>NC_053390.1:576852747-577184295 GCF_905171765.1 Bufo bufo
GATGTGGGTACTGAAGTTTCAGCTCAGACAATAAGGCGCACACTGCGTATTGAAGGCCTCCATGCCAGAACTCCCAGGCGCACCCCCTTGCTGTGTCCAAACAATAAGAAGAGTCGACTGCAGTATGCCAAAAGTCATGTGGACAAACCACAAAAGTTTTGGAATAGTGTTCTGTGGACTGATGAAACAAAATTAGAACTGTTTGGGCCCATGGATCAACGCTATGTTTGGAGGAGGAAGAACAAGGCCTATGAAGAAAAGAACACCTTGCCTACTGTGAAGCATGGTGGGGGGTCAATCATGCTTTGGGGCTGTTTTGCTTCTACAGGTACAGGGAAGCTTCAGCGTGTGCAAGGTACCATGAATTCTCTTCAGTACCAGGAGATATTGGATGAAAATGTGATGCAGTCCGTCACAAACCTGAGGCTTGGGAGACGTTGGACCTTTCAACAGGACAATGATCCCAAGCATACATCCAAGTCCACTAGAGCATGGTTGCAGATTAAAGGCTGGAACATTTTGAAGTGGCCATCACAGTCACCAGACTTAAATCCGATTGAGAACCTCTGGTGGGACTTAAATAAAGCAGTTGCAGCGCGCAAGCCTAAGAATGTGACTGAACTGGAGGCTTTTGCCCATGAAGAATGGGCTAAGATACCCGTAGATCGCTGCAAGACACTTGTGTCAAGCTATGCTTCACGTTTAAAAGCTGTTATAACTGGAAAAGGATGTTGTACTAAGTACTAAGATTGAATGTCACTTGGGGGTTGAATAAAACTGATAATGATGTGAGCACAGAAAAGACATTTGTGGTTATTTCATTATAAATGTTATGTTATATTTGTCTGACTTACAAGTGCCTCTTTGATTTAATTGTAAACAAGATGACTGAAATGATCAAAAACAATGTCAAACTGGCCAAAACACTCAATTTCAGTGGGGGTTGAATAATTTTGAAGACAACTCTTAGTATCACACCCCTCAGTATATCACACCTATCGATAGCACACCTATACCAGTCCTTAAAAGGACTTTTGTGGCCCTATTAGCTAGCGTTTGGTGTCCCTAACAGTCTGTCCTGCTCCACAAAGCAACCTCTCCCCACACTGGCAAAACACAGAATGTAAAATGGCTGCCAGATCGGGTTCTGTTATAGGGTGGGGGTGTGTCCATGTGCTGAAATATCTCAATTGGCTGTCCTGTCCCACCTGATGGATGTGTCTTGGGTCAAAGTTCGGTGCAATGCAAAAGAATATGGCGCATGCGAACATCGCCATATGATCGCATGTTCGGCAAATCGCGAACCACAAGGCCATCTCTAGTCATCAGTATCTCATCTATGGGGATACAACTCCTGGGTCACCCGCCGATCAGCTGTCTGAGAAGGTACTGACGCTCCTGTGAGCACCGCGGCCTTCTCACAGCTTACCAAGCACAATGCCGTACATTGTATAGTGACTGTTGTTGGTATCGCGCTCAGCCCCTTTGAAGTGAAGGGGGATGCGCTTGGTGAGAACGGAGAAGAGCACGGGGCTCACATTTTACATTTCACTAACTTTGTGCAATAAAACCCCTTTTTTTAAAAAAAATTAAAAAAAGAAGAAAATCTTTTTTGCATCGCTGCATTCCATTTTTTTATTTTTATTTCTATGAAGTTGTGTGACGGATTGATTTTTGCGGGACGACTTGTAGTTTTCATTGGTTTCATTTTGGGGTAAATAACACTTTTTAATTGCTTGTTATTAAGTTTTTTAGTGGCGACTAAGAATAAATTAGCCATTCTGGCATTTATTTATTTTTTCTTTACGGCATTTACTGTAGGGGTTAGTTTACATAATATTTTTGTAGTGCAGGTTGTTACAGACGTGGCGATACCAGACATACGGGGGAGATTTTATTTTTGAATTTTTTTTTATTGAAAAGTGGATTTTTTTTCATTGCCTTTTTTTAAATGTAATACTTTTTTTTACTGGTTTTTCAACCACTTAACAGTCCTACAATGGGACTATAAAAGGGAAACTTATCCCTGTAGTGCAATGTATTTTAATGTCAGTGATATACTGACATTGACCTGAGAGACGCAGTCTGCAAGGGTACACTCAAGGCAGGCTTGGGACCTACACCATCCCAGCCTGCCTGTACACATATCAGCATTGGGGTGCCAATGGGAGACAGAGGGAGTCTGCTCCCTCTGTCACTGCTTATAGGCGGCAGGCCCCATTGCGGTTAAACAGCCCAGATCGACACTGGTCCAGGCTGTTACAGCAGGAGTGCGGCTCTCATGTAAAAATGGGGGACCCATGCAGTGCTTAGACCGAGCTGCCATGAAAAGTCAAGGGTCTAGTCTAAGGCCCCTTAGTGACCGCAGAAAAAAAGGCGACTAAGCCATTAAGGGGTTAAAAAGTACATTTCTCCTGTGATTGCTCCAACTAAACCTCCTAGTCCAGTTGTAATTCAAGTCGATTTAGAGTACGATGTTGAAAAATTCACTAACTCTCGAAGAGTCCAGGATTCTCTTCAGTACCTATTCCATTGGAAGGTATGTGGTGCTGATGAAAGGACATGGGTCGCTGCTCAGGATGTTCGCGTTCCTTGTTTAAAGAGGAAGTTTCATCTTGATTTTCAATCGAAATCTGCTCCTTGGTCAGGTGGCCCCTACTAAGAGGTGGGGTAATGTAATAAACGTATCTGTCCGGACTCCAGTGGCACAATCCTCAGCATCGGCACAGCCGCACTGGGAGAGACGCGCTGATGAGTCACGCACCCTGGTGACGCGACAGCATCCTTAGTAACAGGATGCGAAGGTCTGTTTCTGCCTGCCGCAGGCATGTGCTGATTAGCTCAGCTGATCTATTACTGCGTACTAGTGTTTCTGACTAATGGAGCGCTGAGTCAATGGACCTATCAGGTTCTGATCCAGGCACTCATGCTCTATTTAAATCTTTCCTGGCCATACACCATTGCCAGTGATAGTCTTGTTTGTCTCACTTGCTAGGTTCCTTGTTCCCTGTTCCTGCATTTGCATACTGATTCCTCTGTGCTTCTGACCTTGGCTTGTCTTCTGACCACCCTCTGTCTCTTGTTTGGTATTGCATAGCATGTCTGGTTCTGACCCATTTCCATTCGACTCTGCTTTGGTGTTTGTCTGTTGGTGTTTGTCCAGTTGCAGTTCTCCCAAGTAGGGTTTATACTGCAAGTAGGTAGGAAAAGCAGGCTGGGTTATAGGTTAGGGCTTACTATACTTTTCTGTCCCTACCTACCAGCGTTATAAATTTCCTGCTGCTAAACCAATACTTAAAAGGTAACTGTCATGTTTTCATTAGTGATGAGCGGCAGGGGTCATATTCGAATTTGCGATATTTCACAAATATTTTGTAGAATATTCATCGAATATTCGCAAATTTCACTATTCGTTATGTTCTACTTTTTTTTTACTTGAAAAATCGATATTCGATATAGTGCTATATATTAGTTTTTTTGAATATTCAGCATTTTTTTCCATCTGAAGTCATGATTCCTCCCTGTTTAAGTTGCTTGACAAGCAACTTAAGCAGGGAGGAATCATAACTTCAGATGGAAAAAAATGACGAATATTCAAAAAAACTAATATATAGCACTATATTCTATAGTGCTATATATTTGTTTTTGACCCACGCCTGTATTGATCACGTAATAATCGCATATTACGCGATCATTACCTTGCTGATTTTTCGAGTAAAAAAAGAAAAATGACAAATATTTGAAAAACTAATATATAGCACTATATTCGAAATATTCGCGAATTCTCGAAGTTGCGATATTCGCAATAAATATTCGTAATTTTAATAATTGCGCTTAACACTAGTTTTCATCAAAAAATCTATTTTAGCATATGTTACTGCTACAGCAGCATTATGCATAAAGCAATCTTTAGTTTCTTCACATTTGTACCACTGTTCTTCTTGAGTTTTTCCCTTAGTTACGGCTGTTTAAACATTTACAATATGAGGACCTTCTCAAGATGGCTCCTCTGCCAGTTCTCTGAGGCCCAAACTGCTTTCCCTCACTTCCCATACACACTTGCTGTAGCCAGCAGCTCCCTGCCAGCCAATCAGATTGGATTACTGAGAGACACGCCTCCTCACTCTGAAGCCTAATGCAGGTGTGGAAGATCGCCCCTCTGTCTTCTGTTTATACTAAAAGAAAGACAGACAAGCCCTAGCAACGGTCTTTTAAGGGAGCAGTGGAAAGGGACAGAGGACATTAATGAAAGCTGTTATTATAGGGTAATTACAAATCTTTTGACAATCATTGACAGACTAACTCAGGTATACATGCCTAGCTCTAATAAACTAGCAAATAAAAAAAAATATGACAGTTACCCTTTAAGGTTTTTCTTCACATCTCCTATGCTTCTTTCCCAAACCTCTATATTTGCTTTGAAAACTCATTTAAATATAAATTAATCTGCTTTCTATTTGCCTGCAATTCCAGAAAAAAATATGTGACATTTAAAACCTCTTTAGTATAACACAGGAAGATTGCCCAGCATGCTTCCCAACCCTGGCATGATTTTGAATGTATATATGCCACAAGGAGACAAGTCAGTGAATGTGACCACATGCCAGTTATTAAAAGAAAGAGCATGGCAGATGCTTGATAAATACGATTCACCATAGCATAATAGCGACATCCTGGTCCTGTGATCAGAAAATGCAAATAAACTGAGCAGATTACTGCTCTGCTTCTTGGGACAAATTGTTTACAGACAACCAGGTTTCAGAAAGATTGAGCAATTGATAAGAATAAATCATCAAGTTACATAAGAAGATGCAATTATTGCAATGAAACTGGGCAGGGAAATTGTTATTTTCATCATTGTTTTTATGTATTTTTCTTTTCAGTTTTCACCTGACACCACAAGCTCAATTTGGAGAGTGGAGGGATTTAGAAGGAAGCAGTTGCAGAACGCGAAAGAGAGACAGGTTGCTGCTGGCTCTAGTAAGCTTAGTATTTGACATCCAGGGCCAGCTTTAGACAAAATGTGACCCCTGGCAAAATCAAAAGTGGGGCCCCAAATCTTGTAATAATGTACTAATGTCTTTAAAGATGGGCACCATAGCAAACTGGCGCCTGCTGTTTTATACAGCAGGCACCCGTGGCCAATGTCTGCGATCTGCAGTAATGCTGACTGTGGTCATTTAATCACTCAGATGCCATGGTCAAATGTCATCATGGCATCTGAGAATGTTAAAAACCGGGAGCGTACGCTTCCTGTTCAAGCTCGCTTTCCCACGGCAGAGATCAGGGAAAGCACCCTGTTCTAATAATGAGCCGTAGCCTATACTAGGCTTCCCGGCCCATTATTTGTATATCCCAGTTCAAGCCACTAGGTGGCAGCACTGATGAACTGTGATATTGTAAATTCTATACAGGATAATGGAGCAATATCCATTAATCTGTATAAATTGCAATCTGATGATTGCAAGTTGGGGTCCACTTGGGAACCTAACAAAAAGTAAAAAAAATAAAAAAGTTTTGAACAAATAAGAAATATATAAAAATTTTAATCACCCTATTTTCTTCAAAATCAAAATAAATAAAATAAAACCTCATAGGCAAAAATGCCCGTACTATTAAAATAGAAAAAAGCTAGAGCATATGGTGAATGGCATAACAGAAAAAAATAACAATAGACGATTTTTCATCACTTTATCTCCCAAGAAAATTACATAAAAAGTGATCAAAAACTTATGCACACCCCAAAATGATTTTTCCAAAAACTATAAATTGTCCTTCAAAAAATGAGCCCCCACACATATCCATAGACATAAACATAAAAAAAGTTATGGGGATCAGAATATAGCCTTGAAAAGAAAAGAATATTATTTTTCGAAGATTATAATTTTTTTTCATTATTAAAACAAAAGAAAAACTATACATTTGTGGTGTCTCGGGATTCGTACTAACCTGGAGAATGAAGAGCCCAAGTCCGTTTTACCACATAGGGAATGCTATTAAAAAAATGTGTGAAACTGTGGTGGAATTGCGTTTTTTTTTTCCAATTCCTCTCCATTTGGAATTTTTTTCCCGCTTCCAAATACATTCTATGTAAAAAAAAATATATATATGTATTAAATGGTGTAATTAGAAAGTACAACTAAAAAAAAAAAAAAAAAAAAAAAAAAAAGTTATGGCTTTGGAAAAGCAGGGAGCGAAAAATGAAAATGCAAAAAGCTGAAAATTGTCACGTCAGGAAAGGGTTAAAGAGCATGTGACCAATGATGTCACAAACCTTCTTTTAACAAATCCTTTCTAGCTTCTACCCTAGCTCAGTAGTATGGTAAGAAGGAGGAGGCAGCACTAGGTTTGCATTTCTCACAGAACGTCCTGATGCTAGCGTCCTGACGTTGTGAGTAATGTTGATCGAGCACCAAAGTGCCCGGGTGCTTCGGTAGAACACTTCGGGATGCTCGGGTGCTCTACGGAGCACTCGAGCACAATGGAAGTCAATGGGAAAACCGGAGCATTAAACCAGGCACCCCCTGCTCTGAAGAGGGGAGTGAGTCTGGTTCACATGAAAAGGTCAGAAATTGATGGAAACGCCACTGAAATGGTTCGGGAACAGCATGGGGAGGATGTCTGGATGCATCTTGGACTCCCAAGTCTCTGTTGGGAACGATGTTGTCCGAGTCGTACGCCAATTTTACAGACTGAAAATAATACGCACAAAACCGAAGATAAAATCGATTTTAGAGGAAAAATTGTTAGGAAACATTCTTTCCAGTATATTTACTTGTATATAAAGTGCAAGTGCTGTCAAAAATTACAAGGAAGAGGCACTCCGATACAACCTGTATATCACATAAAGGAGGGCCTCATTCACATTGTGGTACAATTGTTCAGGTAGTGGGACTCCTACACTCATAAAGCCTATGCACTAAGTGAAAGGGCTGCCAAAAATTACAAGGAACCCACACTCCAATGCACCCTTTATTAAACATAAAGGAGGGCATCATACACACCCTTGAAATATTATGGGTGATGGACAGCTGGTGACCCTCTAAAACATTATGAGCAAGGGCCTGCTGGTGACCCTCTAAAACATTAGGGGCGAGGGCCTGCTGGTGACCCTCTAAAACATTAGGGGTGAGGTCCTGCTACTGATCTGACCATCTAAAAAATTAGGGGAGAGGGTCTGCTGCTGAGCTGACCATCTAAGACATTAGGGGTGAGGGCCTGCTGCTAAGCTGACCATGGAAAAAATTACGGGCGAGGGCCTGCTGCTGAGCTGACCATCGAAAAAATTATGGTTGAGGGTCTGCTGCTGAGCTGACAATCTAAAACATTAGGGGCGATTGCCTGCTGCTGATCTGACCATGGAAAAAATTATGGGCGAGGGCCTGCTGCTAAGCTGACCATCAAAAAAATGATGGTTGAGGGCCTGCTGAGCTGACCCTCTAAAACATTAGGAGCGAGGGCTGCATGTTGAAATGATGGAGGAGGAGGAGGACGAGAAAAGGAAGATTGAACCATATACCCTTTTTTGTGGTGGAAGGGGTGCATGGGAATACAGTGCATTTAATACACCATAAAAGCCACATTTAAAGTGCCTTTATGTTCAGCCTCTTTCCTCTGGTGGAGTAGAGAAGTCAGGGGCAATCCAGGCCTGGTTCATTTTGATAAGAGTCAACCGGTCAGCATTTTCAGTTGACAGGCGGATGCGCTTATCAGTTATTATGCCCCCAGCAGCACTAAATACCCTCTCTGACAAAACGCTGGTGGCAGGGCAGGCCAGCATCATAGACTCGAGATGAAGCAAGTCTTGCGATATTTTCAGCAAGATCGCAAATACCTCTGCGGAGCCCATACATTCCACAGTAGTACGCAGACTATATTGTTAATGAAGTTTTCAATCTAATCAGGTTAGGATACAGCAGTCCAAACCTGATTTGATCAACACTACTGACCACTACATAGATAAATCTCCTGCTTCCTATTACAAAGCTGTCTGTAGCAGCTACCGCTAGGGGGGGCGCTCAGTGCACCGGAATTTGTGCAGTTACAATTGACTGAAATAAAAGCTGCAATAATCTGTTTTTCACTGAGCTCCCCCTAGTGGCAGCTGCATGAACATGCAGTGTTTTTACATAAGGAAGAGAATATGGAGTTCAGTGCTGGGCCCCCCTCCCCCTGGGCTCTGGTGCAGTCTTGTGGACTGCCTCCATTGAAGGCATGCCATTGCTTAAAGGTTTCCAGGTATCCAGGTTTCTTTCAATACATGCAAACACTTTAACACTTTACTTCAATATTTCTGTAATTTTTTACAGCTCAATAGTAGATGCAACATATCTGCCTTATCCTGCTCACATCTCGTACACCTGGAGTTATTTCTGAGGCCAATATTCTAACATTATGCCAGAATAATTTACCAATATCTACCTCCCATTTATATCTACATATAAATCTAATTTCACCTATGATCTCCCCCTTTATATAGAAACAGCCTTCTTTTTGCTCCCAGTGTGCATAAGAAAATCTATGCCCTGGTAAGAAGAAATCAGAAATGTATCCTTATGATCTTTTCTATTATAAGCCTGATAATATCTATATCTATGTTTCTCCTAAATCATATAAAGTGTTAAGGTTCCTAAAAGACATCAATTTCTCATAAAAAATAAGTGTTTAATCAAAGTAATACCTTTTCTACATCAAGCCCAATAATTCTTTTAAAATACTATTTCCCCACAGAGGAGTAAAACTCATAATAAATCCCTTTATATCCAGACTGTTCTTTAAAGCTAGAGATTAGCTCACAAAAGGCAAAGTCTCGATATCCTTCTTCCATGAGTAATCCTGAGTAATAATTCAACATTTCTCTTCACCTATTACCCGACATTGTAAAATAGTTTTAGTCTGAAAGGGTATAGTATATATAAATCTGCATACATGTATTGCATCAATATCTAACAGAACAGCTAGATAAAGGTGTTATATAAAAATAACCTGCAAACGGCATAAAACAACAAATGACTCCTGCTGCTCTCTGTTTCTCTCTTTTGTCTTTACCGAGCTCTAGTACCACTGAAAGCGTGGGTGTCATTACTCTGTAATCTCACCACTATACAATGAAGACCTGCAAATAGAAGGGTGGCTTCATCCTGTAATCTCTTCGCTGCATCAAAGTCTAATTATGCTTTACGCTTCGTCACCTTGACATCTAAATCTGGTAGCTTTCCATTTTTTTCTTGAGGTAGAACATAGTGTTTAAGGCACCTAGAACCAGGAGGAGAAACCCGCCTACCATCCTTAGCTCCCATGAGGCCAGAGCCTCTCTAATAAATAGCTTAACTTACATATTCTAGGCAGCAGGGTTACCTTTTAAGCGATTTAGGCACTGTTGCTGCCTGTAGCAATGGTATTGCTTACAGCAATGGTACTGCTTGCAACTATGATGGTCCTCCTGTGTAGCAACAGCACATGATCCCAAAGACACAGGACATACTGGCTCCTTCCCCTCCAAGTCTGTGGAGATAAAACTGTTATGGGTATAAGCAAACACAATACAATACCTAGGCTATCTAAACTATCACAGAGCAAAATGACCATTTTATATTTCTGAGTCCTCAGAGGCAGTCCACAAGAGCAATGCAACAAGGGATAGCTAATTATCTAGCTAACAGTACTAATTCACCAAAGTCCATTCAAATAGTGCATCAAAAATCACATTGTTGGTCCAATAAAAAGAGTCTATACAATGGGCAAACGTGCTTGAACGTTGCCAAAACAGTAAAACTTATAGTGCAGACATATGTAAGGCTCCCAACCTGTGAATGTTCAAAGGCACATGTTTGCAAAAACACACAGGTGAGGCTCCCGCTACTGGATCCATGAGGAGTCATAGGTCACTGCAGTGTCATTTAATTGTTAGTGAGAACCCACAGGGCACGTAGAGTTCCCACTTAACCTGAGAAGGGGGAAAAAGGGATGGGTGATAACGTCCGCATCCTGGTGGTAGTTTTTAGCATATGGGTGGAGTCCTAACAATCTGTGCTCCTCTGGGTGAGAGATAAAACAAGGGCAATAAGCAAGCAGCCTTTCCCTTGGTAGGAAGCAGGACTAGCCCACTTTTGCCCAAAAGGGGGAGAATGGAATGGAATGGTACGTTCCATTCTATCTAAAAATCTGTCCCTGCCAGATACATTGCCACTTGCTGCTGAACCAGGCACAGTACATGAACATAACAGTTTCATACATAAATTACATAGCCATGTTATTAAGGGACAATATCAAAGGACCTAGAATTCTGTACACAGATGACATTTTTGTTAGCCGTTAGAGACAGTAGCAGGGTGTAGGAATAGTAGTACCCGCTCTGGGATAGTACAGAGGTGTTGGGAGCTGCAGTTACACGAGGGCACATACACACAGTGAACAGGCTCGAATAGCTCATACAGACATCAATAGAGAGGATCATTTGACCTGCTGACAAGCATGAGCAGCTCCCAGAGTTTCGTGGTCCACCACCCAGACATAGGTGGCACCTTCATTCCACAGCCCTGTCTTTGGTTGGACTATTTCCAGGCCCTTAGTAGAAAGAAATTTGATGTCAAGCCGCCCATCATGTGCCCTGCCATTGATAGCCAGCCACCATCATCTTAGTTTGCAGTGGTGTCATGAAGGAGAAACGTAGACTGATACAGATTGGAACTGTATCGTCTTTAGCAACGAATCCAGGTTCTGTTTGGGTCTGGTCGTGGTCAGGTTTCAGTGTGGAGGCCTCGTAGTGAGCGCTCCAATCCTGCTTTTGCCGTGAAGCGACAGATTGCCCCAACTGTTGGTGTGATGAGCTGGGGAGCAATTTCATGCAACCGTCGATCACCCCTAGTAGTGATACAAGAAACATTGACAGCTCAGTGATATATGCAGGACATCCTGTGGCCACATGTATTGCATCTCATGGCAGGGCTTCCAACTGGCTTTTTTCTGCATGATAATGCTCACCCACACACAGCAAGATTTTCCCAGGAATGCCTCTGCCAGATTACAACACGTCCTTGGCCTGCCTGCAGGGGCATTGCTAGGTTAAAACATTTGGGGCCTGGGCCCCTGATGTTTTCTCCCAGGTCCAGAATGTTCTGCCTGCCAGATAGATACAACTGTATTGCCATTCTGAGGATGGCAATACAATAGAATCTAATGCTCTGGAAGAGCTGAAGGACCTGTGATGACATCACAGGTCATGTGACCAGTAAAACAGGCAGTGCTTGAGAAGGACCTGCGATGAGGTCACCATCATCCAGTGACCAGTGCAGGAGAGGACGGCAGTGAAGAGGAGAAGTCCTGGGTGAAGAAGCTTTGGTGATGTCTGCTACATGAGGAGAGGTAAGTGAAGGGAGAGACAGAGCAATGCTGGGAGTTGTGGTTATTTAACTGGGACTGTATGTTAGGGCTGAAAGGGGGATGTTATTTACATGGAACTGTGTGTTGGAGGTGGCTGGGGAGGGGGTCATGTTATTTACATGGGACTGTATGTTGATGGTGGCTGTAGGAGGGAGTTATGTTATTTACATGGGACTGTAGGTTGGAGGGGCTGGGGGAGGGAGTGATTTTATTTATGTGGGACTGTATGTTGATGGCAGCTGTGGGAGGGAATGATGTTATTTACATGGGACTGAATGTTGGAGGGGGCAGGGGGATGTTATTTACATGGGACTGTATGTTGGCAGCTGTAGGAGGAGATTATGTTATTTACATGGGACTGTATGTTGGAGGGGGTTGGGGGAGGCATTGATGTTATTTACATGGGACTGTTTGTTGAAGGTGGCTGGTGGGGTGAATTATGTTATTTACATGGAATGAATGTTGAGGGGGTGATGATTGCATGTTGGAGGCAGCTGGTGAGGGGGTGATATTATTTACCTGGGACTGTATGTTGAAGACGGCTGAGGAGGAGGTGATGTTATAAACATGGGACTGCATTTTGAAGGGGGCTGTAGATAGAGAGGTATGTTATTTACATGAGACTGTATATTGGAGGGGGCTGGAGAGATGGTGTGATGTTATTTACCTGGGACTCTATGGCAGAGGAAGGGAAATAGTGTTATTTACATGGAGACTAATATCAAAAAAACAGATTCCGCGCAACAATACCCCACATTCCCTACAATACCATAAGCAGAGGTAAAAATTGCATTTACAGCATCAATGCAATTGTACATATATGTACCTGTTTGAACGTTACTGTCGCTTATCTGCGCGTGGCAATCCTCTTATATATGCTGGTATTTGTATGTTGCGGTGTGGATAAGAAGCCCTATATACTTTATAGAAAATGAGCTTGCCCCAGCTGGTGGCACTGCTCAATATTAAACATACTAACTCGTGCTCAACTCCGAGCGCTATCTGACGTCACAGAACTAGAGTACGGGTATCTATGAGTATCAAAAAAGCGCCAACACGTTTCGGATAATCATTATCCTTCATCAGGGATGTAGACTACTTCTCCTAGTCTTCCTTATATAGGGTACTCCTCCCCTCCCATTTTAGCCCTTGGTTCTCTGTCATGTGCTTCTCCTTCATTTAAACGCAAATAATTAAATCTCAGAGTTTAACCCTATTGGTGCTAATGTATTCATATTAAAAATCCAACATGTATCCACTTTAGACATTTTTTTAAATAAAATCCCCTCCTCTTTTATCTCCCTTAACTATTTCCATTCCACTAAATTGAGTTTCCTCACTTAGACCCCCATGTTTTTCCTTATAATGACGGAATAAGGGATGGCCATCATATTTTTTATGAATATTCTAGATATGTTCCCCAATTCTCTTCTTTAATGGCATTTTTGTGAGTCCTAAATATATATTATTACATGAGTGAATAAATGACACCTCGGCTATTACGTGTAATGTAATCTCTAATGTCATATACACAAATGAACCATCTGTATTTTTTAATTGTGTATTTTTTCCAGATTTCTTTGTAATTTTAAACTTTTTACATACCATACATATTCCACATGGAAAAAAAAAAATTTCAATGGTTGCTTTATTTTTTAATTATTCACCTGTATACTGAGAAGAAAAAGAAGAGAAAAATGTGGTACAAAAAAGAGCATCAAATACAATGATGAAAGGTGAAAAGAGTAATAGAAGGAGATGGAGGGTGAAGAGGTCAATGAACAAAGAGATAAGGAGAATAAGAAGAAGGTAGTGGTAAGAAAAACTGTAAAACAGGAACTTTTTCAGGTCAGAAGGAAAGGAAATACAAAACGGGAAGTAGGGGAGGGAAACTCACCAAAAATAAGAAGTCATCATTAAATGAATCAATGAAAAATTTATTATTTGAGTAAATAAGTACTAATGGAAGGAGAATTAAAAATATTAGAGAAAGGCTTGAAATTTGCGCCAACATTTTTTAAAATTAATCCGAGGCATTTATAGGGATACGAAAATTCATGAGGAGGTTAGCATTAAAGAAATATTTTATGAATAAAAATAAAAAAATTAATAAAAATGAAAGAGGTGATAATGATAGTAGAAAGGAGGAGATCCAATAATGATTATAAACATACTGACTTGAAAATTAAGTCTAGATATCACCCGATACAAGAGTACTCCCAGTCCTTTAATACATTCATGAATTTAGTAGTAAAAGATATACAAAAAGTAAAAGGCCAAAAAAAATCTAAAAAATTACAATATATGAGCAATATAGCGGAGAGGGAAGCCGTGACGGCGATGCAAGAGAACAATAACATCATTATACGTCCAGCGGATAAGAGTGGTGGCATCGTAATCATGGATAAAGAAAATTACTGTAAGGAGGCATATAATTTATTGGGGGACCAAAAAACATATAGAATTTTGCGGAAAGATCCAAAGGAAATAGATAAAAAAGAATTAAATAGATTATTACAAACGGGCAAAAAACAAGGTATATTAAACAAAAAGGAGGCGGAATTTGTAGAAATTAAACACCCGAGAATTGCAGCCTTTAACCATAATCCCAAAATCCATAAAAGCACAATTGAACCGCCTGGTAGACTGATTGTATCAGGCGTTGAGTGTCTAACCAGTAATTTATCTAGGTATGTGGATTTCCACCTACAACCTTGTGTCCAGATGTTACTTACCTATCTGAAAGACACCAAGCACGTTTTACAGATATTAAATGAAATAGAATGGAGATTGCATTACATTATTGGCACACTTGACGTAAAATCCCTTTATACCATAACAGAAAATAAGAAAGGATGTGAAGCTGCAAAATTATTTTTAGAGAAACAGGGCGAACTACCGAGAGATCAAATAGATTTCATAAGGTAGTGTATATTATTTATATTAAATAAAAATTATTTTATGTTTGAAGATACTTTTTATCTTCAGCAGTAGGGTACTGCGATGGGGATGAGATTCGCACCGGGGTTCGCAAATTTATATGTGGGGTGATTCACCCCGACGGCGAGCTCCGAAAACGTTTTATTGATGATGTGGTTTTTATCTAGGGGGGAAGGGAAACGGAATTGGTGCAATTTTTTAATGAATTAAATAAAAATGTGTCATGGTCTTACCTTCTTGCTGTTCTCCTTCGTTTGACATGTGCTGGCGGCCATCTTGGTTTCTGGGTTTCTTGTAGCCTTCCACCCTGCGGCTCCTCCTTCCCACTGGGAGGAGCTGGATGCCTAGCTCATATATATAGGAGGTCTGTGGCTTCAGTTCCTTGCTTGGTCCTCTTGTGTTCACATGCTTCTAAGACTGCTGCTGCTTCTGGTTCCTGATCCTGGCTTCGTCTGACTACCCTTCTGGTTCCTGATCCTGGCTTCGTCTGACTACCCTTCTGGTTCCTGATCCTGGCTTCGTCTGACTACCCTGCTGGTTCCTGATCCTGGCTTCGTCTGACTACCCTGCTGGTTCCTGATCCTGGCTTCGTCTGACTACCCCTCTGGTTCCTGACCTCTGGCTTCGCAAAGACTCTGCTCGGTTTCACCATCCGTTTGGACTTTTGCTTTACAGCTTTATTTTCAATAAAGCCTTCTTATTTTCTCTTATCTCTTGTTGTACGTCTGGTTCATGGTTCCGTGACATTAGGACCAAGCCATGACTTCTGACGGTACAGGGCCATCCTCGCTACCCACGCTGGTTGCCAGACTTGATCAGCAGGATCACCTGTTGGGTCGGTTCGCTGTGGCGTTGCAAACCCTGCTTGAACGCACGGCTCATTTCGCTCCCGTTGCCGATGGGTCGGTTGTCGCTCCTGGGCTCGCTCCTACTGCCGCTCCGGTTGTTGCGCCAGAGTCTACCCCGACACCTGTTGTTGCGCCTGCGGTGTTTCGGGGTATGACCGGTTCTGCCCCTCTTCCACGGCGCTTTGGGGGAGAGCTAACTCAGTGCCGAGGTTTCCTTAACCAGGTGGGCATTTATTTCGAGTTGCTGCCACATGCCTTTCCTACTGAGAGATCAAAGGTGGGCTTCTTGATCTCGCTGCTCTCGGACAAGGCCTTGGCCTGGGCCAGCCCTTTATGGGAGAACAACAATCCGGTGGTTGCCGAGTTTTCCGGTTTTGTTGCTTCTCTTCGGGAAGGTATTCGATGTGCCGGCTCGTGCTGCCTCTGCTGCGAAGCTCCTTATGTCCATCAGACAGGGTTCACGATCCGTAGCTGAATACGCCATTGAGTTTCGTACCCTGGCAGCAGAGGTGGGCTGGAAAAATGAGGCTCTGGTCGCTGCTTTCTCTCATGGTCTCTCGGATGCCTTGAAGGATGAGGTTGCAGCTAAGGACCTACCAGTTGAGCTCGAGTCTCTTATTTCTTTCCTGATTTTGATTGACACCAGACTCAGGGAGAGACCTTCCTTTAAGGAGAACCTGCGGAGGTCTTCTAACAGATTGGTGCCTACGTTTGCTGTCCCACCCGTGCCTCCCTCTCCTCCCACGCCTCCTGGGGATGACTTGTCTGGGGGTGAACCCATGCAGCTGGGGTTTGCTCGCCTGTCCGAGGGGGAGAGGGCACTCCGGAGACGCGAGGGCCGATGCATGTACTGTGGTCTCGGTGGGCATTTTCGGTTGGCATGTCCGAACCGTCCGGGAAAACGCTCGTACCTGAGATCCTGTCGGGGGCAGATCTTGGGTGGAGTCTCCTCGTCCCCGGTTTCCCGTGTTGACAAACCACTGATCACTGTTGTCCTCTCCTGGGTCGGGGGCTCGGTGACGACCCAGGCGTTGGTGGACTCTGGTGCTGGTGGTTTGTTCATTGATAGTGTGTTCGCTGCCGCCAATTCCATTCCTCTGCAGGCTCGAGGTTCCCCACTGGCTCTTGAGGCGATAGACGGCAGACCCCTTCTGCCGCCACACGTGACTCATGAGACCCTTCCAGTGGGGATAGCCATTGGTGCCGTTCACAGAGAGTCGGTCTGCCTCCAGGTTATTTCGTCTCCACACTACTCGGTGGTCTTGGGGTACCCCTGGCTCCAGAAGCATAATCCGACTTTCGATTGGAGATCGGTCGAGATCCTCTCGTGGTCACCGCAGTGTGGGGCTAGTTGCATCCATGGGTCTGTCAAGTTGCTGTGTACTTCCTCGGACTCTCTGTTGCCTCCTGAATACGAGGAGTACCGGGATGTATTCGATAAGGTGCGCGCGGTTGCCCTACCTCCGCACCGCCCATACGATTGTGCCATAGAGTTACAATCTGGTGCCGTTCCTCCTCGTGGCAAAGTCTATCCACTGTCGGTAGCGGAGAATGAGGCCATGGAGGAGTACGTGAGGGAGGCGCTTTCACGCGGACACATTCGTAAATCTTCGTCCCCGGCAGGGGCTGGATTTTTCTTTGTGAAAAAGAAGGGCGGTGAGTTGAGGCCTTGCATCGATTACAGGGGTCTCAATCGCATCACGATCAAGAACGCTTACCCGATACCCTTGATTTCCGAGCTGTTCGATCGCCTTAAAGGGGCCACGGTCTTTACCAAACTCGACCTGAGGGCGGCATATAACCTGGTAAGGATCAAGGCGGGCGATGAGTGGAAGACCGCGTTTAACACCAGGACCGGTCATTATGAATCCTTGGTTATGCCCTTTGGGTTGTGCAATGCGCCCGCAGTCTTTCAGGAATTCATCAACGATGTTTTCCGTGACCTGTTGCAGCAGTGTGTGGTGGTCTATTTGGATGACATCTTGGTATATTCTGAATCCATGGAGGCCCACATTCTGGATGTCAGACGAGTGTTGCAACGGTTACGAGAGAACAAGCTGTTCGGTAAGCTTGAGAAATGCGAATTTCACCGATCCCAGGTAACCTTCTTAGGTTACATCATTTCCGCTGAGGGGTTCTCCATGGATCCTGAGAAGGTTTCGGCTGTCTTACAGTGGCTCCAGCCCAGTGGTCTTCGTTCCCTGCAGCGCTTTTTGGGCTTCGCCAATTATTATCGGAAGTTCATCAGGGACTTTTCCATGCTGGCCAAGCCTCTCACGGATCTGACCAGAAAGGGCAGTAATTCCCAGGTCTGGCCGCTCGAGGCCATCCGAGCTTTTGAGGCCCTAAAGTCCGCCTTTGTGTCGGCTCCGATTCTGTCGCATCCCAACCCTGGGTTGCCCTTTGTCCTCGAGGTGGACGCGTCTGAGACGGGAGTAGGCGCCCTTCTGTCTCAGCGTAGAACACCAGAGGGTCCTCTGCTTCCTTGTGGGTTTTACTCCCCGGAAACTGTCTTCCGCGGAGTGCAACTATCAGATTGGTGACAGGGAGTTATTGGCCATCGTGCAGGCCCTTAAAGAATGGAGGCACTTGCTCGAGGGTTCGGTGGTTCCGGTTCTCATCCTGACGGACCATAAGAATCTGACCTACCTTTCTGAGGCCAAGAGATTGACACCACGTCAGGCCAGATGGGCTCTGTTCTTGTCACGTTTTAATTACGTGGTCTCCTACCTACCCGGTCCCAAGAACATCAGGGCGGATGCCTTATCACGGCAGTACTCCGAGCTGTCCAGGGAGGAGTCGATTCCGACTTCGGTCATACCTCCGAATCAGATCCTGGCCGCCATTCGCACCAGCCTGACCTCTCCCCTGGGTGAGCAGATTTTGGCGGCTCAATCTGGTGCTCCCTCTGGGAGACCCAACGGCAGATTTTTTGTGCCTGAGGAGTTGCGCACTCGGTTGTTGCAAACCTACCATAACTCCAAGACCGCGGGGCATCCTGGAAAGAATCAGCTGTCCTGGGCTGTTTCACGTCTGTTCTGGTGGCCTTCCCTACGTTCCGACATCGCCGCATATGTAGCGGCATGCTCCGTTTGTGCCCAGAGTAAGTCCCCTCGGCACCTTCCGTTGGGCCTTCTGCAACCCATAGCCACCGGGGAGCGCCCATGGTCACACCTGGGGATGGATTTCATTGTGGACCTCCCTGCATCCCGAGGCCATACGGTCATTCTCATGATTGTGGATCGGTTTTCCAAAATGTGCCACTGTGTTCCTCTCAAGAAGTTACCCTCTGCACAAGAGTTGGCCACGATTTTTGCCAGGGAGGTCTTCCGGTTGCACGGTTTGCCCAAGGAGATTGTGTCGGATCGGGGGAGTCAGTTTGTGTCCAGGTTCTGGCGCGCCTTTTGCTCCCAGTTGGGGATTCATCTCTCCTTCTCCTCGGCCTACCACCCTCAGTCCAATGGGGCCGCAGAACGATCCAATCAGGCCTTGGAGCAATTCCTTCGTTGCTATGTCTCCGATCACCAAGACAATTGGGTTGACCTCCTGCCTTGGGCTGAGTTTGCCAGGAACACGGCGGTGAACTCTTCCTCTGGGACGTCTCCCTTCATGGCCAATTATGGGTTCCAACCTGCCGTGTTACCGGAGGTATTCTCTCCCCAGGATATTCCGGCTGTGGAGGATCACCTTTCCGTCCTATGTGCTTCTTGGGTACAGATCCAGAAGTCCCTTGAGGTCTCTGCGCAGCGCCAGAGACTCCAGGCTGATCGCAGACGAGCGCCTGCTCCTTCCTACCAGGTCGGAGACCGTGTATGGTTGTCCACCCGCAACCTCAACCTTCGAGTGCCCACTCCCAAGCTGGCGCCTCGCTTTGTTGGTCCCTTCCGAGTGCTTCGCAGGGTAAACCCGGTAGCCTATGCCCTTGCGCTTCCTCCTGGCATGCGGATCTCCAACGTGTTTCATGTCTCCCTGTTGAAGCCACTGGTGTGTAATCGTTTCACTTCCTCGGTTCCTCGGCCTCGTCCGGTCCAAGTGGGCAATCGTGAGGAATATGAGGTGAGCAATATCCTGGACTCACGCCTGGTCCGCGGTCGGTTGCAGTTTTTGGTCCATTGGCGTGGTTATGGTCCAGAGGAGCGTTCCTGGGTTCCCTCCGCAGATGTCCATGCTCCTGCCTTGCTCCGAGCCTTCCACGCATGCTTCCCTCAGAAACCGTTTTGTGCTCCGCGGAGGAGGGGCCCTTGAGGGGGAGGTACTGTCATGGTCTTACCTTCTTGCTGTTCTCCTTCGTTTGACATGTGCTGGCGGCCATCTTGGTTTCTGGGTTTCTTGTAGCCTTCCACCCTGCGGCTCCTCCTTCCCACTGGGAGGAGCTGGATGCCTAGCTCATATATATAGGAGGTCTGTGGCTTCAGTTCCTTGCTTGGTCCTCTTGTGTTCACATGCTTCTAAGACTGCTGCTGCTTCTGGTTCCTGATCCTGGCTTCATCTGACTACCCTTCTGGTTCCTGATCCTGGCTTCGTCTGACTACCCTTCTGGTTCCTGATCCTGGCTTCGTCTGACTACCCTGCTGGTTCCTGATCCTGGCTTCGTCTGACTACCCTGCTGGTTCCTGATCCTGGCTTCGTCTGACTACCCCTCTGGTTCCTGACCTCTGGCTTCGCAAAGACTCTGCTCGATTTCACCATCCGTTTGGACTTTTGCTTTACAGCTTTATTTTCAATAAAGCCTTCTTATTTTCTCTTATCTCTTGTTGTACGTCTGGTTCATGGTTCCGTGACAAAATGATATTTTATTTGGAATTTACACCAACGTTCAGTATGAGGGAGATACATTTTTTAGATTTAACCATTTATATAGAGAAGGATAAAATATGTACAAGGACATATAACAAACCTACAGATGAGAATGGCTGGAAAATATACCCAAGAGCCAATATATAGCACCCGATGACATGTGGTTCGGCTCAGTCTTAGTCAGGGAGAGCTGTGCTGTAGAAGGAACAGATAGTGTAGGGAATTGAATGAAATTTTTTTTTTAGTCAGGGTTGGTGTTAGAGACCCAAAAGCCCTTTTAAGGACTATTGTTGTATCTGGCAGCAATATGTATTTTGAGTGCAACCTGCGCTAAATAGCTTGCAGACAGCGACATAATCTGCGCTACATCTCCTGTGTAACGTGTGCGCAGCCTAAAAATATCTGTGACATCCAGTGTACTTTTTCCGTAGACGCTGCGGACAGTGACATTACCTGCGCTACATCTCCTGCTTAACGTGTGCGCATACTAAAAATATCTGTGACATCCAGTCGGGGCGGACATATCGCCTGTGCAGCCGGTTCAGCTGCACAGGGGCCCGGCGTGTGAGGGGGCCCATTCATGCTAGTGAGCACAGGAGAGGTAAGTTTTAATTATTTATTTTTAGTCTGATCTGAAGTCTGATGGGGGGGGGGGGTCTGTCACATCGATATTGGGCCTGAATAAAATGAATAAATAATTAACAACTGATATTAGGGGGGGTTCCACCTGACTGGGGATTCTGGGCAAGTGACATATGGGGGGGGGGGGGTCCTGAGCAATTGACATATGGGGGGCCTGCCTATTTTATATACTGCCAGACATCGGGGGCACTATGAAGGGGGAAGAGCACTATAGGGGGCCCTATCTTGTATACTGGCACACATGGGTTGGCACTACGGAGAGGTAGGAGCACTATGGGGACCCTATCTTATATACTGGTACATTCTTTGCACAGGGGCCCTCTGCTGTCTGTGTCCGCCCCTGCATCCAGTGTACTTTTTCCATAGACGCTGCAGACAGCGACATTATCTCCGCTACATCTCCTGTTTAACGTGTGCTCATACTAAAAATATCTGTGACATCCAGTGTACTTTTTACATAGACGGTGTCCGCTGCAGACAGTTATATTACCTGCGCTACATTTCCTGTATAACGTTTGCGCATCCTAAAAATATTTGTGACATCCAGTGTACTTTTTCCGTAGATGCTGCGGACAGTGACATTACCTGTGCTACATTTCCTGTATAACGTTTCTGCATCCCAAATAACTGGGACATTGACTGTAATTTTTTCTTAGCTGCTGTTGACATCAGCGCCATTACCTGTGGTACCTCTCCTGTATAACGTTATCGCATCCCAAATATCAGTGACATTGACTGTAATTTTTCCTTAGCCGCTGGTGACAGCAGCGCCATTATCTGTGGTACCTCTCCAGTATAGCGTTTCCACATCCCAAATATCTGTGACATTGATTGTAATTTTTTCTTAGCTGCTGGTGAAAGCAGTGCCATTACGTGTGGTACCTCTCCTGTATAACATTTCCGCATCGCAGATATCAGTGACATTGACTGTAATTTTTTCTTAGCCACTGTTGACAGCAGCGCCATTTCCTGTGGTACCTCTCCTGTATAACATTTCAGCATCCCAAATATCAGTGACATTGACTGTAATTTTATCTTAGCCGCTGTTGACAGCAGCGCTATTACCTGCGGTACCTCTCCTGTATAACGTTTCCGCATCCTAAATATCAGTGACATTGACTGTAATTTATTTGCGCATACACTTAAAAAAACTGTGCTACTGAACGTGTGACATACTTGCAAGCATATATACCATTTAATATGATGAACACGAGCAGTAAGGGACAGGGAAGTGGCCGTGCTGCTGATGTAGCACGCAGAGGCTGTGGCCCTGGGTCCGGTGAAACTGTGGGTGCTGGCAGAGCACAAGAAACACACTCATCCACGATACCTAGCTTCATGTCTCAGTTTGCAGGGCTGCGCAGGACACCACTATCGAAGTCAGACCAGTGCGAGCAGGTGGTCGGTTGGATTGCAGCAGAAAATACTTCCAGTTTCCGCATCCTAAATATCTGTGACATTGTTACAAGTTACATCATTATCATACAATATGGGATATTTGGAACTCATTTATTAAAAGTGACTTTATCTTAAAGTTTCTATAATCTCTCTAGACTTTAAAGATAGATACAGTTGAGTCAAGCTCACATTCTGACCCCTGATACCCCCCCGGCCCTTAGTTTATCTCCTACCCTCCCCCCAGTTATCTTGGTTAGATAGATTAAAAAGGCATACAACATATACATGTCTACAACATTTATATAGAATCCTATTCTACATACACCATGCATGAATATTAATGCATTGTATCCTGTGATTTAATTTCCAGACTCTAAGTTTGTTAATAAAGACTACGGTCCCTTCTCGATTGTTAACGAAACGAATCCCGAGGTTTCATAATTATCACTGTTATGTTTAGCCAATTTTGAATCTCATGATTATCAATAAAGACTTCGGTCCTTAATGATCCAGGAATAAAGAGTCTCTTAAGACAAAATATTCTTGTACACAATAACAGGCAAATCTGTTTATAGTATTTTGTGCATGATTATAAATAATACTTACTCAATATTATGTTGATCATTGTATGTATACTTTGGAAAAGAAGAATATATTGACATAAGCAATTATTATGCCTGATATATGGAAAATTTTCAATAAAAACAAAATGTTACAAGAAAATACTTCCAGTCGGTTAAGCACCACCCTGTCTTCCACAAAGTCCAGTCTCATTAGCCAAGAGTCTGGTCAACAGAATCTTTGCCTAGATCCTCCTTCCTCCCACCATGGAGAGTCTTTGCAAACAAGTGATCCCACACTCGGATATTCCGAGGAGATCTTTTCATCGCCATTCCTTAATTTGGGCCTCTCGCCAAGCCTGCTTGAAGAGGGACATGAGAAGATCTTGTGACCTGATTCCCAAACTCTTGAGCATCCACAGTCAGAAGAAGATGGTGGTGGGGAACGGCAATTAGTGTTTCACAAGGTGGATGATGATTAGACACAGTTGCCAATAAGTCAATGGCAATTAGTGTCTCAAGAGGTTGATGATGAGGATGAGACACAGTTGTCAATAAGTGAGGTTCTTGTTAGGTCAACAAGTCAGGAGGATGACCAGAGTGAGGAAGTGGAAGAGGAGGTGGTAGATGATGAAATCACTAACCCAACCTGGGAAGGTGGCAAGCCTGGGGGAGGGATCCGCAGCACCGCAACAGGCTGGAAGAGGCAGTGGGGTGGCAAAAGGGAGATGGCAGGCCACACCAAACAGGCCTACAACTGTTCCCCGGAGCACCCCCTTGCGGAAATCTCCCTTGCCAAGGGGTAGGTGTTCCGCAGTCTGGCGCTTTTTTGATGAAGATGATAAATGAATTGTCATTTGCAACCTGTGCCGTACCAAGATTAGCAGGGGCGTGAACACTAGCAACCTCTCCACCACCAGCATGATCCGCCACATGGCATCAAAGCACCCTAATAGGTGGGCCGAATGCCTGGGTCCACAATCAGTGTCTGCGGGTCATACCACTGCCTCCTCTTCCCCTGTGTTACATGCTGGCCAATCCCCTATCGAAGATGCAGGCCCGGATGCCTCCCGCCCTGCACCTGGACTTTCACAAGCGCTATCAGCTAGCACATCCACCTCTGTGTCCCAACGCAGCGTACAGATGTCCATTCCCCAGGCCTTTGAACAAAAGCGCAAATACCCAGCCACCCACCCACAGGCCATAGCAATAAATGCGCCCCTTTCCAAATTGCTGGCCCTGTAAATATTGCCATTTAGGCTTGTGGACACTGAGGCTTTCCGCAGCCTAATGGTGGTGGCCGTCCCTCGCTACTCAGTCCCCAGCCGCCACTATTTTGCCCGGTGTGCTGTCCCTGCCTTACACCACCATGTGTCCTGTCACCTGTGCCCTGACCAATGCAGTTATTGGGAAGGTCCACTTAATGACTGACACATGGACAAGTGCTTTTGGCTAGGGACTCCTACATTTAACCTGACGGCACACTGGGTGAGCGTTGTGGAGGCTGGGAGTGAGTCGTACCCTGGGATGGCACAGATGCTACCGACGCCAAGGATTGCGGGCCCTACTTCCATCAGGATTTCCGCCACCACCTCCATTAGTGGCTGCAACTGCCCTTCTCCTTCTCCACCTCCTCCTTCACTTCCACCTCTGAATTGTCATCTTGCAGCACCAGTCAGCCATCAGTCAGTAGCTGGAAGCAGTTTAGCACTGCAGTGGGGAAGCAGCAACAGGCTGTGCTGAAGTGTATTTGCTTAGGTGACAAACAGCACACCGCCGCAGAGCTGTGGCAGGGTATAAGGGACCAGACTGACCTGCGGCTCTCGCCACTCAACCTACAACCAGGCATGGTTGTGTCTAATAATGGCCGTAACTTGGTGGCGGCTTTGGAGCTCGGCAAGCTCACACACATACCAAGCCTAGCCCACGTGTTAAACTTAGTGGTTCAGCGGTTTCTCAAAACCTACCTCAATTTGCCTGAACTACTGGTGAAGGTGCGAGGCGTGTGTGCCCATTTCCAAAAGTCATCTACAGCTCCGCCGGCTTGGTAGCGCTGCAGCAGCACTTGCAATTGCCATCTCACTGACTGTTGTGTGACGCGAACACACACTGGAACACATGTTGGCCAGGCTTTGTGAGCAGCAGAGGGCAGTAATGGAATACCAGCTGCAACATGGCTGTCACCTTTCCAGTCAGCTTCCGCTCTTCACAAGCGACGAGTGGATGTTTTACACAACTTTGAGGAATCAACACAGATGGTGAGTGGGACTCCGCTATTATCATTGTAACCATCCCACTTCTGTGTCTACTAAAACGCTCGCTGCTCACAATGAAGGCGGACGCTTTGCGTGTGGAAGAGGTGGAAATCGGTACACAGGGTGATAGCCAGACCACCCTAATTTCGTCTTCTCAGCGCGAATTGGATGATGATGAGGAGGAGGAGCAGGAGACGATTGCCTTCGCTACAGAGGGTAGTACCCATAGCAGGTTTATTCCATCTGTTCAGCGTGGATGGGCAGAATAGGAGGAAGAGGATGAGGAGATTGAGAGTCATCCTCCTGATGAGGACAGCGAAGTCTTGTCTGTTGGGACTCTGGCACACATGACTGACTTTATGTTATGCTGCCTCTCCCGTGACACTCGTGTTGTACGCATTTTGGCCAACACCGATTACTGGTTGTTCACCCTTCTCGACCCCTGCTACAAAGAGAACTTCTCATCTCTCATTCCTGTGGCGGAGAGGACTAGCAAAATGGTGCAATACCAGAAGGTCCTTGTGGAAAAATTACTCCAAAAATGTCCAGCTTACAATGCTGACGGCAGAGTACGTAGTTTCCTTGGGCAACCGAGGAGGGGAGATGAGGGGAACACACAGCAGTTCCAACAGAGGCAGGTCAACACTCTCCAAGGCCTGGGACAGTTTCATGACACCCCACCAGCACCCTCACCCTGATGCGTGGCCTACTGTCACAAGGAGGGAAAAATTTGGAAGATGGTGAATGAGTACGTAGCAGACCGTGTCTGCGTCCTCAATGATCCCTCTGTGCCTTACAACTTTTGGGTGTCCAAGCTGGACACGTGGCACGAACTGGCGCTCTACGCCTTGTAGGTGCTGGCCTGCCCTGTCGCCAGCGTTTTGTCAGAGCTGGTATTTAGTGCTGCTGGGGGCATAATAACTGATAAGCGCATCCGCCTCTCAACTGAAAATGCTGACCGGTTGACTCTTCTCAAAATAAGCAAGGCCTGGATTGCCCCTGACTTCTCTACTCCACCAAAGGAAAGCGGCTGAACATAAAGGCACTTTAAATGTGGCTTTTATAGTGTATTGAATACACTGTATTCCCATGTACCTCTTCCACCACAAAAAGGGTATATGGTTCAATCTTCCGCTTCTCCTCCTCCTCCTCCTCCTCCTCCATCATATCAACATGCTTCTTAGGCTGCCATCACTCCTAATGTTTTAGAGTTTGAGCTCAGCAGCAGGCCCTCAACCATAATTTTTTGATGGTCAGCTTAGGCTACTTTCACACCTGCGTTAGGTGCGGATCCGTCTGGTATCTGCACAGTAGGATCCGCACTTATAATGCAAACGCTTGTATCCGTTCAGAATGGATCCGTTTGCATTACCATGAACAAAACAGCGTTTTGATGTCCGCCTCCAGAGCGGAATGGAGGCTGAACGGAGGCAAACTGATGCATTCTGAACGGATCCTTATCCATTCAGAATGCATTGGGGCTAAATGCCCTGAAACGGATCTCACAAGCGGACCCAGAAACACCAGTGTGAAAGTAGCCTTAGCAGCAGGCCCTCGCCCATAATTTTTTTCATGGTCAGATCAGCAGCAGGCCCTCGCCCCTTATGATTTAGAGAGTCAGCTCAGCAGCAGACCCTCACCCCTAATGTTTTAGATGGTCAGCTCAGCAGCAGACCCTCACCCCTAATGTTTTAGATGGTCAGCTCAGCAGCAGGCCATCGCCCATAATGTTTTAGATGGTCAGCTTGGCAGCAGGCCCTCGCCCATAATGTTTTAGATGGTCAGCTCAGCAGCAGGGGCCCTCGCCCATAATGTTTTAGATGGTCAGCTCAGCAGCAGGCCCTCGTCATAATGGTTTAGATGGTCAGCTCGGCAGCAGGCCCACGCCCATAATGTTTTAGATGGTCAGATCAGCAGCTGGCTCTCGCCCATATTTTTTTCCATGGTCAGATCAGTAGCAGGCCCTCGCCCCTAATGTTTCAGATGGTCAGCTCAGCAGCAGGCCCTCGCCCATAATGTTTTAGATGGTCAGATCAGCAGCAGGCACTTGCTCCTAATGTTTTAGAGAGTCAGCTCAGCAGCAGACCCTCACCCCTAATGTTTTAGATGGTCAGCTAAGCAGCAGGCCCTCGCCCATAATGTTTTAGATGGTCAGATCAGCAGCAGGCACTCGCCACTAATGTTTTAGAGAGTCAGCTCAGCAGCAGACCCTCACCACTAATGTTTTAGATGGTCAGCTCAGCAGCAGACCCTCACCCCTAATGTTTTAGATGGTCAGCTCAGCAGCAGACCCTCACCCCTAATGTTTTAGATGGTCAGCTCAGCAGCAGGCCCTCGCCCATAATGTTTTAGATGGTCACCAGCAGACCCTTGCTCCTAATGTTTTTGAGGGTCACCAGCAGGCCATCAATCATAATTTTTGAAATCACTTACATACACTCACCTAAAGAATTATTAGGAACACTATACTAATACGGTGTTGGACCCCCTTTTGCCTTCAGAACTGCCTTAATTCTACGTGGCATTGATTCAACAAGGTGCTGATAGCATTCTTTAGAAATGTTGGCCCATATTGATAGGATAGCATCTTGCAGTTGATGGAGATTTGAGGGATGCACATCCAGGGCACGAAGCTCCCGTTCCACCACATCCCAAAGTTGCTCTATTGGGTTGAGATCTGGTGACGGTGGGGGCCATTTTAGTACAGTGAACTCATTGTCATGTTCAAGAAACCAATTTGAAATGATTCGAGCTTTGTGACATGGTGCATTATCCTGCTGGAAGTAGCCATCAGAGGATGGGTACATGGTGGTCATGAAGGGATGGACATGGTCAGAAACAATGTTCAGGTAGCCCGTGGCATTTAAACGATGCCCAATTGGCACTAAGGGGCCTAAAGTGTGCCCAGAAAACATCCCCCACACCATTACACCACCACCACCAGCCTGCACAGTGGTAACAAGGCATGATGGATACATGTTCTCATTCTGTTTACGTCAAATTCGGACTCAACAGAAATCGAGACTCATCAGACCAGGTAACATTTTACCAGTCTTCAACAGTCCAATTTTGGTGAGCTCGTGCAAATTGTAGCCTCTTTTTCCTATTTGTAGTGGAGATGAGTGGTACCCGGTGGGGTCTTCTGCTGTTGTAGCCCATCCGCCTCAAGGTTGTGCGTGTTGTGGCTTCACAAATGCTTTGCTGCATACCTCAGTTGTAACGAGTGGTTATTTCAGTCAACGTTGCTCTTCTATCAGCTTGAATCAGTCGGCCCATTCTCCTCTGACCTCTAGCATCCACAAGGCATTTTCGCCCACAGGACTGCCGCATACTGGATGTTTTTCCCTTTTCACACCATTCTTTGTAAACCCTAGAAATGGTTGTGCGTGAAAATCCCAGTAACTGAGCAGATTGTGAAATACTCAGACTGGCCCGTCTGGCACCAACAACCATGCCACACTCAAAATTGCTTAAACCACCTTTCTTTCCCATTCTGACATTCAGTTTGGAGTTCAGGAGATTGTCTTGACCAGGACCACACCCCTAAATGCATTGAAGCAACTGCCATGTGATTGGTTGACTAGATAATTGCATTAATGAAAAATAGAACAGGTGTTCCTAATAATTCTTTAGGTGAGTGTATATCATTGTTACATTCACATATAAAGTTTCATTTAATTCCAACAACTCCTTCTTAGTGTGTTATATTTTTTGTCAATGAGTATAGATTGTGATGGTGCACAATATGTCTTGTCAGATTTAGTACACTTATTATTAAATGAGGATACTTTGTAAAAGTTTTTTTTTGTTTTAAATGCACAATGGCACACAGTCTGCCATAAAAAAATAGGCTGACCATGATGCTGCAACAATGAAGAAACTTTGCAACAGCTTTTTGGGAAAACACAATGCAGAATTGGACATAGTATATATTTTTGCTGTAGACTATGTCCAATTCTGCATTGTGTTTTCCCAAAAAGCTGTTGCAAAGTTTCTTCACTGTTGCAGCATCATGGTCAGTTTATATTTTTGCTGTAGACTGACCATGATGCTGCAAATTTGAAGAAAGTGGAAGATTCTTTGCAACAGATTTTTGGAAAAAAGATTTATTTTTACATACACATCCATATTAATCGTATGGAAAAACTAAGCAGGTTAGGCGGATGCAAATGATTTCATGTGTGTTCTGAAGTTCATTTACTCTAGCATTCTATTCCAGCTCTGCTGTCTGAACTATTTTTCATCCATGTGACACTGAGTGGCATAGATAGGGCATGACTCCAGTGACAGTGATTTTAGCTAACCCATATAAAATCTAATATTTTTCCTGTTCTACGTACAACTTGCCATGTATCTTTGAGCTAACAAGACTGCAGAGATTGCTGATGCTGATCTGTGTCTGAAGATGATTTATCTTCCAGAATTTCCCTGCCAAAAAAGTTACAAACTAGCTCAGCTTTCCAGGCAATTCAGCAGAAATAAAACAAATAGGAATCTGATCATGTAGGCTGCTGAGCAATCCATCATGCTGCGGGGAATTTAAAAGGCGCAAACTGACAGCTGCACCAATAATAATGCGATTTGAAGCAGACCCTGTCACTAACATAAAATAATTGCAGTAAAAATATGCTGATTAGCTGAATCTGAATGGTGGATTATAATATGGGTGGTTTGGGTGTCTGGTGACAAATGCACTGTACATACACAGACATAAATAGTCTTTAAACGTACAATGTATTTGTGTATATAGATATATGTACAGTGTGTCAGTATATAAGTAGTATTCTATGTTTCTATGTTTCTATGTTGTTTCCCCAGGTTCCAGTCCGGGATTTGAGGCATGCTCATGTCCAGGGATCCTATTTAATCCTGCTACTGGATCTTGGGTGGGGCTCACTCTGGAGAGTGTGCAGACAGAGGCCTGGTGAGGCTCTGTCAGTGTGGTCTCAGCTAGGCAAGGCTGAGGGGCCACGAGGCTATGCACTAACCTGGACTTTGGGGGACTCAGCGACACCCGGGAACAAACATTGAAAGGTCAGGGTCAGGAGGACTGCTAGACCACAACCCCCTCCAAAGGTACTGCATTTGTTACAGCCTGAGGGCTGGTGGACTGTATGTCTGGGGTAAGCCGCACCTGGTTCCATGTTGGAATGCTATCGTATAGCCGAGTTAGGGATACGATGTTTATTATGTTTAGGTAGAGCCCAGACGGGCAGGCTTTTGTTTTATGCCATGTTGTGTATGAAGAGTGTAAAATAAATTGCACTGTTTGGACCTGAAACCCAGTGGTTATGAAGATCATTGTGAGAATGACCCCCGAATAAGAGGCGATCCCTTACAATATATACACATACACACACAGTGAGGAACAGAAGTATTTGAACACCCTGCGATTTTGCAAGTTCTCCCACTCATAGAGGGGTCTGAAATTCACATTGTATGTGCATTCCCACTCTGAGAGACAGAATAAAAAAAAAAAATATTCCGGAAATCACATTGTATGATTTTTAAAGAATTTGTCTTACACTGCTGAACATAAGTATTTGAACACCTGAGAAAATCAGTGTTAATATTTGGTACAGAAGCCTTTGTTTGCAATTACAGAGGTCAAGCGTCTCCTGTAGTTCTTGACCAGGTTTGCACACACTGCAACAGGGATTTTGGCCCACTCCTCTAGATCTTTTAGGTTTTGGAGCTGTCGCTGAACAACACAGAGTTTCAGCTCCCTGCAAAGATGTTCTATTGCATGTAGGTCTGGAGACTGGCTAGGCCAGTCCAGAACCTTGATATGCTTCTTACGGAGCCACTCCTTGGTTATCCTGGCTGTGTGCTTCGGGTCGTTGTCATGTTGGAAAACCCAGCCACAACCCATCTTCAATGCTCTGACTGAGGTTGTTGCTTAAAATCTCAAAATAAATGGCCCCATTCATCCTCTCCTTAATACAGTGCAGTCGCCCTGTCCCCTTTGCAGAAAAGCACCCCCAAAGCATGATGTTACCACCCCCATGTTTCACAGTAGGGATGGTGTTCTTGGAATGCAACTCATCCTTCTTTTTCCAACACGACGAGTAAATTTTAGACCAAAAAGTTCTACTTTGGTCTCACCTGACCATATGACTTTCTCCCATGCCTTCTCTGGATCATCCAGATGGTCATTGTCAAACTTCAGACGGGCCTGGACATGTGATGACTTGAGCAGGGGAATCTTCCGTTCAATGCATGATTTGAAACCATGACAGCATAGTGTTCTACGGACAGTGACCTTTGAAACGGTGGTCCCAGCTCTCTTCATGTTATTGACCAGCTCCTCCCTTGTAGTTGTGGGCTGATTCCTCACCTTTCTTATCATCAGTGATACCACACGAGGTGAGATCTTGCATGGAGCCCCAGTCCGAGGGATACTGACAGTTGTCTTTAGCCTCTTCCATTCTCTAATAATTGCATAACAGCTGATCTATTTTCACCACGCTGCTTGGCAATTGGCCCGTATCCCTTTCAAGCCTTGTGGAGGTCCACAATTTTGTCTCTGGTGTCTTTTGACAGCTCTTTGGTCTTGCCCATGGTAGTAGTTGGCGTCTGACTGTGGGGTGGACAGGTGTCTTTCGAGAGCACTGACAGGTGCTACTAAGTTAGATTAATGAGTGGAGTAGAGGTGGACTTTTTAAAGGCACAGTAACAGGTCTTTGAGAGCCAGAATTCTTGCTGTTTCTCAGGTGTTCAAATACTTATGTTCAGCAGTGCAAGACAAATAAATTCTTTAAAAATCATACAATGTGATTTCCAGATTATTATTTTTTAATTCTGGGAATGCACCTAAATGGAAGAACTTGCAAAATTGCAGGGTGTTCAAATCTCACTGTGTGTGTGTATGTGTGTGTGTGTATGTATGTGTATATATATATATATATATATATATATATATATATATATATATGGTACCTGGAATCATTGTGGATGGAAGGCATGTGTCACCGAGCTTCCTGGCCTCGGTTAAGTAAGAGCCAGTATTTTATGTGTCCGCAGCAGCTATTGCTAATTGACACCTTGAGAGTTAGTCATAGCTGATCCAGGACGGCTCTTACTGGGAGTAGTGCTGGGTGGGTGACTACTCCCCATGTTCCAGGCCGGGTTTTGCCAGGCATAAAAACCAGCCAGCATTGCCAGGTGTGTGGATTTACCTCTCTCTGACAGTGGAGCTCAGGAGTCTGTGTGCTGTGAACTGAGGGCTGTGCTGGGATTTGAGGTTTGAGCCAGGTTGGAGGACTCAGGCCCCTCTAAAGGCGAACAGAATTTTACACCAGTACGAGGGTTCGTAAGACCGCAGAGTGCACCTGTCTTTATTTTTGTTATATTATTTTTACTGTTTATCACATCCACACATTTGCTGTCCTGTGTAGGATGTCCATTGTGGTACTTGTGGTCCACAAGTGCAGGATCTGTCCCCCCAGTATAGATGCACCACTGCATATGGGGTTGAGCACTTCCTGCTTTTTAATACCACGCTAATTTGTAGTTTGTATTTCAAAAGTGATAAGTGCCAAACCCAATGTGCAAAAAAGTAGGGAATAAGTGACATGAAATGTGAGGAAAAAGAAAGAGAGAGAAAAAAAGAAGAGAGAAAAAGGGGAACCTATGCCACGTGCAAGTGCAGACGTGCAACTCCTATATGATTAAGTATTATGCATCTCATACTGTACCCCAACACATAATATATCACAGCTAGTGCATATAATTACAATATCCTATATTGAATACAATAGTACATAAAGTGCAATTCATGGCTGTAGCAAGTGTCCACATCACCTCTTAGAACTATAACCAAACAAACATTCATGCATTCATGTTACACTAGATAACAATAAATATCATGTCCCTATTGATTGAGGCCGAAGGTCACCCCCTGGGGGTACGGGACACCACTTCCTCCGGGGTCCACCAGGAACGATTATCAACGATGAGAGCTACAATCATCTTAGGAGGTTCGTATGATCCAAAATGAAATCTATAATTAGATCAACAGATATTAGTGAGGATAATGAGGTGGTTAGTCAAATCGACACATAATAAAATCAAAAACACTGTTAAAAAATGTATGTATAATTAAAAACTGTGTACGCAGCTTGCTTGCTGCCAATGTGTCTGAAAGGTAGGCCCCTCTCTGCTTCTCACAGACTCACCCATCTCCCACTGACACAAGCAGCAGTAGCAGCAGCCAGTTCCGTCTCCTCAACATGATGGAGCATTTTTTTCACATTCCGCGCCAGGCTGAGGCCAATTATCAAGCCGAGGCCTCCCGCTCCAACGCCCAGGTTCAGGCCTACCTCCGGTGCATACCCTGTTCCCTGACCCATTAGATTTCTGGTCAGACAGACTCAAACAGTGGCCTGATCTGGTACAGTATGCTCTGTCTTCTTTATGGCCCAGCCTCCAGTGTCATCTCAGAGAGGGTTTTCAGTGCTACAGGGGGCATGGTGATCAAGTTGTCTTCCGCCAGTGTCCAAAACATCACTTTTGTCAAAATGAACCAAGCCTGTATTCAGCAGAATTTTTACACTCCTCCGGCTGAGGCCGATGAATAGATCTGTCCTTGCTGATGGTTCCCCATCTAGCCAATGTTCCTGTCTACCTGCCTTCCAGCCTACTAACATGCTCCATATGGCTGCTGCCGCCACTTCCATCATGCCACTGCCATGCCTCTTGCCACTGCCGCTGCCTACCTGACAACATGTATCATATGGCTGCTGCTGCCGCCACCACCGTAGCTTCTACTGCTCGATGCTAATCACTTACTGCCACCACTATAAGCGCTACACATCTACCACTACTACTACTACTACCACCCATAGACAGCTGACCTTCTGCCTTGTATGTTCCATGCTATGCTGCTTCTGCTGCCACTACTTTTGTGGCCATGTTCCTCTAATACCCTACCCTTTCCACATCCACACTGCACTGCTGCTTCTCCCAATTAAAATGGAGAATTTTTCTAGGCTAGTTCACAACTAGTACTTTTTTTCTTCTGACCGTTAGTTGTGCATATAGTATGGGCAGGCATTCTGACCCCGTCAAGACACTGTGTGTTTCACCATCTGCCCCGATAAGGGCCAATTTTTGGAAACTTTGGAATATGAAAATGTATAACACAGGGGTGCTACTACTGTCCCCGACTTCACAAGATCCGGCGCATGCCCAATACAATCCTATGGGCATCGGCCTCCGTCTCATCTTCAGCACTAGTATTAACCCCTTCTGAGGTGTAAGAGAGCAGCACTCTGAAGCGCTGCTCTGAACAGTGCCCGGCGCATGCGCATAACGCAGAGGCTGTAGCGGCCTCTAAGATGCAGACTGAACGCAGGCGCAATGTGATCCCGGCCAGTGAAGGTGCCGGGCGCATGCGCTGAAGATGAGACGGAGGCCGATGCCCATAGGATTGTATTGGGCATGCGCCGAATCTTGTGAAGTCGGGGACAGTAGTAGCCACCCAGCGAAGTGAATATTGATGAGCTGGGCGGCGCTTCAAAACGGCAGTTGGGGGCGGCTGGCTGGGCAGAAGTGGAGATGAAACGCCGCCCCTTGGGCAGAATGAAGACGATTCAACCAGGTTATAAAACTTCAGTTTACTGTATTTATAAGGTGGACAGGGGGTATACTTATATGCTTTTAATACACTTTAGAAGACCTGTACTGTCATATATATATATATATATATATATATATATATATATATACCTAAATATGCTTATTGGGCCTGTCAGTGTCCCTTTAAAGTTTTGAAAAAATATAAAAGCACAAAAAAGTCAGTTTCCCCCAGAGGTCTTTTAAAGTGCTGCAAAAATATATTAAAATAAAAAGAAAGAAAAGAAAATTTTAGCAAAAAGATGTAAAATAAATAAATAAAATACAAGTAAAAGAAAACTGTTGAAAATTGTTTACTGTCATATTATGTGGCAAAAATATATTTTAAAAATAAAGTGATGATAAAAAAAATACTAAATAAATAAAATACAAATAAAAGAAAAAAAAAGGAAAATATGCAAAATAAAAAAAGTCAATATTCCCCAAAGGTCTTTTTGTAGCAGAAATATATACCGTATATAAAAAAAAAACATAGTAAAATACGTAAAAGAAAAAAACGCCCACACCAACCAAAACCATTAAAATTATCACCCCATGCATGTGAAACTATACTGTACACATTGTATAATAAAATGATCCAACACATATAGGGAACTAATTATAATAATTAGCATATTTAAATAATAAGGGTAGGTTCACACTAGCTTTAGGGATTCCGTTATGGCTTTCCGTTATAACATGGTTATAACGGAAAATAACGGAATGCCCAGACAGAATGCAAAACGGAAGTCTTTAAAAGGCATTCCGTTTGCTTTCCGTCCTAATAGAAGTCTATGGAAAAGCACAATGGATCCGTCTGGGTCCCGTTATGCAAGACGGAAAACAAAGTCCTGTCGAGAGGACTTTGCTTTCCGTCTTGCATAATGGGAACCACACGGATCCGTTTTGATTCCCATAGACTTCTATTAGAATGGAGAGCAAAAGGAATGCCTTTTAAAGGCTTCTGTTTTGCATTCCGTCATAATACAAGTCTATGGGCAGAAGAAAGGATCCGTCCTTCCGTCTTATGAATTCCGTTATTTTCCGTTATAACCATGTTATAACGGAAAGCCATAACGGAATCCCTAACACTAGTGTGAACCCACCCTAAGCTATGGTTTGAATAAAAATAACTTTAAAAAATAAATAAAAATTGTACAGTTTCCCCCTAATAAAACTTAAAAAATATATTAAGAAGCCCTGTGTAATGTAATAAAAAGCTGCAAAAGTTATTTTGGTAGTCCAACAAATAAAGTTACTAAGTGTGCTAAATCACAAAAAAGTGACTGGTCAGTAAGGCCTTTTCAGGCCTGGTCATCATAGGGTTAGCCAATAAGTGGTTTCCTGGCTAGTAAGGCCTCATACACACGACCATACCTTTTTTATTTTGGTCCGCAGGACACCAGACATGCGTGTTCTACATTTCGCAGAACGGAGTAACGGCCCCGTTAAAGTGAATGAGTCTGCATCCAAGCCACAAAAAAATGCGGCTCAGATGCGGACCAAGGCCTCATGCACACGACCGTTGTTGGGTTCCGTGTCCGTTGTTCCGTTTTCTGTGATTTTCTTTGGACCCATTGACTTTCAATGGGTCCGTTGAAAACTCGGAAAATGCACTGTTTGTCATCCGCGTCCGTGATCCGTGTTTCCAGTCCATCAAAAAAATATGACCTGTCCTATTTTTTTCACGGACAACGGTTCGCGGACCCATTCAAGTCAATGGGTCTGTGAAAAAACACAGAGGCACACAAGATTGTCATCTGCGTCCGTGATCCGTGTCCGTTTTTTTCCTATCATTTTCAAGGCAAACTTGACTTAGATATTTTTTTCACTTTTCATGTCTGGTGATCCTCCAAAAATCAAGAAAGACACACGGAAAAAAAAAACGGAAACGGATCACGGAACAACGGAACCCCGTTTTACGGACTGTGAAAAAATACTGTCGTGTGCATGAGGCCTAAAACAAAGTGTGCATGAGCCCTCAGGGAAAATGCTTACTGGTTATTGCAAGGCACCTACAGGGGGTGCAGGAGGCAGTAAGAACCAGTGAGCGCCGTCCTCTGCAGTGAAGGAAAGCTCTCATTTGTGAATAGGAGGCAGGAAGGAAATGTCGCCACTTAAAGGAGTTTCCTAGTTAAAATGATTTTTAACAAGTTCCTGCATCTTCCAGTCCGGGAGCACCTCTACAGCAAATGACTGACTTTAGCGGTGACACGCTGCTTTTGGCCACATCACCAGTGAAGCCAGGCATTGGATGGAGAGGTACAAATGACTATGTCCATATCCAACTGGATGTAAACAATGTCGGAACCAGAAAATGAAGAAAGCGGATGGCAGGGAGCAGGAGAGTATGAATCTTCTGTTTCCGACCCATGCTGCAGGAAATCATATTTTACCAGGAAATCTCTAAGCCCCTGTTACACGGCACGATATTCAGGAGAATTACTGGGAACAAGTGTACAGTCGTGGCCAAAAGTTTTGAGAATGACACAAATATTAGTTTTCACAAAGTTTGCTGCTAAACTGCTTTTAGATCTTTGTTTCAGTTGTTTCTGTGATGTAGTGAAATATAATTACACGCACTTCATACGTTTCAAAGGCTTTTATCGACAATTACATGACATTTATGCAAAGAGTCAGTATTTGCAGTGTTGGCCCTTCTTTTTCAGGACCTCTGCAATTCGACTGGGCATGCTCTCAATCAACTTCTGGGCCAATTCTTGACTGATAGCAACCCATTCTTTCATAATCACTTCTTGGAGTTTGTCAGAATTAGTGGGTTTTTGTTTGTCCACCCGCCTCTTGAGGATTGACCACAAGTTCTCAATGGGATTAAGATCTGGGGAGTTTCCAGGCCATGGACCCAAAATGTCAATGTTTTGGTCCCCGAGCCACTTAGTTATCACATTTGCCTTATGGCACGGGGCTCCATCGTGCTGGAAAATGCATTGTTCTTCACCAAACTGTTGTTGGATTGTTGGAAGAAGTTGCTGTTGGAGGGTCTTTTGGTACCATTCTTTATTCATGACTGTGTTTTTGGGCAAAATTGTGAGTGAGCCCACTCCCTTGGATGAGAAGCAACTCCACACATGGATGGTCTCAGGATGCTTTACTGTTGGCATGACACAGGACTGATGGTAGCGCTCACCTTTTCTTCTCCGGACAAGCCTTTTTCCAGATGCCCCAAACAATCAGAAAGAGGCTTCATCAGAGAATATGACTTTGCCCCAGTCCTCAGCAGTCCATTCACCATACTTTCTGCAGAAGATCAATCTGTCCCTGATGTTTTTTTTGGAGAGAAGTGGCTTCTTTGCTGCCCTTCTTGACACCAGGCCATCTTCCAAAAGTGCGCTCACACCTGCCTGCTGCCATTCCTGAGCAAGCTCTGCACTGCTGGCACTCCGATCCCGCAGCTGAATCCTCTTTAGGAGACGATCCTGGCGCTTGCTGGACTTTCTTGGACGCCCTGAAGCCTTCTTAACAAGAATTGAACCTCTTTCCTTGAAGTTCTTGATGATCCTATAAATTGTTGATTGAGGTGCAATCTTAGTAGCCACAATATCCTTGCCTGTGAAGGTGAGCGCTACCATCAGTCCTGTGTCATGCCAACAGTAAAGCATCCTGAGACCATTCATGTGTGGGGTTGCTTCTCATCCAAGGGAGTGGGCTCACTCACAATTTTGCCCAAAAACACAGCCATGAATAAAGAATGGTACTAAAACTCCCTCCAACAGCAACTTCTTCCAACAATCCAACAACAGTTTGGTGAAGAACAATGCATTTTCCAGCACGATGGAGCACCGTGCCATAAGGCAAAAGTGATAACTAAGTGGCTCGGGGACCAAAACGTTGACATTTTGGGTGCATGGCCTGGAAACCCCAGATCTTAATCCCATTGAGAACTTGTGGTCAATCCTCAGGAGGCGGGTGGACAAACAAAAACCCACTAATTCTGACAAACTCCAATAAGTGATTATGAAAGAATGGGTTGCTATCAGTCAGGAATTGGCCCAGAAGTTGATTGAGAGCATGCCCAGTCGAATTGCAGAGGTCCTGAAAAAGAAGGGCCAACACTGCAAATACTGACTCTTTGCATAAATGTCATGTAATTGTCGATAAAAGCCTTTGAAACAATGGAAGTGTGTGTAATTATATTTCACTACATCACAGAAACAACTGAAACAAAGATCTAAAAGCAGTTTAGCAGCAAACTTTGTGAAAACTAATATTTGTGTCATTCTCAAAACTTTTGGCCTCGACTGTATAATCTGCATTATATAGTGATCCACACAAATATTTGTATTATTTGGGTATGGTGTTTTCTGGTTGTATTATGGTAGTCTTATTGACATAGGATATTTTATGTAAAACTTTGAATCAGATTTTTAGTTGAAAAAGAGTATACAGAAGTATTTTAAAAAAGGGGCCTTATTGCATAACTTATTGCATAATTTACAGTTTGGTCTTTTTTCCAATTCTTTCATGTGTGCACGGAGCCTGGTTTGGATATCATATCTATGTAATAATCTTTGTTCTGTTATTGTATCTCTGCAGCATGCATGGCTCTGTTACCATGTCTATGTGTTGGATGGGTGGGAGGCCAACAATCTTCATATAGCACAGAGCCCGTAGTAGCCTTACGCTGGGTTCACACCTAAGCGTACTCTGTATGTGCTTTTTACAGACGTTTCTATCGGGTGTTTACATACGCGCGAGGAAACAAGCAAACGCCCATTGTCGCGCGTTCCCGCTAGGTCTATGTGCGGGAACGCGCGACAATGCACCCCAAAGAAGCTCCTGTACTTCTTGGGGCGTAGGGCGTTTTACAGCACGATCGTACGCGCTGTAAAACGCTCAGGTGAGAACCATGCCCATAGGGAATCATTGGTTTTTGCCTGTTGAGCGTTTTACAGCGCGTAGGAACGCGCTGTAAAACGCTCAGGTGTGAACCCAGCCTTAATCCGCCCCTGCTCATTCAAAAATCCACATTTATAGGATCAGTATAGCACACAACGTTCTGCACTATGTGCATTATGTGGCTAATGCAATGGCATAAAACAGATGGTAGAATGACGAATTATGTTGTGTCGTTAATCTACCCAGGTACGCAGCTGAGATCCTGCCACAGTTGTTGATATTTGTGATTTCATGGGGAGAATATAATGCTTCTCCTTACCGCATGAAGAAGGATACCCTGCAGGCATGGTAATAATATTTTGTGTTAGACATAATGTTCTGTCTGTAAAATGATTAAAAATGCAAAGCAGAAATCAAACACACTCCCCATATATAACAGCTTAAGTTTAGCTTAGTCTAATCTTGATATTTCCAGTCATATCAGGTTATTTAGAACTAGTGTTGAGCGCGAATATTCGAAAAGCAAATTTTTATCTCAAATATTGCCACTTCAAAATTCGCGAATATATACAGGGAGTGCAGAATTATTAGGCAAGTTGTATTTTTGAGGATTAATTTTATTATTGAACAACAACCATGTTCTCAATGAACCCAAAAAACTCATTAATATCAAAGCTGAATATTTTTGGAAGTAGTTTTTAGTTTGTTTTTAGTTTTAGCTATTTTAGGGGGATATCTGTGTGTGCAGATGACTATTACTGTGCATAATTATTAGGCAACTTAACAAAAAACAAATATATACCCATTTCAATTATTTATTTTTACCAGTGAAACCAATATAACATCTCAACATTCGCAAATATACATTTCTGACATTCAAAAACAAAACAAAAACAAATCAGTGACCAATATAGCCACCTTTCTTTGCAAGAACACTCAAAAGCCTGCCATCCATGGATTCTGTCAGTGTTTTGATCTGTTCACCATCAACATTGCGTGCAGCAGCAACCACAGCCTCCCAGACACTGTTCAGAGAGGTGTACTGTTTTCCCTCCTTGTAAATCTCACATTTGATGATGGACCACAGGTTCTCAATGGGGTTCAGATCAGGTGAACAAGGAGGCCATGTCATTAGATTTTCTTCTTTTATACCCTTTCTTGCCAGCCACGCTGTGGAGTACTTGGACGCGTGTGATGGAGCATTGTCCTGCATGAAAATCATGTTTTTCTTGAAGGATGCAGACTTCTTCCTGTACCACTGCTTGAAGAAGGTGTCTTCCAGAAACTGGCAGTAGGACTGGGAGTTGAGCTTGACTCCATCCTCACCCCGAAAAGGCCCCACAAGCTCATCTTTGATGATACCAGCCCAAACCAGTACTCCACCTCCACCTTGCTGGCGTCTGAGTCGGACTGGAGCTCTCTGCCCTTTACCAATCCAGCCACGGGCCCATCCATCTGGCCCATCAAGACTCACTCTCATTTCATCAGTCCATAAAACCTTAGAAAAATCAGTCTTGAGATATTTCTTGGCCCAGTCTTGACGTTTCAGCTTGTGTGTCTTGTTCAGTGGTGGTCGTCTTTCAGCCTTTCTTACCTTGGCCATGTCTCTGAGTATTGCACACCTTGTGCTTTTGGGCACTCCAGTGATGTTGCAGCTCTGAAATATGGCCAAACTGGTGGCAAGTGGCATCTTGGCAGCTGCACGCTTGACTTTTCTCAGTTCATGGGCAGTTATTTTGCGCCTTGGTTTTTCCACACGCTTCTTGCGATCCTGTTGACTATTTTGAATGAAACGCTTGATTGTTCGATGATCACGCTTCAGAAGCTTTGCAATTTTAAGAGTGCTGCATCCCTCTGCAAGATATCTCACTATTTTTGACTTTTCTGAGCCTGTCAAGTCCTTCTTTTGACCCATTTTGCCAAAGGAAAGGAAGTTGCGTAATAATTATGCACACCTAATATAGGGTGTTGATGTCATTAGACCACACCCCTTCTCATTACAGAGATGCACATCACCTAATATGCTTAATTGGTAGTAGGCTTTCGAGCCTATACAGCTTGGAGTAAGACAACATGCATAAAGAGGATGATGTGGTCAAAATACTCATTTGCCTAATAATTCTGCACTCGCTGTAGAATATAGTGCTATATATTCGTTATATCGAATATTCGTCATTATTTCCATCTGAACACATGATTCCTCCCTGCTTCTTGCTTGTGGATCAATGAGTTATTGGCCCACAAGCAACTTAAGCAGCAAGGAATCATGACTTCAGATGGAAAAAAATTACGAATATTCTAAAAAACAAATATATAGCACTATATTCAATATAGTGTTTTATATTCGTGTTTTAGAATATTCATTATTTATTTCCATCTGAAGTGAACACTGGACACTGTTCACTTCAGATGGAAAAAAATGACGAATATTTTAAAATTCGAATATATAGCACTATATTGAATATAGTGCTATATATTCGTTTTTGACCCACTCCTGTATTGATTGCATAATATTTGCATATTACACGATCATTACCCTGCTGATTTTCGAGTAAAAAAAAGAAAGAATGTAGAATATAACGAATATTCGACAAATATTCTACAAAATATTAGCGAAATATCACGAATTCGAATATGACCTCTGCCAATCATCATTATTTAGAACACAGTTGGATATCCTAATAAATAAAAATTACAACGGCTGAACGACTTCATTAAAGAGGGCCCGTTTCAGTAAATGCTCGTATTCCCTATAAAATAAGAATGCAGGAGCATCTATTCTTATAACTGCATTGTGCTGTTCCGTATGTACTGTATAAATTGCCAATTGGGTGCTACCAGTTCCCTTGCCAAAGGATGTGTCTCTGCACAGTCTGCATCAAGATGGAAATTTATTTTGAAATTTCTATGAGCAATAACAGCAGAACGGAACAACACAGAGTTCTTAGAAAGGATGCTCCAAAATTGTTATATTATGGAGAATACAGGTATTTACTGAAACAGACATGTCAGGAGTAGTGACAGCTCCTCTTTAAATGAGAAATTGGCAATATTAATTATATAGAAGGCACCGAAGATGAATAGAATATACAGTCAGGTCCCTAAATATTGGGACATCGACACAATTTTAACATTTTTGCATCTATACACCACCACAATGGATTTGAAATGAAACTAACAAGATGTGCTTTAACTGCAGATGGTCAGCTTTAATTTAAGGGTATTTACATCCAAATCAGGTGAACGGTGTGGGAATTACAACAGTTTGCATATGTGCCTCCCACTTGTTAAGGGACCAAAAGTAATGGGACACTTCTCAGCTGTTCCATGGCCAGGTGTGTGCTATTTCCTCATTATCCCAATTACAATGAGTAGATAAAAGGTCCAGAGTTCATTTCAAGTGTCCTATTTGCATATGGAATCTGTTGCTGTCAACTCTCAAGATGAGAACCAAAGAGCTGTCACTATCAGTGAAAAAAGCCACCATTAGGCTGAAAATAAACTAAACAAACCCATCAGAGAAATAGCAAAAACATTAGGCGTGGCCAAAACAACTGTTTGGAACATTCTTAAAAAGAAGGAACGCACCGGTGAGCTCAGCAACACCAAAAGACCAAGAAGACCACGGAAAACAACTGTGGTGGATGACCGAAGAATTCTTTCCCTGTGAAGAACACACCCTTCACAACAGTTGGCCAGATCAAAAACAGTCTCCAGGAGGTAGGTGTATGTGTGTCAAAGTCAACAATCAAGAGAAGACTTCACCAGAGTGAATACAGAGGGTTCACCACAAGATGTAAACCATTGGTGAGCCTCAAAAATAGGAAGGCCAGATCAAAGTTTGCCAAACAACATCTAAAAAAGCCTTCACAGTTCTGGAACAAATCCTATGGACAGATGAGACCAAGATCAACTTGTACCAGAGTAATGGGAAGAGAAGAGTATGGAGAAGGAAAGGTACTGCTCATGATCCTAAGCATACCACCTCATCAGTGAAGCATGGTGGTGGTAGTGTCATGGCGTGGGCATGTATGGCTGTCAATGGAACTGGTTCTCTTGTATTTATTGATGATGTGACTGCTGACAAAAGCAACAGGATAAATTCTAAAGTGTTTCGGGCAATATTATCTGCTCATATTCAGCCAAATGCTTCCGAACTCATTGGACGGCGCTTCACAGTGCAGATTGACAATGACCCAAAGCATACTGCAAAAGCAACCAAACAGTTTTTTAAGGGAAAGTGGAATGTTATGCAATGGCCAAGTCAATCACCTGACCTGAATCCGATTAAGCATGCATTTCACTTGCTGAAGACAACACTGAAGGGAAAATGCAACCAAGAACAAGCAGGAACTGAAGACAGTTGCAGAAGAGGCCTGGCAGAGCATCACCAGGGATGAAACCCAGCGTCTGGTGATGTCTATGAGTTTTAGACTTCAGGCTGTAATTGACTGCAAACGATTTGCAACCAAGTATTAAAAAGTGAAAGATTGATTTATGATTATTATTCTGTCCCATTACTTTTAGTCCCTTAACAAGTGAGAGGCACTTATGCAAACTGTTGTAATTACTACACCGTTCACCTGATTTGGATGTAAATACCCTCAAATTAAAGCTGACAGTCTGCAGTTAAAGCACATATTGTTCGTTTCATTTCAAATCCATTGTGATGGTGTATAGAGCCAAAAATTTTAGAATTGTGCAGATGGCCCAATATTTATGGACCTGACTGTACCAGAAGAATAGAAACACTACACCCAAAGCTATTAAAAGAGCTTAGCGGTGAACTAGCAAAACCATTAACAGATTTATTTAACCAATCACTGGTAACAGGAGTCGTCCCAAAAGATTGGAAATTAGCAAATGTTGTGCCCATTAAGGAGAGGATTGTGGAACATCTAAAATCCCATGGATTGAAAGATGAAAAACAGCATGGGTTTACTTCAGGGAAATCATGGCAAACTAATCTTATAGATTTTTTTGAATGGGTGACTAAAATAATAGATGGCGGAGGTGCAGTAGACATAGCTTTTCTGGACTTTAGTAAGGCTTTTGATACTGTCCCACATACCTAGAAGGCTTATCAATAAATTGCAGTCTTTGTGCTTGGACTCCCATATTGTTAAATGGATTAGGCAGTGGCTGAGGGACAGACAACAGAGGGTTGTGGTCAATGGAGTATATTCAGACCATGGTCTTGTTACCAGTGGGACACCTCAGGGATCTGTTCTGGGACCCATATTGTTTAATATCTTTATCAGCGAAATTGCAGAAGGCCTCGATGGTAAGGTGTGTCTTTTTGCTGATGACACAAAGATTTGTAACAGGGTTGATGTTCCTGGAGGGATACACCAAATGGAAAAGGATTTAGGAAAACTAGAGGAATGGTCGAAAATCTGGCAACTAAAATTTAATGTTAATAAGTGCAAGATAATGCACCTGGGGCGTAAAAACCCAAGAGCAGAATATAAAATCAGTGATACAGTCCTAACCTCAGTATCTAATGAAACGGATTTAGGGGTCATTGTTTCAGAAGACTTAAAGGTAGGCAGACAATGTCATAGAGCAGCAGGAGATGCTAGCAGAATGCTTGGGTGTATAGGGAGAGGCATTACCAGTAGAAAGAGGGAGGTGCTCATGCCGCTCTACAGAGCACTAGTGAGACCTCATTTGGAGTATTGTGCTCAGTACTGGAGACCATATCTCCAGAAGGATATTGATACTTTGGAGAGAGTTCAGAGAAGAGCTACTAAACTAGTACATGGGTTGCAGGATAAAACTTACCAGGAAAGATTAAAGGACCTCAACATGTATAGCTTGGAAGAAAGACGAGACAGAGGGGATATGATAGAAACTTTTAAATACATAAAGGGAATCAACAAGTTAAAAGAGGAGAGAATATTTAAAAGAAGAAAAATTGCTACAAGAGGACATACTTTTAAATTAGAGGGGCAAAGGTTTAATGGTAGAGGTGGGACGAATCCAATTTTTTTCAAATCCGAATCCGAAAAGGTTCTCAAATATATCGAATCTTTCGAATCTCGAATCCTACGAATCCTGTACATAATTGTGTGAACGATGTAAGAAACAAAGTCAGACCGCGTCAGTTTGTTTGAACCTCCGCCTCCACCCCCGTCACGGTCGCACCCTCTATGACCGCGATCGTTACGCCCCTGCTCCGATCACTACAGAACATACAGGGTAATACAGCGCCCCATACCTCTTACATCCAGTGACGTCTCCTTTGATGTGGATGTTCTCTTTCCTCACCTTCTCCTTTCAGACCAGACCACCATTTTTCAGCCATTTTTCATCTCTACAGTTTGACCAAAAAAATAAAATCTTAGTTTACTACTTTTCCATCATCCTCGCATCTTTTGGACAAATCATCCTACCACCCCCAATACTGTGCCGCTGTGCTCCCCAATACTATACTGCAGAAACAGATAATACCCCTGATAATACTAGTACCACACAGAGCCCCCCATATAAAATACCCCTTCTTTGTGGCCTCAGTAGATGCCCCCATAGTGCCCCCCAATAATGTGCCAATAAGAAGTGGCCCCACAGTGCCCCCCATAGGTGCCCCCCTAATCATGTGCCAGTATCAAGTGCCTCTCTCCTCCCCCCATGTGCCAGTATCAAGTGCCTCTCTCTCTTCCCCCCCATGTGCCGGTATCATAGTGCCATCTCCCCCCCAATGTGCCAGTATCATAGAGCCACCTCCCCCCATAATGTGCCAGTATTATAGTGCCACCTCCCCCCATAATGTGCCAGTATTATAGTGCCATCTCCCCCCATAATGTGCCAGTATCATAGTGCCATCTCCCCCCAATGTGCCAGTATCATAGTGCCATCTCCCCCCATAATGTGCCAGTATTATAGTGCCACCTCCCCCCATAATGTGCCAGTATCATAGTGCCACCTCCCCCCATAATGTGCCAGTATCATAGTGCCATCTCCCCCCCAATGTGCCAGTATTATAGTACCATCTCCCCCCTAATGTGCCAGTATCATAGTGCCATCTCCCCCCATAATGTGCCAGTATTATAGTGCCACCTCCCCCCATAATGTGCCAGTATCAGTGTCATCTCCCCCCATAATGTGCCATTATTACAGTGCCACCTCCCCCCAATGTGCCAGTATTATAGTGCCATCTCCCCCCCAATGTGCCAGTATTATAGTGCCATCTCCCCCATAATGTGCCAGTATCATAGTGCCATCTCCCCCAAAATGTGCCAGTATCATAGTGCCATCCCCCTCCATGTGCCAGTATTATAGTGCCATCTCCCCCCATAATGTGCCAGTATCATAGTGCCTCCCCCCCAATGTGCCAGTAGTATCAGTGCCATCTCCCCCCATAATGTGCCAGTATCATAGTGCCTCCCCCCCCCATGTGCCAGTAGTATCATAGTGCCTCCCCCCCGCAATGTGCCAGTATCATAGTGCCTCCCCCCCGCCATGTGCCAGTAGTATCATAGTGCCTCTCACCTCTCCCCCTCGCCAATGTGCCAGTAACAGATAAAAAATAAAAAAAACACTTACTTACCTCCGCTGCGATGCAGGCCTCTTCTGGCCTGTGTCCCGCGCTGTACGGCTCAGGCGGCGCGATGACGTCATTGCGCCGCCTGCACCGGCCTCTGATAGGCTGCGGGCCTTGTGCCGGCAGCCTATCAGAGGAACAGGGAAAGGAAACGCCTCTCCCTCCCCTGTTGCAGCAGCGAAGCGCTCATCTTCTGCTGTGCCCTGCCGCCGCCACCACCAGTCTGGGCCCCACCGGGATTCGTCGGATTCGTATCCGGTAAATTACGTCGGGATTCAAGCCCACGAATCCCCACGAATCCCACGAATCCAGCAAGATCCGGGGGATTCGTGGATTCGACGAATCCCCCGTCCCATCTCTATTTAATAGTAATATCAGGAAGTATTACTTTACTGAGAGAGTAGTGGATGCATGGAATAGCCTTCCTGCAGAAGTGGTAGCTGCAAATACAGTGAAGGCGTTTAAGCATGCATGGGATAGGCATAAGGCCATCCTTCATATAAGATAGGGCCAGGGGCTATTCATAGTATTCAGTATATTGGGCAGACTAGTATTCAGTATATTGGGCCAAATGGTTCTTATCTGCCGGCACATTCTATGTTTCTCTAATCCTATAAAGCCGCAATGCCAATTAGAAACTGCAGTGTAGAAGTCGAGCCATCCTGCAGCATTGAGTGTGTGCTGTAGTTCTATTAAACAAAAACCATGTCTTATGGAGCAAAGCCATTTATTATAACATTTAGTTATTCATCATTATGTACTTTTATAATAGGTATTATATTGGATAAAATCCATGTTGTGGCTAGTGTTCATGCACTGTACGTTTACTTATCACACTGTAAAGCCAACCATTCACTGTATTAGACTGTCAGACCAACAAGCACCATAAATATTCATCCGTGCATACTATAAGTAGAGGGAAAACCTCTGGCAGAGCTTATGTCCTGACTAAACAAAGTGCAGTGCCCCAGAATAGGATAAATTGTTGTATTGTCAAGTGAAATTTGTATACCCAATAGTATTGCATGGATAAGTCAGGGTTAAAACCTTAGATTGTCAGGAGATTAACCCATGTCCACCCCCTGCTTAGGGAAGAAGTTGTTCTGTGCTAGCTGAGGAAGAGAGAAGACCGACATATGTTTACTCCTCAGAACTAGGCAAACAGGAGATGTGGTGCGGATAATTTACAGTCTGCAGCGGACACCGTCTACTGAAAAACTGCACTGGATGTCACTGATATTTTAGGGATGCACACACTTTAAAGGGAACCTGTCACCTGGATTTTGTGTATAGAGCTAGCACATCTGCAATATCCAGTCCCCATAGCTCTGTGTGCTTTTATTGTGTAAAAAAAAACGATTTGATACATATGCAAATTACCCTGAGATGAGTCCTGTCCCTGACTCATCTCACATACAGGACTCATCTCAGGTTAATTTGCATATGTATCAAATAGTTTTTTTTACACAATAAAAGCACACTGAGCTATGGGGACTGAATATTGCGGTGTGATGGCGGCCATCTAGCAGTCCATGTCCTCAGCTCTATACACAAAATCCCGGTGACAGGTTCCCTTTAAACATGAGATGTGGCGCAGATAATTTAACTGTCCGCAGGGGACACAATCTACGGAAAAACTGCACTGGATGTCACTGATATTTTAGGGATGCGCACACTTTAAACAGGAGATGTGGCGTGGAAAATTTAACTGTCCGCAGCGGACACAGTCTACGGATAAACTGCACTGGATGTCACTGATATTTTAGGGATGTGCACACATTAAACATGAGATGTAGTGCAGATAATTTAACAGTCCACAGGGGACACAGTCTACAGAAAAACTACACTGGATGTCACTGATATTTTAGGGATGCGCACACATTAAACAGGATATGTGGTGGGGATAATTTAACTGTCCGCAGCGCACTCCATCTACGGAAAAAGTGTACTGGATTTCACTGATATTTTAGGGATGCACACACTTTTCAACAGGAGATGTGGCACGGATAATTTAATTGTCCGCAGCGGACACCGTCTACGGAAAAAGTGTACTGGATGTCACTGATGTTTTAGGGATGCGCACACTTTAAACAGGAGATGTGGCACGGATACTTTAACTGTCCGCAGCGGTCTATTACACAGTATTTAGCGCAGGATGCGCTAAAAATATACATTGCTGCTGTCACACACAATAGTCCTTAAAAGGACTTTTCGGTCTCTGAAAAGTTTTTTGTATAAAAATCTTCTTTCACACTCCCTACACTGTTTGTCCCTTCCTATGCACAGCTCTCTGTAACACTGAGCAATTTAGCGCAGGTTGCGCTACAAGAATATACTGCTGATGTCACACACAATAGTCCTTACAAGGACTTTTAGGTCTCTTAAACGTCTTTGTACACTTGTAGGAAACAAAGATAAAGGACGGCTCACCTCTGATTTGTGATGGCAAGGTGCACCAAACAGATGTTGTACCCAATCATCAAAAAACAATAGTAATAAAAATAGAATGGGCACTCATATATCCGGTACACAAAGTAGGCAAAGCGACTCGGGTGATGTGATAATAATATATTAATTTATTATAGCAATATGTATGTGCCAATGAATATCAATAATATTATACCATACACTATTGATATTATAACCTGAACAGAGCAATATCCCCAATATATCCTAAATGAATAAAACTGACATAAAATACACGATATATAATAAAAAATGCACAATATGTATAACAATCCACTGTTGTAGCTAATAGAAATCCGGTGCAAATAGTTGGGCTAAATAGATTATTGCTGTTATCTAAAACAGTGGCTGGCAGCAAATATATCTCCAGAGATAAATAAAGTGAATAATAATTAAATAGTGTATCCTGTGATATAAAACAGTTTGGTGTATATTATACCTCTATATACAATATATAAAGATAGTGAATATAGAAAAAATGGTGTACAATCAGTGCAAAATATAAATATAGATATATAAATATATAAATAATGTGAAAGGGTCTCTAGAGAGTCAACAATAATTTGCTGCGTCCTACTGATATAGTCTTTCTTTGATATTAGGAAATGTGGTCTGAATATCAACTGGATCCACACAATTCCTAGAGGTAGACTTGATTCCAGCAGATATCAGCCTAAACAGGCTTGAACGTAGTCAGCCACAACAAGCGCGGCAATATAAATGTATCCAGCAATGTTGCAAGGTAATTAAGCAGCAATACAATTTTCTCCGGCAATATTACAAAGACAGTGCAGATGTATCTGACAGTGTTGCGCCGGTTCAATTGTAGCCAGCAATATTACTCCGGTTCAGATATAGCAGTGCCGAATCGGTTTTACTCACATGCAGTCCTGCTCCCACCGTGGCGTCCCACGTGGTATGGGTTCAGGAGGACTCGCCTTTAGGTAGCACGATCAGAGTCTGTCTTGTTATCCGCTGGTAATGCTGTGTATACCCGACTGTGAACGGGAGCGCTGTCTATCTCAGGCTGTGACCCTATCTGGGTCAGTTCTGGTGATAGAAGGTCTCACTCGCTGGACTATATCCAAAGGGATCCACAGTTCGGTTAGCCGCAGTTCAGATGTCCTTTTTTGGAAAGCGCTTTCTCAATTCAGTCAATAGTAGAAAACTGTAGCCGGTCTCCTGTCAGGTCCAATTGCTCCTCACCAGACGCGTTTCGAAGGCTATCTGCCTTCTTCCTCAGTGGCTAATTTGGATCTGACTGACTTGCCGGCTATTTATCCATTTTGCCTCCAAAGGGCTCCTTATTAAACCTGGGATGGGCCCAAGAGGTCTGGATTCTCATGAATCTAATTAACATGTGTTGCGGTATTCCTGCGGTATATCTGCTGTTTTTATACACACATGCGTTTTTTATATTGTGTGTTCTTAAATCCGCTAAGATCCTTAGACATGTCCAATTTTATTATAGCAGATTGCATTTGGATCATATAAACAAAATTTCATCCAATATCATATGTTAATAAGAACACATTTTTATTAAAAAAAAAATAATAAAATAAAAATAAATATATAAAATATATATAAAAACTGAACACCTTAATTAAGAACATATTAAATAGTGGGGAGCTTCTGTATAAGGTCTAAAAAAATATATAAAACTCTTTATAAAATCCTTTATATAAAATAGATTATATAATTATCTTATTCTCCATGATTTTGTGGGGTATTATATCTACTACAGGTATATATAAATATTTTTATAAGGTTTATATCAACATTTTTAATAGACAGCAGGATATATCTGATGGGGCTCATCCCCTGAAATGATTCGGGCAGACTCTATAGAAGAATGGTAAAATTTTTAGGGATGCGCACACTTTAAACAGGAGATGTGGCACGGATACTTTAACTGTCCGCAGCGGTCTATTACACAGTATTTAGCGCAGGATGCGCTAAAAATATACATTGCTGCTGTCACACACAATAGTCCTTAAAAGGACTTTTCGGTCTCTGAAAAGTTTTTTGTATAAAAATCTTCTTTCACACTCCCTACACTGTTTGTCCCTTCCTATGCACAGCTCTCTGTAACACTGAGCAATTTAGCGCAGGTTGCGCTACAAGAATATACTGCTGATGTCACACACAATAGTCCTTACAAGGACTTTTAGGTCTCTTAAACGTCTTTGTACACTTACCTATATAATATTCGATTACACTCCCTACACTCTCTGTCCGTTCCTATCCTTAGCTCTCCCTGACTAAATAGCACCCGATGATGTGTTCCGGCCAGCCAATCTCTGTAATTCCAGTAACCAACATGGTTACTGTCATTACTGCTTAGCAGGGGCAAAACGTGCGGTGAGGAGACTCGAGCATTGCGCTCAAGCACATGTTGTACTCGGCCAAGTACCGCCATGTGCCAAGCATAGCGATGCTCGAGCCGAACTGGTATTCGGCATGCTCCCTTAACACTAATTGAAACCTTCATTGGAAGCTGAAGCCATGAATTGTAGAAGTTAACAAGAACCTAGAGACTGCAAAGTGTCTTTTGAGAAAGGATTGCAAAATGTCCTATATTAAGAGGATTACACTCTCTCTGTCTCGGTCTGTCTGTGTCTCTCTCTCTCTCTCTCTATATATATATATATATATATATATGTAGTGTACGGGAACTGTAATACCCGTCACTACCAAAGTGTCACTTGGTGTGCTGTCGTCCCTCCTTAATTATGGAGAAGTTGGTATATGTCAGTTTTATAAAATGTAATGTAATGCATGTATTTCCCTGTTGCTATGAAACTTGCAAGTACAGGCCGGCTAGGGGTGTCATTCCAGCTCTCAGGCATTAGAGGGAGCTAGGGAGCCCTAGTTTATATAAGGGCCAGACAAGGAAGGGAAAGTCAGTGTAACCTGATCTAGTGTGGAGTGCAGAAGTCAGTCTAGACCACAGCTCAGAAGTTTCTAGAGCCTGAGGAAGTTTCCAGAAGCAGAGAGAGACAGAGGCAAAGATCAGGAAAGCAAGAGGTACTCAGAAAGACAGAGGAGGTACTGATTAAAGCTATAGCCAAGGATATAAAGCCAGAGCTAGGTTAATGGGCCTTGGTGAAGATATGCTATATTCCAGGATCAGACAGAATTAGAGTGCTAGCTCCTGTGCTGCAAGTCCTGTGTTCAACACTCTGTAATTACCTTGCTGTAACTGAATTGCCTGCATCGACCGAATTGCAAAATCGACTGTATGCCAAGGAACTGCGATTCCACTATTGTCTCTGCTGGAAAACTACTAAAGTTGGAGTTCTGTTTTAATACTACGTTTCCTCAATTTATTCCTGCATCCGCAAACGGCGTGCCACCGTTTACTTGGCACTGGCGTCACGAACTTTTCCTACCTATACCTGCCCTTCCAGAGAGTCAGCTGTACCAGGTTAGTGTATATTGCACTACATCACCTAGAAACACCTACTGCACACAACTTGAGTACGCTGCACCTCTCTTTTGGCGTTCCACGAACAGGATACGCACGCTTTCTAGTGCAAGAAGCGTGAACTTTGTGCCTTATACCGTTGCCCTGTGACCAAAGTGACAATTTTCCTGTTTTATTCAAGTGGACTTTGTGGACTGAAAATCATACCCAAAGTGTACCCAAAACTTCTAAAAAGCGCTGTGCAGTGTTGCGCTACACAGAGGAAGAAAATCGCCGCATTGGAGTGTGGTTTTGTGGACTTTTTGCAATCCTGCTTGCTGTCAGTGAATGGACAGCGTTTTGCTAAAGATGGCCACCGGCTGCCTGGAATAAAGTTTCCCGCGCCGCTGAGGACTTTCGTGGGCGGATCCCTGCAAAGACACAGAGTCCCGCCCCTCTTGATCATCGCACCGCCGCGGCCCTGCTTCTCCTGCGTCACCGCGGTCTCAGGACGTCCGGAACCTCGCGAGACTTGGCCTGCGCAAGCCCGGCGATACCGGTAAGCACTTGTAACCGGAGGGAAGGGGAGTGTATCGGCCCCTTTAGTCGCCAGCGGTCACCTCTCAATAGACTACTATGTCAGAGCCAGGAGTGCCTGAGCAGCCGGCCCCAGGAGAGTTTGCGGCTCCTAATCAACCGACAGCCCCCAGCATGATGCCCTTTACCATGCCTTATTATTTCGGGGCCCCATGGTTCCCTCGCTACAGGGGAGAGACCCATACCCTAAGGGACTTTAAAGAAAAGTTGCTGGCACTATTCCGATTGTACCCTATAAATGCCGACCAGCAAATGGAAATCCTGCTGGCACAACTGGAGGGAGCTGCCCGTAGAGAAGTGTTATCCTGGCCTGCTACTGAGCGGAGTACTCTAGAACAGATATTCACCTGCCTCAGAGCCACTTTTGAAACTAGGACTGCCTCAGAGATAAAGATGCACTTCTTTGGCAAGAGACAGAAGCCCGGTGAGTCCCTCCGTGACTATGCCCTATCACTGCAGGAGGCTTTAGGGGCTGTAATCCAGATAGATCCCAAAGAGGCTGATAACCGGGACCAGACCCTGAGGGAACAATTTATCAACGGGGTGTCTAGTGAACAAATAAGGACCCAGTTAAAGATGCTGTCCGCCCAGCACCCTAACAGTGCCTTTCTGGACTTTAAAGAACTGGCTATAAAAATTCTGGGGTCCACAGTATCTCCTGAGTTGAGCGCCCTATCTGAGTCATCAGCCTGCAAGCCAAAACCGCTTGTCACTAACCGAGCTGAGGCCGGCCAAGCTGTTCAAGTGTCAGCTACTGATACTATTGCCATGCTGACAGAACAAGTAAATCACCTCACTAAAAGTCTAGAGAAAGTGTGCAGAAAAATAGAGGAATGGGAAAAACCCATAAGGCTAGATGAAGAATTCCTGTCACCTCCTAGGCCGTTCCCACCTCCATACCAAGAGACTCACCCCAGGGATCCTGGGAGGCGTAATAGCGGTCGCAAGAAGCCCGTGTGTACATACTGCAAAAAGCTGGGACACACAGAATCCACGTGCTGGCAGTTAAACGGGCAACCCCTGAGGCTGAGGACCAACCCTCGGGAGGTAGAACACTAGGTCCAGAGGATCCAAATTGGATGCCACGTTATGTAGGATCCCATCCTAAAATCAATATAGAGATCAACGGGATCCCCTTTGAAGCCCTATTGGATACTGGGTCTCAGGTCACTACTATTCAGCTGCCTGCATTTGAAAAGTTCTGGGACACCAACCAGTTGACCCAGCCGCCTGAATCCTGGGTGGAAATTATCGCCAGCAATGGCAAACCAGTAAAGACTCATGGATATTGGGAACCCACCCTGCAGGTGGGAGACGTAACCCTGCCTCAACAGGGAGTGATCGTAGTACAGGCCGGTGACAGAGGAGGACATCCTGTCATTCTAGGCACCAATGTCTTCAAAAACTGTTATTCAGAAATACTTGCTGTATTACATCAGACTTTGCCCACTGCTTCCTCTGCATCCAGGAGGGTGATTCAAAAGACTATTACTGTGTTAAGTGCCCAGCAGAGGTTTGCTAATGGGAAAGGAGAAATTTGTACTGCCAGGATCCGTGATATTAAGCCTGTGACTTTGCCTCCTAATTCTCAAACTCTTTTGTGGTGTCGTGCTGTCCTGGGAGTCGAAGACCGAGATTATCCAGCCCTGGTGGAACCACTCCAGATGGAGGATTATCCTTATGTGAGAGCTGCCAAGTGCCTGGTGAACGTCTCCCAAGGTAAAGTACCTGTCCGTCTGATTAATCTGAGTAATCATCCTGTTGCGCTTACTAAGCATTGCCCTGTTGCCCAGCTGTCCCAGGTGTCCTTCCAAGACATCATTCGTCTTCCAGTGACAGAAAAGCCGCCAGCTGCAGACAGCAGATGTTCGCCGGTGACCCAGCCACAAGTGCCCTGGTGGGAAGAGCTCCATGTAGGGGACGAGACTACCCCCCAACATCAACAAGAAGGGATTCTACAGCTTGTCAAGGAGCACCACCAGGCCTTCAGTAAGCATGCTACTGACTATGGAGAGGTTAGTGCCATACAACACACCATACCTACTGGCTCTCATCCTCCTATCAAGGAGAGATACAGACCCTTACCACCTACTTCATATCAGACTGTAAAGGAAATGATCCAAGAGATGAAAGACTCTAATGTGATCCGGGACAGCCGTAGTCCGTGGGCTGCACCCCTGGTTCTTGTAAAGAAGAAGGACGGTAGTATCCGTTTCTGTGTGGATTATAGGAAAATTAATCAAATAACCCACAAAGATGCATACCCACTGCCCCGCATTGAGGAGTCACTAACTGCTCTGGGCTCTTCTGCCTATTTCTCCACATTGGACTTGACCAGCGGCTACTGGCAAGTACCCATGGCCCCCGAGGATAGGGAAAAGACTGCTTTCACTACTCCCATGGGCCTGTTTGAATTCAATTGTATGCCGTTCGGGCTATGTAATGCCCCAGGAACTTTCCAGAGACTAATGGAACGGTGTTTGGGTCACAAAAACTTCGAAACAGTGCTGCTGTATCTAGATGACGTCATTGTGTATTCAAAAACATATGAAGACCATCTGAAACATTTGGCAGAAGTATTTGAAATCCTTATCAAGTACGGCTTGAAGGTAAAGCCATCCAAGTGTCACCTGCTCAAACCTGCAGTAAGATACCTGGGGCATGTAGTAAGCGGAGAGGGAGTGCAACCTGACCCTGATAAATTAGCAGCTGTCCGTAATTGGCCGGTTCCTACTACCGTCAAAGAGGTGAGGAGTTTCCTTGGTTTTGCCGGCTACTATAGACGTTTTATCCCCCATTTTGCTCAAATAGCTGATCCTATCCAGGAACTCTTGAGGGGGCAACCCAAGAAAAGCCCTCGAACTCCTGTGCCCATTGAGTGGAATGAGAAAAGAGAGATAGCGTTCCAATTGCTAAAAAAGAAACTGACCGAGCCTCCAGTGTTAGGTTATCCAGATTATAGCAAGCCCTTCCATCTCTATACTGATGCTAGCAAGCGAGGCCTGGGAGCTGTGTTAGCCCAGATCCAAGAGGGAAAAGAGAGAGTGATAGCATATGCAAGCCGCTCCCTGAAAGGAGCTGAGAAAAATGACCAGAATTATAGTTCCTTCAAACTAGAGTTCCTGGCATTAGTGTGGGCGGTGACAGAAAAATTCAAGGATTATCTAGCCGCCACCCCGTTCATTGCATTCACGGACAATAACCCTCTAGCACATCTAAATACAGCTAAATTAGGGGCTTTGGAGCAGAGATGGGCTTCTCGCCTTGCCAACTATAATTTCTCTGTAAAGTATCGTGCTGGACGCACTAATGATAATGCTGATGCTTTATCCAGACTTCCCACAGAGACAGCTCCTGATGATGTACGAGATGCTTGGGAAGATGTAGAGATGCCGGCTTTCTATAACAAGTTTGCTCAACAGGACCAGGCTCGAGCTACCAATGGCAGAGCTGCAGTTCCTTCACCCTCCAGTAGGCCTGATCCTAAAGAAGAAAGATGGGTGAAACTACAGTCTGAAAGTAGAGTGCTGGGTGAGTTGTTGGACTTCATTACTAGTGGCAGAGCCCCTGAGAGGATTCGGCGTAAGAGTGCAGATCCTGAGCTCATCAAACTGTGGAGACAGCGCCATCAACTCTTCATACAAAAGGGCCTATTGCTACGGAGAAGCCTAGACCCAGTGTCCAACGAAAGAGTACACCAGATTCTCATACCCCGACGAGATGCAGGTATGGTGTTGGAGATGTACCACAATCAATCCGGTCACTTTGGGGTCCAAAAGACTGAAGCTACTATCCGCCAGCGGTTTTACTGGGTAGGCATGAGAGAAGACATGGAGAAGTGGTGTCGGGAGTGTGTAGCCTGTGCCTTGAAACGAAGTGAGCACCATGATCAGAGGGCACCACTGAGACCCATTGTAAGTACTCGTCCTCTTGAACTTGTCGCCATCGACCATGTAAAACTGGAACCTAGTCGCTCAGGGTATGCTTATGCCATGACTATTATTGATCATTTCACAAAGTTTGTTGTAGAAGTGCCTGTGAGAGACCAGACAGCCAAGACTACAGCCGAAATGTTCTGGAAGCACTTCCTCCTGCCCTATGGATGTCCAGAAAAGATCCTCACCGATCAAGGACCTGCTTTTGAGTCCCATCTGTTCCATGAACTGTGCCGCTTACACAACTGTAAGAAGATCCGGACGACGGCCTACCATCCTCAAGGTAACGGATTATGTGAAAAAATGAATCAGACCTTGATAGAGATGCTGAGGGCCGTGCCTCCTGAGAACAGAGGAGAATGGCCCAGTCTGTTGCCACAGCTCATGTTCACATACAATCATACCATACATTGTTCCACCGGGTATACCCCTTTTTACTTGATGTTTGGGCGCCAAGGAACATTGCCTGCTGATCATTCATTGGACATACATGTGCCTGATTGCATTAACCCATTACCTAACACCGACTGGGTTGCTGAGCACCAAAGGCGATTAGATGCAGCCAAAGCCATTGTTCAGGAACGTATGGACCTTGCTAGAGACCGACAGCAGAGAGACTATGATCAGGCAGCCCATGCAGAACCCTTGACCATAGGGGCCGTGGTATGGTTAAAGAATAACCGTCGTACCAGCAAATTGGACAGTAAGTGGGAGCGAAGTCCCTATGTTGTCACTGCAATCCCAAATGTTGGAACTCACACTTATGAGATCACCCGGGAAGACAAGGGATCCCAAATTGTACACCGAAACCGGTTGAAGCTCTGCCTGACACCAGAACCTAGTGCCGAGAGTTCCGGATCTGAATATCCTGTGTCAGAGTCAGCAATACCGCCCGAGGATCCTATGCAGGCTGTTAGTAATCTGAGGTATGACGCTGATCCCATGCATTGGCTTCTGACACCTTGGTTGAACTTGCTGGTGCCTGCCCCGGCACCTACTGTAGCTTCACCTCCAGAAGAGCCGGTTCAAGATGCTCCGGATCCAGTTCCCCCTCTCGTGGATATTGTTGTTCCAGTTGTTCCTGTTGTTCCTGTTGTTCCTGTTGTTCCAGTTATTCCTGACCAAGGTCTCACGGATGGAGACCCTCCTGTTGCTCCTCTCCCTTCTACCTCGTTGCTAAGGGAAGAGGAGACCCCTGTTTTGAGACGGTCTACTCGGATGACCAGGGGACGCCCACCAGTCCGTTTAGGAGACTTTGATTATTCTGGTGGTGTCTCCTCCCAAATAGTTGCCACGGGCAATACTTTACTTGACATTTGTGCGCAAGAATGGACTCCTCCACGTGAGCCCTTGCCTGTGATACACCCACGGGAAACTCCTGGGTAGTTCCGTTATTTTGCTGTTTTATCATGGACTTATTCATTGTCATGGACTATCCTGGTTATAATGTTACGCTGTGCCAGGTCAGCGCCCCCGTTCCATTCATTATCCTGAGAGAAGAGAACGACGCCCCTTGTCACTACCCTTCACCTTTGCCAATTGGACCTGATGTAAATGCAGATGAATTACATGTATGTATGCCTGCATGTCTCTGTTTTCTATTTCAGGTAGAGATTCCAGTTGGGCGACCCATGATGGAGTACGAGGTCGTACTCAGCTTAAAGCAGTGGGGTATGTAGTGTACGGGAACTGTAATACCCGTCACTACCAAAGTGTCACTTGGTGTGCTGTCGTCCCTCCTTAATTATGGAGAAGTTGGTATATGTCAGTTTTATAAAATGTCATGTAATGTAATGCATGTATTTCCCTGTTGCTATGAAACTTGCAAGTACAGGCCGGCTAGGGGTGTCATTCCAGCTCTCAGGCATTAGAGGGAGCTAGGGAGCCCTAGTTTATATAAGGGCCAGACAAGGAAGGGAAAGTCAGTGTAACCTGATCTAGTGTGGAGTGCAGAAGTCAGTCTAGACCACAGCTCAGAAGTTTCTAGAGCCTGAGGAAGTTTCCAGAAGCAGAGAGAGACAGAGGCAAAGATCAGGAAAGCAAGAGGTACTCAGAAAGACAGAGGAGGTACTGATTAAAGCTATAGCCAAGGATATAAAGCCAGATCTAGGTTAATGGGCCTTGGTGAAGATATGCTATATTCCAGGATCAGACAGAATTAGAGTGCTAGCTCCTGTGCTGCAAGTCCTGTGTTCAACACTCTGTAATTACCTTGCTGTAACTGAATTGCCTGCATCGACCGAATTGCAAAATCGACTGTATGCCAAGGAACTGCGATTCCACTATTGTCTCTGCTGGAAAACTACTAAAGTTGGAGTTCTGTTTTAATACTACGTTTCCTCAATTTATTCCTGCATCCGCAAACGGCGTGCCACCGTTTACTTGGCACTGGCGTCACGAACTATTCCTACCTATACCTGCCCTTCCAGAGAGTCAGCTGTACCAGGTTAGTGTATATTGCACTACATCACCTAGAAACACCTACTGCACACAACTTGAGTACGCTGTATATATATATATATATATATATATATATATATATATATATATAATTTATGGGAGAGGCTTTAAGGTTACAGACGAGGAGAAGCGCTTACCCCTGACCTAAGCTGGCTGTGTTGTGCCGGGAGCCAGGAGCGAGGGTAAGCCTAGCAGTGGGCGTACTCTAAAGGGAGTTTGAAGAAAACAGGGGTGGGGCGGGTATGAACAGAAGCGCCCTGAGGAGCTGGGGGCTGGAGCTTAAGAAGGTCAGATGCCCCTCCCACAAATTCAGGCTGACTTTTCAGCCTTCCAACTTATGGGAGAGGCTTTAAGGTTACAGACGAGGAGAAGCGCTTACCCCCGTTACAGACGAGGAGAAGCGCTTACCCCTGACCTAAGCTGGCTGTGTTGTGCCGGGAGCCAGGAGCGAGGGTAAGCCTAGCAGTGGGCAAAAAGAGACTAGGAGAGCAGAGTAGTGTCCAAAACATTTAATTTCTCTCAGAGAACGAGGTTACAGAAAGCCTGGGAAATCTCGACGTTTGGGTTTGGAATGTACCTCGTAAAACAAGACGAACGCCAGCGACCCATGCTTTTGATCACGTGCGCCGGGACCCCGTTTTTTGACGCTGCGGACGCAGCCCCAATCCGGAGTGAGTGCCCAGTGATGGCCAGCAAGTTGTAACCGAGACCTGAAGCCAGCGTTCTGATGTGAGACACGAACTGGATTGAAGTCAGGAAATTCCCATGCAAAGGCAGCAGCTGGCCATCTAGGGGGGTATCTTGTAGCAGAGCTAGCAAATGTCGGAGGACCATGACCAGACACCAATCGTTAGAAGTTTTGAAGAACCCGACCTCCGAGGGAGGCCCATGTTGATTGGATTTCGTGGATGGAAGCCGGAGGACAAAATGGTCATGGACCCAGGACAATTGCTGCACCTGCAAGCCCTGATGTTTAGAGGAGGTGCTGGTGAACTCGCCTGGCCTAAGGAACCCATAAAACCCGAGGTACATAGCTGCCTTAATAACCAAACTAGGAGAGTGCCCAAAAGGATGTCCATCCAGCGCGGACGAAAATCTCCTAAACATCTCGCCGGAGACCGTCTGTCTAAGGGCGGGAGGGGCATCCCCACTCTTCTGGATTCCCCTAAGGGCAGCCTTGACTGCCTGCACTGAGAAAATGGAACCTCCGTTCGGATTACGAAGCATGGCGCAGTGCTGTATCCCGGCTAAGTACAGCTTGATGGAGTTGTATGACAGCCTGAGGTTGCGATGACAGTGGGCTATGAACGCCAGGGTGTAGGAGATATCGTCTAAGCAACCTTGCAGGTGGGACCTGGAGAAAACTTCATAAACCTTAAAGCCGGCTTGGTAGTTCCTGATGGTATTGGAGGAGAGGGAATGTTGTACCAGGTTCCTGGCGTGAGAAAGGAGGGACTCTAATCCATCACCAGGGAATGGAAGACCGGGAGAGGAGACCCCGTGGGATCCGCTCCTGGCAGCACCTGAAAAAAGAGGGGTTCACAATGTCCTTAATTGCCTCGTCTATAGAGAAATACTGCATGGAGAACTCCTCGGATGGGATAAGCGAGTTGAGGCTGGGAACGGCAGAGGCATGAGGCGCGGACAGGTCGTAAATTAACCGCTTTTTATTTGAAGTTTTCTTAGACACCAGGCCAATGGGGTTAATGCGCCAGGAAGAGAATGGTATGGACTCAAGCGGGCTGATGAGGAAACCCTTGTCGACTTCGGATTGGAGCAACTCCTCAACTGCCACCGGGTCCTCAGAAGCAGATCTCAGGTTGCCACCTTCCCAAGACATCTGCGGCAGGGCGATAAGGCCCGTGTGGAAGCCCTCCGCGAAGCCAGACAGCAAAAATTGCACGAACCCTCAGTCGGGGAGATTGACCGAGTTAGGACACCAGTCCGAGGAATGGAAAATGGACTGGCACCCTGAACAAGACGGGGCCCTGAAACCCGCAAAGTGGCGGCAAAACAGCTCCATATCGACGTTGGCCCAGTTGGTGACAAACTGGAATTGAACCAGGGCAGCAGCCGCCTTAGCCGAGAAGGAGCGGTGGTAGTCATAAAATGAGGAGCCACCATACTTGTGACCAAGTAGAGGTACGCATCTAATTCCTCCCTCCTTCTAGGCTGGGCCGAGCACACAATATCCCTGAACAGGCTAAACCAACACAAATTCCGGGATGGTGAGCTTCCTGTTAAGCCTTGCGTCCTTGGCCTTCAGGACGAGGGAGAGGTCACCACATTTGATGACCCTGTTCTCAGGGAGATCTTGTGAGTCGATAAGGATGGATGCCAGGTTCACATCCTTCCCAGCCAGGATATCTTTTTTAATACCGTCCAGGATGAAATGGGCCGGGGCCACCTGGGGAGTGAAAATAGTAATACCTAGCAAGGACCCCTGAGGAACAACGGACTCAGCCGGAGGGTGGGACGCCTGGGGGGGCGGGGCCCGAGATTCCAGCACCGAGACCCTGGACTGAGCGTCAGCCACCGCGCAGACCAGGGAGTCAATGGAGGCTTGTAGGTGTGTCAGCGACTGCTGAATGTCCGTGGTCCCTGGCTGGACACCTGACGGACCCGGGGTGGTCATCAATAGTTTGTATAGTTCTGATTTGCGAGCAGAGGCCGGGTGAGGGATGCCTCTCCTATTAAGTTCAGTGATGAGCCTGGGAATCGTCCAGCTTCTCAGGGACACGGTGCCGGCCTGGCCTGAGACTGACGTTCCAGGGAGTGACATTGTGTCCTCCACATCTGAAGCATGCGACATGCTTAACCTGCAAAGAAAGAAATTGTCCCGGATAACTATATGTGATCGGAATGTAGCACGACCGGTGCCCACGAAAAGGCTAGTGTCAGTCTGGGTAACGTACCTGAGATAAATGGCTAATACCTGTGCTGATGTCTTGGGTCACCTGACCTCGGTCAAATGTTGGGTAAGTGAAACGGTCAAGAATACGTTCCTGGGAGAACAAATCCATAAGAGTCAGAATGGAGAATAGCTGGGGAGGATGACAGGCCTGGGCAATCCAGGAGACAGAGGTAGGTGCGAGCCTGGGCAATCCAGGAGGCAGAGGTAAGTGCGAGCCTGGGCGATCCAGGAGGCAGAGGTAAGTGTGAGCCTGGGCGATCCAGGAGGCAGAGGTAGGTGCGAGCCTGGGCGATCCAGGAGGCAGAGGTAGGTGCGAGCCTGGGCGATCCAGGAGGCAGAGGTAGGTGCAAGCCTGGGCGATCCAGGAGGCAGAGGTAGGTGCGAGCCTGGGCGATCCAGGAGGCAGAGGTAGGTGCGAGCCTGGGCGATCCAGGAGGCAGAGGTAGGTGCGAGCCTGGGCGATCCAGGAGGCAGAGGCAGGTGCGAGCCTGGGTGATCCATTTTTTTTTATTTTTTTATTTTTTGTTATTTATTTATTTTTTTATTCTTTTTTTATTTTTTTATTTTTTTTTACTTTTTTTCCATTTTTATTTTTTATTTTTTATAAGCCTGGCGGATCAAGGAGACAGAGGTAGGTATGAGCCCGGGCGAATCAGCGGGAAACAGGGAAACATAGCATACCAATAAATGAACATACACATACCGAACGTTCCTGCTACCACTACGTATCCGTACAGATGACGGCAGGCGAATGGTCAGAGTGCAGTGACCGCGCATGGAGTTTAGGCTGAGGATGTGTGTCTCCCACCCGGGTGAGTCGTACTCGTGGAAAACACAGCCCAGGGTGCGCCCCATCGTAAGGCTTTGGCATTGTATGACCGGCTCCTAGCAACACAACAAGGCACAGAGGAAGTTTCGGCAGCAACAACATAGTACCAAACCAAGACACCCTCTGTAATTCACAATACGCACATCCGACTCGATGTTAACACCGATAGAGGTCAATTTCAAAAGGAAAACCGAGCCGTAATACGAGAGACCGTCTCAGCTGCATCTAGACGTGTCCTCCAGAACTCATACCGCGTGTCACACTACATGGACTCAATATCCTAGCCTACCCCTGCCCGTGTCCTCCTAATCTCCCCATGTCACGCCGCATGGAATCCCTGACATAGAATACATCCGCCTGTGTCCCCCAGCGCAAATACTAATTGCCCTAGACTAGATCTACCCGTGTCCACCAGATCGCATAAATCATGGGGCACATGACATGGGGCACAGTGAACAGTTTAACAGCTTAGTAATGAACCATAACATTAAGCCTTTGGTGGACTAAAGCATTAACCCTTTAGCAGTGGTCCAGCGGGTCACTGCACCAAAAACGCACATAACAATCAGCACCATTACCCTGCCAGACTGTCAGCAGTACACAGACCATAATTCATGGCTGTCTGTCTGGCTCATTGAGCTATACCACCGCTACATGTGACCTACAGGTCTTAACAAAACACCTTACATGGACACACTGCCCCATACTAGAGCTACCACAGTGTTTCCTGGAATGCGTTCCACGCTGGAACGCACCCGACCCCGCGACCGGACGCACCAAAGCCCAGAGGATGGGTCGGGTGAGGCCTTGTGGAGGGGGTGACCTGCAGGCCGGATCTTACCCATCCTGACGCCGCATGAGTGGTGAGACACTCGGATCCGGGAGCGAATATCGACGTGCGTTCCACGCTGGAACGCACGCCGACCCCGCGAGCCGGAAGCATGTGACCGCTGCTCGGAGGAGCCCTGTTGAGCGGACGGAACAGCGTGCATTTGTTACTTGTCCTGGGGACGCGAACCAGCGATGTATGGGTGGCGAACGTAGCGGTTGTTTGCAGAGCTCACAACGTGCAAGGGTGTAGCACAAGAGCGAGGCGACTCCTTATCCAGATTATGAACAGAAGCGCCCTGAGTTGCTGGGGGCTGGAGCTTAAGAAGGTCAGATGCCCCTCCCACAAATTCAGGCTGACTTTTCAGCCTTCCAACATATTTATATAGTGCCTTTTTCTGCTGTTTGTACTGCTACTCCCATCAGTAATTCACTAAAGAAAGACTTTATTTATTGTAACCCATAGGCCTGGTTATTGTCTTCACCGTCAAGAGCCCCAACACCGGGGAGTGCCCTGAGAGAAGATAGGCTGTACCCTCCAGGTTACTGCATATCTCCAAGGACACATTCTAGTGGAGGACTCCTGTTTGATGGACGTTGGGGTGCCCTATGTGTTAATATGGTAAGGTACATTCTCCACATAGATTTACTTTCAATAGTATGCACAGTTCATTTAACATTTTCAGTAAATTCTTGGATGAATAAAGAGAGGTCCATATACGACATCTAGATGCACTTTTCAATATATAGTACAACTATAGATATTAAGAACATTATATCCAAGAGTTTTTTATATTTCCATCCATGTATTCATATAAAGGCTTTTATTTGTCGAACAAGTAGAACTTTTTAATAGTGCCATTTTGGGGTGAATATACTTAATGATTAACTTTTAGCAACTTTTTGGGGGGATGGTAAAACTGCAATACTGCCACTGAGTATTTTACATTAAAATAAGTTTTGCAGTGTTCATTTTTCAGCATAAATAATATTATAACTTTGTTCTTTAGTTCAGGACAATTACAGCGATCCGAAATATATATATTGTAAGCCTGCAAAGGGGGGGGGGCAGCGTACGGTTCTGGACATTCACGGAGGCACAGATGATATAAAGTTCATGTCACTTTTTATTTAGGGTCCGATTTCAGGAAGTTTACATCAACACATGCTTTTTAGTGGAACCCAGAATTTCGAGTATAGCAGTAACAAATCACAAAACAAAAGCCTTCCCGTCTGAGACTAACTAATAACACAAAGAGTTTGTCTCACCTAGGCTACAGTTGGTAGGCTGACGTTCACACAGCATGTAGTTTGCTCACTGGTCCTCAGTATTCACAGCACTGTGTACTGTCCTTGCAGGTTTCTACCTAAGTGAGCCACAGCACTCTGTATATAGTAATCTAACGAGGTTAACTGCCTTAAGGTGTTTCAGAGCATAACAACAAAACTGGCCTGGAAGGAAGGGAACGGTTGCTCCCTCTACCAACTTTAACAACCGTTCCGCATAATCCAGGCCCCACGTATTTCCAAAAAGAATCCTGCCTAAACAACTAAGTTTGTTCAGGCCACAGCACTCCCTGGATTACACTTACTTCACCCAGGTGAGAAATCTGAGTGAAATATACCTTCCTTCCACCAGTATTCCACCTGCATGACCACATATCCCCCCCCCTCTTCTCCAGACCGGAGGACTGGGTACCTGTTCCCCACATGCAATGCACCCTTGACAACGCATCTGCATTTGTCTGTAGTTTCCCTGGCCTATGTTCCAACACAAAATTAAAATTTTGGAGAGACAGGAACCATCTTGTGACTCTGGCATTTCTCTCCCGGTTTTGTTTCATCCATGTTAGGGGGGCATGATCCGAGAGCAACTTAAACTTCCTTCCTAACAAATAATATTTAAGGGATTCTAGTGCCCATTTGACTGCTAAACTTTCCCTTTCAACTATTTCATAGTTTTTCTCTGCTGGTGTCAGTTTCCTACTTAAATACATAACAGGGTGCTCTTCCCCATTTAGCTCTTGGGACAGCACCGCCCTTAATCCCGAGTCAGAAGCATCCGTCTAAACTATGAACTCTTTTGTAAAATCCGGGGTCACCAGTACCGGCTGTTGACAGAGGCTAGCCTTCAATGTCTGGAATGACATTTCAGCTTGGGGGGACCACTTTATCATTACGGACTTTCCACCCTTAGTTAGGTCTGTTAGGGGGGCTGCAATGGAAACAAAAATTTTCACAAACCTCCGGTAGTACCCGGCGATGCCTAAGAATGCCCTGACCTGTTTCTTTGTCAGAGGTCGGGGCCATTTTTGAATGGCTTCCACCTTTATTCAATTGGGGCTTAATCAATCCCCGGCCAATAATGTACCCTAGGTACATGGCATCCTCTAATCCTACGGCACATTTCTCAGGGTTGATGGTTAGCCCTGCGTCACTTATAGAGTCCAGAACTGTTTGCACCTTTTTTAAGTGACTCTGCCAATCTGCGCTATAAATGACCACATCGTCCAGATATGCCGCCGCGTATCCTCGATGTGGTCGCAAGATTCTATCCATCAATCTCTGGAAAGTAGCTGGAGCCCCGTGTAACCCAAACGGCATTACCACATACTGGAATAAACCCTCTGGGGTTAGGAATGCTGTTTTCTCTTTCGCCTCTGGTGTTAATGGAATCTGCCAATAACCTTTGGTAAGGTCTAAGGTTGTAATGAATCTAGCCCTCCCTAGATTTTCAATTAGTTTATCCACCCTAGGCCTCATTGGGTTTTGGGATTAAGACAATAGGACTGGCCCACGCACTCCTAGATTCTTCTATTACTCCCAACTCCAACATTCTCTTTACCTCCTCTGACACAGCCTTCCTACGGGCTTCCGGGATACGGTAAGGTTTTAGGTTTACGAATCTTACTGGGTTCAGTGATAATCTGATGGCTAATCGGATGGGTTCGTCCTGGTAGATCAGAAAATTTCTCCCGATTGTGTTGCAAAAACTCTTTTGCCTCTTGTTGTTGTTTCCCTGACAGGGTCTCACCAATTTTCACAGGAGGAATGGGGTGGGATTCCTTCTCTATTTTTTTTTTTACTTCTGCCAATAGGGATTCCCTATCCGTCCAGGGTTTAAGAAGGTTAATATGATGCACCTGGAAACGCTTTCTTTTCCCCGGCTGATGTATCTTATAGTTAATGTCACTTAATTTTTCCCACTACCTCATAGGGACCTTGCCATTTGGCAAGAAACCTACTTTCCACTGTGGGAACTAATACCAAGACCCTATCCCCAGGGTTGAAACTCCTAATCCTTGCAGAGCGATTATACACCCTACTTTGGGAGGCTTGGGCCTTCTGCAACTGCTCTTTCACTAAGGAACAATAACAAGGTTTGGTGGCTCACTCACTGATTACTAATAGAATAGGTGCACTGCCGCACAGCACTCCCTGTTGCTGATAAGGTAAGCAATTTGAAACAAAGTTGGGTGTCACTCAGTATCAGGCATCAAATAGACAAAGACAGGAATGGATGTCTGAAAGTATTATTTATCTCATATTGCAACATATTATATAAAAATACACGTAAAATACATAAAATACTCTAAAACACATATAACCTCCTGGGGATCGCATATACTGAACCGCTAGAATAAGTTGCCAAAGTCCATATTGCGTCAGTGTCCTTAAGAGTTCATATACCAGTCATAAAGGTGGAGCAAAGAGAGATTAATTGTATAGTTCACAAGGTACTTTACCGCTCCTTCAGGCTGTTTGTTCTTAGGAGTGCGACTGCTCTACTTTGAGCTGTAAGGACCTGTGTGTCCGGTCTTGTTCATAGGAAGTTCCCCGTTCACTGGATGTTGCTTTACGATATAGTCTGTAGCTTTGACCTTCCATTACCTTCCTGTGGCGTCCCACGTGGTTTTACTGAATAGGTCAGGTGACTTACAATTTCCAGGCGGGGTTTTCGAACTTGTACAGCGTCCGATCGTAGTTTTCAAAATCTTCCTTATATTGTCCCACACTGTCTCTTAGCCATACGCGTTTCGGGGTCAATGGCAACCACTGAGGAAGGGGCCATTGACCCCGAAATGCGTATGGCTAAGAGACAGTGTGGGACAATATAAGGAAGATTTTGAAAACTATGATCGGACGCTGTACAAGTTCGAAAACCCCGCCTGGAAATTGTAAGTCACCTGACCTATTCAGTGAAACCACGTGGGATGCCACAGGAAGGTCCTGGAAGGTCAAAGCTACAGACTATATCGTAAATCAACATCCAGTGAACGGGGAACTTCCTATGAACAAGACCGGACACACAGGTCCTTACAGCTCAAAGTAGAGCAGTCGCACTCCTAAGAACAAACAGCCTGAAGGAGCGGTAAAGTACCTTGTGAACTATACAATTAATCTCTCTTTGCTCCACCTTTATGACTGGTATATGAACTCTTAAGGACACTGACGCAATATGGACTTTGGCAACTTATTCTAGCGGTTTAGTATATGCGATCCCCAGGAGGTTATATGTGTTTTAGAGTATTTTATGTATTTTACGTGTATTTTTATATAATATGTTGCAATATGAGATAAATAATACTTTCAGACATCCATTCCTGTCTTTGTCTATTTGATGCCTGATACTGAGTGACGCCCAATTTTGTTTCAAATTTCTTTCACTAAGGGCATTACCGTCTCAATAGGCTCTTGCATATGGGTTATATAATACTAGAGAGTGGGGGGCACACCTATTACTATCAGGGGGAGTGCTGGCCTGGTATCAAAAAACAAACATGAATGAAACTGAGCAAAGAAATACCATACTGAGGCCGCAGCTCCAAAAGTAAAACACAATTTATTGAGACATATAAATTTAAAACCATCGATACATGGAGCAAACCCCAAGAATGGGAAAGATCATGTGCAACATTATGAGGAATACCACAGAATAAACAATGATGAAACAGGATGACAATCAAATCCCTGCAAAATCCTGGGTATTATGCTAATCACAAAACATAATGGTAACACATGAGGCATACAAAACCCATCGAAGGGGAGAGCAGAAAGCCCTAACGCGTATCGCTAGTACATGGACTAGCTTACTCAGAGGTCCATGTACATCTGAGTCATTAAACAAAGTCCTTTATAGTCAACATAATCATTTGATTATTACATACAGCTGTGGTCAAACCTGTAGCAAAGTCGTGGGGAGGGGGCCAGGTAGAAGCGCCAATGGGTGTCATCTGGATACTGCCCGGTGCATGGTCCACGCGCAAATGAAGGCGCCAGTAAAATCCGTCGTGTTGACAAAACAACTGCGCATGCACAAGATGGCGCCCGGAACGGAAGTCAGCGCCGTGATGCGTTCCAAAGGGCGGAAACGCGGCCCGGCTACAGACGTCACATCCGGGCACCACGTCGCGCAAATACATCCAATGGAACGCAGGGAATAAAAGCGAGCGAAGCTGGTTCAGGTACTGGATCGGGCATTCACAAATTGACAGATCAATTCGCCGAATAGTACAATTAAAAAACATGATTCAGATTGTGAAACAGTTGAAAGGAGGTGACTTACATGATTATTTTATCATCTACAATTATGAGTAAATGAAATATGCCGGCCAAGGCCGGAGTAACCCTTCAATTCACAGAGTATACATGTACTAGTTCATGCATATGTGATATAAAAATAAAAAAAACACAATCCACATGGACCGGTGTGCAGTGATTAAAATACAATTTGTACACAAGTGCATAATAAGCAGATTTTTCCCTCTTCTCTTACATATATAAATGGAAAAGCAAATAAATAATGAGGAATAAGATAAATACATACATAAAAGTTATATCTATGTGCATGATATAATAAACCCTAATGCACCCGATCCACAGGTACAGCAAATTGTGGAACAATAAATACATAAATGTACAAGTGAGTAATTAATACCCTCAGTTCTATCGTTTACACATTTCCTCAATTTATACAATAAAGCCCATATCCAAAACCCGGAATACCCAGCGCCCAAATCCCTGAAGCAATAATGCTAGATCATCATAACAATTATAAATAAACAGATGGACAACTCAGTAAATTGATAAATATATATCTGTCCTAAATCACAAATGTACAGCGAACCAGAGGATGTGGACCATGCATCGGGGAGTGGGAGACCAAGAACGCAGGCGCAAAAACAGAAAGTTAACAGAGCACACATGTAAATAAATAATGGATACGTATTCGATAATTAGTAAGTGAAGGAACCAGACATCGAGTATATATATTTCATAAAATTCTGTATAATTCAGTAAAGTATCAAGCATTGCGAGGATATGCAAAGGGTATAACAATTATATTTACAGAGTGCCCCAATCGGGGGGTAGTGGTCAAGGAAGGGGGTCATCTGAGTTCCAATGACCTGAGGTCATTAAAGTGCTAAAGTGCCAAAACGTGTAAATTTGCGTGTATTTATGATGAACAGTGATGGGAGAGTACAGGAGAGGAAGAACCGTGATTCGGTAAGTCCTGGGTCCCAATAACACCGACCTTGTAATCCTAGAGAGTGGAGAGATATTTGTATATTATTGTGAAAAAATATATAAATAACAAAGGGGAGTGAGGAAAAAAGGGAAACATCGTGATACATAGGCCCATTCAGATAAGGATGTCCCTGTTAGGAAAATTTACTCTCTTGCCTAACGTGTGTCCCTGACACATGATTTCAGTGGCCAGCTTGAATTAAGTCTTAACCGGTATCGGGAGAATGAAGAAGATAACACTGAACCGTGTGTAGTTCTAACCCATTCTGGTTTATTCACAGCTGGCAAACAGTTATAATAGAGGGGGTTGAGCTTCCTTGACATCCAATCATATGTTAGCATTAGTATTTGACCAATAGTATGGTCACACATAAGCTCTGCATTAACATAATAGATGACTCCTAGTAACAGCATTTGACCAATCAGGTATATACACATGGGCTAGCATACAGTTGAGCCAGATGGCCTTATATGGCTAGGACTGTTCAAACTTACAACCTAAGGAATGTATGGATTTCTTTAAGGGGGAAGAGACATTTTGTAAGTACACTAACCAAATGTAATACACATGGCTGAATAAGACAAAATGGAGTCACATATACCCCATCAAATCCCCTCTTAGAACCTTATATATATACCTTATACTATATGGTTCTTTCTCTGCTCTTCCTTGGTTTGCTTGTAAGCCTTTAGGTATTCCATGTACCCTTCAGGAGTATAATCCTCAGGCTTTGTTGGGGTTGTGTTTGCCTCTTCTACCTCTACCGGAGTATAGAGGAATGTTGAGTGTACCCCTCTTTCGGCCACATTTTGACATATGGCTAGAAGGGAGGGCACACACTGTAGACAACAGCAGAGACACACTATTGCAGCGACCACAGCGAGTGCCACTCCTAAAACATACCTTATTTGACCAAAGTCAGGTATTTAGCCAAAAAGCCAGTCCCACCAACCTTGGTCAACATCTTGTTTTATATGTTTTCTCATCTCCTCTAATTGGCCTATTTTATCTTTTATTCCACGAGAGTGATCTAATAAATTGAAACAACACATCCCTGCGAACGCTGAGCATCCTACACCATGTTGGAACAATAAATAGTCAATAGTTGCCCTATTCTGCAAGATAGCCTTTTCATACGATTGTATATCCAGCAGCATATCTTGCAGAACTGCACTAGTGACATTTATCTGTTTTACCATAAAACAGGCAAGTTTTGATATTATCCTGTGGTTATATATGGCCAACCCTGGTACTCCTATCAAAGATACCCCTAAACTCATATATTCTGATCTAGAGAGGAGATTCACATTATAATCACAATTTTCTGGTAACTGTAGGGAAGTGTCTCTCGTGTGTCGTATCTGCATTGCTGGAAATAGTGGTATTATTGCTAATGTCAGCCTGGCTATTATACAGGGTCCCTCTGTAATATTGGCCGGTATGTATGTGTGACCAGTATTTCCACATGCCAATACCCATCCTGTTGGTAGAGGTACATGTTTGTCTAGGGATGGTACTGTTTTTGTAATATTACATTGCATATTTTTTCCTGATACTATTTTTTTTACAACTACCTAAATCTCTATCACAAATATTTGGTTTAGTCTTGTTCTGCATTTTTGCTTGTATGCAGGGAGGCAATAGTGTCTCATCACAGGTGAAGTTATAACATATTTCTGCTGCTGTGACAAGACCTGTAATTACTTCTATCATATTACTTTGCAGAGTCTCATATGTAGGACAGTCATAACAAGCATGATAAGGATTTACATATCCATATTTAACATCATGATCCTCCATATCTGCGTCATTCCATTTAAGTCAGTTAAATTCAGAGTTTTGGCCAGGTACAGCCATAAGTTCTCCTTTGTCTTCCACACATTGTCTTCCCCTCTGCATTCTGTTTTCAAGTATATCTGTCTGTTCCACAGCCATGGGACAGTAAGTAGGAGACACAAAACTGCAATTATTAAGGCACTGCATCTCAGCCATCTCGAGGAATTTCCCGACTGCGTCATCTCGTTGGGGGTCAAGGCTGTCTGCCTCCGTTAGTACCCCTTCTGTATCTTCTTCGAGGTCAAGGCTGTCTGCCTCCGTTAGTACCCCTTCTGTATCTTCTTCAAGGTCAAGGCTGTCTGCCTCCGTTAATACCTCTGGGCCTCGTTGGAGGTCAGGGCTATCTGCCCCCGTTAGTACCTCTCTTTTCTTCACCAACTTAATCCTTGTGGCGTAGATCCACGTGGGCAACTGTTCAGTGAGGACTGCTGTTCTGGTGATCACGACTACCTCTGTGGGTTGTCCGTGGGTGAAGCTTCCTGGTTCCTTTCCCTTCTTTAAGATCTTGATCATCACCTGGTCGCCTATCCGGAATGGACGGGTTGATTCCTGTGAAAGAGAAGGAGACTTACAAGCAACTTATTCTTCAGTTTTACTGAGGACTTTGATCAGATTAGTAACATACTCCTCCCTGATCAGGTCCAAGTCCCCTTCCTGCACCACCAGGGGGCGTCTTGCCCATGGTGTGGGGAAAGGCCTACCCATGAGTATCTCAATGCTGTTTATGTCCCACTCTGTGGAAATGTGCTATTTAAGATGGAAGCACTGTGTTGGGAAATACATAACTTCCCCTCTTCGCAGACTAATCCTATCTCAGGATTTTTCTGCAATACTGGATAACACCAGTCTTGCTGTTCCTGTTCAGTGGCATACCACTGAAGATCAGTAAGCATTTGCAACATCTCAGGGGTTGGAGGTGCCAAACATGGCATCTCCCAATGGTTATACAAACCTGTGAGGTTGCTTTTGGCCACTCATTTCGCCATCTTAACTGCCAGCGCATTGCCCTGTGAGACATGATCCTTACCATCTGCCGCCGTAAATCCTCTCCTCTGCCAGATCATACCATGGTCCCACACTACCCCATGTGTGTACCTACTCTCAGTATAAATGGTAACAGGTCTATCAGTATGTAGAATACATGTCCTAGTCAGTGCAATAAGCTCAGCTGCCTGCTGTGTTGAGTGCGGATGTCCTTGAGTAGGCCTACAACATCATGAGTGGTGTGCAAAATGGTGTAATGTCACATTGTGAAAGAATTTGTCAACTCTACCATCATAGCACAGGCTGCAAGAGAACACAGACATGCCGGCATCCCTTGAACATGGGTAGGCATTACCTTTGAGAAAAACACACAAGGACGCAACTTGCCTCCGTTTTCTTGTATCAGTACACCCGCCATGGTTTTACAATTTTGGCGTGCAAACATGTGGAAGGGCATATTATAGTCAGGGAGGCCCAGCCCTGGACTCGACATGAGTGAACATTTCAGATAATCAAATGCATTGTACATTTCAGAAGACCATTTAATCAAATCTGGATTTTCTTCCAGAGTGGCTTGCCTCAAAACATTGTCAATAGTGGGAGCAATCAGGAATCCATTGTCTACAGTAATTTATCATACAAAGGAAAGATAACATTTCTTTCTTGGTGTGCGGGGCGACCAAACCCGCAATAGACTGGACTCTTTCTGCACTGATTCTCCGTTCACCTTTTGTGAGGACAAAGCCCAAGTATTCAACCTGCATTTTACACCATTGCATTTTCTTAAGTGTCACTTAGTGAACATATCCTGACAATCATTATAACAGTGATAAACCATCCTGAATGCTGGCCTCCGCTGACATGCTACACAGTAACAAATCATCGACATATTGCAGCAGCACAGAACCTTGGGGGGGGTGTACCATGATTCTAACATCGCTTGGAGGACTATGCTGTACACTACAGGTGAATCAGCATATCCCTGGGGTCTGCACCAGGTCAGTTGGCGTCCGTCAAAGGAAAAAGCAAAAAGTAGTCTGGTTATCTTATCAACTGGTATAGAAAAGAAAGCATTTTTCAGATCTATCACACTGAACCAAACAGCGTCTGCTGGAATGGCAGATAATAATTAAGTGACATCAGGTACAACAGGGGCTATAGGCACAATGATGTTGTGGATGGCCCTTAAATCCTGTACAAAGCGGGTATTACCATCTGCCTTTGTCACTGGATTCACGGGCGTGCTGTAGGGTGAAATCACCTCTTCCAGGATTCCCTTTTGTAGGAATTCCTTTATCATTGGCCTAAGTCCATCAAGTTTCTCTTTTTACAGCAGGTATTGTTTCTGGAACACTGAGATGACACCTGGTTTCACAGTAGCTGTGTAATATATGCAATCTATGAATCCTGTGTCATATTCATTTGAGGACCATAATGCAGGGTTAATGTTATTAAGTTCTGGGTGGTCCTGTATGTTTGCAAGAATCAGTGGCACTGGTGTAGAGACTGGAATGAGATCTGAGTGTACTCTTATGCCCTGAGTCTTTGCTGATATCTGCAAGTCAAGCTTAATGAACAAATCTCTCCCTAATAGGCTGACTGGGCAATCTGGTATAATGCTGAAGACATGACATGATGTATTCCCTGTCCATGGTTTCTACTGGTAAGGAATCTGTTCTGTATGTCCTTGTCAGTACCCCATTTATTCCCATAGAGGGCTCACATTTCCTTCCTCCCATTCTGAGTCACCTAAGTCCACCCCTTTTAGTGGACGCTTTGGTCCGTCCTCTGTTCTGCCATTAGTATCTTAGCTGTCCATACGAGCAGAGCTCTGATGTTAAGCACAACACTGAACATGTAACATGTAACTGCAAACATTGAAACAAACAGATCTGACAATACAGACATGAACACACAAAGGGCCCATAAAAACTTTTCATTGACTTCAATAAATAAAAATGTACAGCTTGATCAATGCTGTTGGTACCAATAAAAAACCCAAAACTTCCAAGAAAATAAAATAAAATTCTTAATGCGCATATTTAAAAACAAAATACCGTATTCCATACGCATTCATATACATTTTCATGTACTCTTTTTACATTAACAGCTCATAACCACGCCCTTACACATAAAAACTGAATTACACACACAGCTCTGCTATAAGCATCCATTAGGCCTCTTTCACACTTTCAAACCCACTACAACTCAAAGCCACACCCATTCACATTCCACTGAATCATTTGTCTTCCATCCTAATCACACAATTGTCTTTGTTTCATCCCAAAACTTGCAGCACAGACAAACACAGCTTTCCGGGAAACAGATATTCATACCACACCCAGAATTGCTGAGGGTCAGTCACTGTAAGACAATATACATGTTAATCATACAGTCATTTTGTTAAAATTAACAAATCATCTTATACGCCATGTAGTTTTTTTGGTTTAGTGTTATACACATTGTTACTTATTCTATATAACTACCCCTTCCCCCATTTCCTTTTGCCTTGCGTCTCCTATTTCAGGAGTGTTCAAACAGGGGAAGTAAAACAATACATCAGGACGTTCAGCTGTCCTAAATGTTCCTCAAACTTTTACTCATATCTGAATAAGGACTTAGAATGGGTGCAACCTTAGATTGATAGGAGTGGACACTTCCAATTAGCATCATCACTGCAGGCACATTTTAAACCATTGGAACATACAATTGGGAAAGATCTAATCCAATACTGGAGCCCTGTCTGGAATATCTTAGAGATAACACAGGTTAGTATCTTCACATTCTACTAATGCATTACCAATTAGCAGCCCCCCTCCCCCCTCAACCCCCATATGAAATTCCTGAGCAGAGGAGGGGGGGTATGAGATGGGAGGGAGTTCTCTCTGAAAACACATCTCAGACAGAACAGGAAGAAGTTCTTGTGGGACTACAAGTGACATTTTGGAACGTGGTGGGGGAAGGGATGCCTCATGGCAACTTTGTTCTCTCTATAGGATTCAAAATCCTCCATCTTGAAATAAGAAATGCTGCTCATTTCATTTCTCTAACTTCAATTATCAATACACTTATGCATTAACTATCCATCTTTTAGTGCTGTAATCTCTAATCCTAGAGCTATAAATCGTCACTATTTAAACACACACAGATCATTAGGGCAACAAAACTTAACCAGTTCATTTCTGAACGTTTAACACAAACCCTTTCTAATTGCAAACACTGAGACACTTTTTCCCTTGCCATGAATTAACTTCCTGACTCTGCTGTGTCCTCTCACTCACCCTAGCCCCCCTTCACAATCACGGGAGTTCTGATGTACACTGTCTGTAAGCTTCTAACAGATTTTTACTGATTTCCATCCCTGTTGCCAGCCGGCCATAACATTCTGTTTCACATTTTAACTGTCAATTCTCACATCCTGCCCAATTGTCTATCCATGTGTTAACTAGGAAGTAATTTGTGGGACTAGACCGTGCAACATAAAGTTTACATGTTGGCAGTGATAGAAACAGAATGATTTCAAAGCGGGAATACGACCGTAAACTTACCACCCGGTCAACATCTCACACAGACAGATAATCTTAATACTTCTAAAATACTTATACTATATATACATAAGAGTTAATTCAAGCTTGTATCCTTCTGTTCCCGGAACAGATATCCTTAGTGCACTATCTAACGATATGGACTCAATGAGCCTCTTAAAATCAACAATCAACAAGCTCCCTGAGCTTTTGCGTGTGTCCCAGACATCGCAATCCACTGAAATCATAAATAGATGGTTCGACTTACTTGAATGGGATTTTGGTCATTGCTCCCAGGTCCAAGTAGGACAAGAATTGATGTCTTTCACTGTAGACCTGAGGAGTTGACCCTCCCAATCTCGGACCGAGCCCCCAGCTGTTAGAAAAATTTACTCTCTTGCCTAACGTGTGTCCCTGACACATGATTTCAGTGGCCAGCTTGAATTAAGTCTTAACCGGTAGCGGGAGAATGAAGAAGATAACACTGAACCGTGTGTAGTTCTAACCCATTCTGGTTTATTCACAGCTGGCAAACAGTTATAATAGAGGGGGTTGAGCTCCCTTGACATCCAATCATATGTTAGCATTAGTATTTGACCAATAGTATGGTCACACATAAGCTCTGCATTAACATAATAGATGACTCCTAGTAACAGCATTTGACCAATCAGGTATATACACATGGGCTAGCATACAGTTGAGCCAGATGGCCTTATATGGCTAGGACTGTTCAAACTTACAACCTAAGGAATGTATGGATTTCTTGAAACAGCCCAGGATGTGTCACACATTCCTTAAGGGGGAAGAGACATTTTGTAAGTACACTGACCAAATGTAATACACATGGCTGAATAAGACAAAATGGAGTCACATATACCCCATCAGTCCCTATGTATAAAAACCAGTGAAAGTGAGTTCCTCATTTAGACCCCCTGGAGATTGTGAACCAAGGTTGAAAATCCACCTTGATTCAGAGCAGAGCAAACACTTGAAAATGTGTATGCCCCTAATGTTGCCCCGAACAACATCCAACCCTGCCACCCGTAGGTCATCATACCTGCCATCATGGTAGTCCAAAAAATGGGCTGACACTGATGTAAGAGGTTTTTCCCCCTTGCTTCTGTCTCGTGCTGCCAACCGAATATTTGATGTGTGTTGCTGTATTCTCTTCCTGAGTTCCTGCATGGTCTGGCCCACATATATCCTATCACAGGGACAAAGGAGAGCGTAGACAACATTCCTGGAACGGCAATTAACGTAGTATTTAAGATCCAACCTAGGAGAGAATGTCAGAATTCAACATGAATTGGCAGATATTGCAATCCCCGCAAGGGTATGTACCTTTCAAAGTGACACCCCTGCCCGGAGATGTTCCCGGGCGTTGGAAGTGGCTGCGTACCAAGGTATCTTTCAGATTGGTCGCGCTTCGTGCTATAATCCTGGGTTTGTCATCGACATGTGTGGCCAGTTTGCCATCTGACTGAAGTAGAAACCAATGGGTATTCAGGATTCTGTAAAGATCCGACCACTGGTTATTGTACCTAGTTATAACACGTATAACTTGATTTAGGCCTGGGTACAAATAAATCCTCACGCTTGGATGCCTTAGCACCTTCAAACGCCCGGGATGTGACCTTTTTGGGGTAGCCCCTCTCATGTAGTCTCGATGATAGATCTTGTGAGGCGTCCTTAAAGTCACTCAATTCAGTACAATTACGTCGCAGCCATAGGAACTGGCCCCTAGGTATGCCCTTCTTCAGGTGTGTCGGATGGAAACTCGCAAAATAGAGTAGATTATTGGTTGCAGTGTTTTTACGGAACAAAGATGTCACAATCCTAGAGTTCTTCACTTTAATTCGGAGGTCCAAGAAATCAACTTCAGATTCTGAGATCTTAGATGTCAGGGATATATTAAACGGGTTCTCATTGAGCTGGCCAATAAAGTGTTCGCACTCCTGTCTTGATCCCTGCCAAAAAAACTAAATATCATCTATAAAGCGATACCAGCCCACCACATGGTCCCTGAAAATGTCCAGTGGGTACACACGTGTGGCCTCCCACCAACCTAAGAATAGGTTGGCGTAGGAGGGCGCACACCGTGCACCCATGGCTGTACCAGAGACCTGCCTGTAAAAAGTGCGATCAAAAACTAAATAATTGTGCAAAAGAACAAATTCCAATAAACTCACCAAAAAGGTGTGGTGGGCTGGATCACCTACAGTAGAGCAGGACAGGAAAAACTTGACAGCAGCAATTCCATCAACATGGGCAATGTTGGAGTACAATGACTCAACATCACATGTGACCAACAGGGTACCAGACGGTAGGGTAACATCCCTTAATTCCTGAATTAGGTGCATGGAGTCACGAATATATGATTTGAGGCCCAGAACGAACGACTGTAAAAAGAAATCTAAATAAATACATGCTTGTTCGCAAAGGCCCCCAATACCTGCCACAATTGGGTGTCCCGGTGGATTCTCCAAGTGTTTGTGCACCTTGGGCAACATGTAGAATGTCGGTGTGATGGGACACCTCACCTCCAGAAACTGGAGTTCCCGTTTGGTGATGATCCTCATATCAAAGGCCCTTTTGAGGAGTTGGTCAAATTTTTTCTTGAACGTAGTAGTGGGATCTGCTGGATTACACCCGCGGGGTAGTCTCGGTTTCCCACGTTTCTTTGGCTATGTCAAGAAGTCCCCGGGGATGTCGGCCATAAACTAACTCAAATGGGGAAAACCCTGTGGAGGCTTGGGTTACCTCCCGGATTGCGAACATGAGTTAGGGTAGTAGGCAATCCCAATCTCTGCCATCCCTCTCTAACGCTTTCTTCAACATCTGTTTTAGCATCTTATTAAATCTTTCGACTAAGCCATCAGTCTGTGGGTGATACACCGAAGTGCGTAATTGCGTAATTTTGAATAGCCTGCACATATCCTTCATAACCCCAGACATAAAGGGAGTTCCTTGATCGGTAAGGATCTCCTTGGGGACTCCGGTCCTAGAGAACATAAAAAATAGCTCTCTGGCAATGGTTTTTGAGGCAGTGTTTCTTAGGGGGACAGCTTCCGGATAACGAGTGGCATAGTCAACCACGACTAAAATATATTGGTTTCCCCTAGCGGATTTTATTACCGGCCCTACGAGATCCATAGCGACTCTCTCGAATGGAATTTCGATAATCAGTAGCGGTACCAGGGGACTCCTGAAATGAGACATGGGTGCACTCAATTGACACATGGGACAGGAGTCACAATAATATTTTACTTCTCAATAGAGCCCAGGCCAAAAAAAAAACGCCGGAGAATTCTCTCCTGGGTTTTTTCTGTCTCCAAATGCCCCGCCATAGCATGACTGTGAGCTAGGTCTAAGACTATGTATTGGTAGGATTGAGGCACCAAGAGCTGTTCAACAACCTCTCCGTTACTTTGGGTAACTCGGTAAAAAATATTATTATTCATGGTAAAATGGGGAAATTGTCGATCAGCCCCTGGTTCCTGAGGTACGCCATTAATGACCTTAACACCTTCTCGGGCATGTACAAGGGTGGGATCCCTTAATTGCACAGTGCCAAAATTTTCACTAGATACTCTCAAGTCAGAGAATACTGGCTAGGAGGAGGAGGCTTCCTCATCTCCTGCCAGTACCTGTAAAGGAAAACTATTCTCCTCAGGCTCTTTTGGCAACAATTTCGGCTCAACCTCGGACAATTCTTCTACAAACGACTGCGCTGCAGCTCTAATGGGTTGGCCCCTCCCCCGCAACTGCCAGAAGTAGGGAAAGTTAAGCCCGAGGATGGCATCAGGGGCGTAGCTATAGGGGGTGCAGAGGTAGCAGTCGCTACCGGGCCCAGGAGCCTGAGGGGCCCAAAGACTCTTGTGCCACATAAGACACTGGCATTATAGAAAGTGCATGCAGGTCAATTTACACCTCTGGCTGGAGGGAAGGGGTTAGGTTAAGAATTTGGTATGAGGGGTGCCCTTTCAATGTTTGCCTCAGGCAGCAGGAAGGCTACGTGCTCCCCTGCCCCTTTCCAACAAGCACTGAGGGAAGGGGGGCCCAAGCTGAACTCTTGCACTAGGGCCCATGAGCTTTTAGCTAAGCCCCTGGATGGCATTATGCATGAGGTTTTCCACCACACCTACATTAAGGTCAATACAGCCAGAAGTAGTTTCAAAAGACACCATGGCCACGGGATATGCCTTAACATCCCCGTGGATAGACAGCACACCCAGGGATTCTCCCTGGATTTTGTCTCTGGTTACATAAGAGGCATGCACCAAAGTTACGAGACTTCCTGAGTCTAGTAGTGCAGTTGCAGGTTGACTATTCACCAGTACGCTGCAGAACTGGGGTTCAAGTTTCACCTCCGGGGAAGCCACACAGACCGGTTCAGCAAACAAGGACATCAGCCGGCCGGCCTCTCACTCCATTGGTTCGGAAGTGAGGGGACAATTAGCGACCACATGCCCCACTTCCCGGCACCTCCAACATTGAGGAGGTCCTGGTTTCGGTGAAGCAAATCGGGGCACGCTTGGGGAAGATTGCTGGGGACTCTCCAGTGCCATTTTTCCTGCTTCCCCCGTTGGGGACTGTCTCCTAGCCGCTGTAGATTTGGGACGGTCACTCCTGGAAGGAGCACAGGGGAAGGCATTATCCCGAAGATAGTCTTCCGTGGTGAGATACCGATCAACCAGGTTCACCAGCTCATCCAGGTCTTTGGGGTCTCCCCACCCCACCCAGCGCTGTAATGTCCTAGGTCAGTGGTGGGCAACCTTTTTTTTCAACTGAGCCAAATATCGCCAAAACCACGATTAAAATTTCTTTGGAGAGCCACATTTTTAAAACCTAAAATATTGCGTCAACAGTACCAGTGAGGACTATTAGGGCTCATGCACACGACCGTGTGCCCGCCGTTTCCATATTGCAGGTCGCATACGGCGGGTCCGCAATACACGGGCACTGGCCGTGTGCAGCCCGCATCAAGGACCCATTCACTTCAATGGGTCCAGGATCCGGAATATGAGTGCTACAGAGTGCTTCCGTGGAGCTTCTGGCTGTGCCTCCGCACCGCAAAAAAGTAGCGCATGCACTACTTTTTCGCGGTGCGGAGGCACAGCCAGAAGCACCACGGAAGCACACTGTAGCACTCATATCCCCGATCCTGGACCCATTGAAGTGAATGGGTCCATGATGCGGGCTGCACACGGCCGTGTGCAGCCCGCATCATGGACCCATTCACTTTAGCATGCACTACTTTTTTGCGGTGCGGGCAGTCGGATGCGGATCGTGAACCCCATTCAAGTGAATGGGTCCGCGATCCTCATGCAGCTGCCCCATGGTCTGTGTCCGTGCATTGCGGACGGACCGCTATTTGCGGTCCAGAGCTCAGGCACGGCGCCCTTACATTCGTGGGCATGAGCCCAGAGTGTGTTTTTACATACTTTTATATGTACTTTCTTTTATTTGGATCTTGATTATTATTTCATTTAATCTTTATAATTTTTTACTTTTATTAAACGCACTTATGGGGGATATCTGTGGATGACGCACTTATGGGGGATATCTGTGGATGACGCACTTATGGGGGATATCTGTGGATGACGCACTTATGGGGGATATCTGTGGATGACGCACTTATGGGGGATATCTGTGGAGGGCGCACTTATGGGGGATATCTGTGGATGACGCACCTATGGGGGATATCTGTGGATTACGCACCTATGGGGGATATCTGTGGATGACACATATATAGCATAAGATGCTATATAAGTGCCCTCCACAGATATCCCCCATAAGTGCCCTCCACAGATATCCCCCATAAGTGCCCTCCACAGATATCCCCCATAAGTGCCCTCCAGTAAGTAAAGTAATGTATTAGTGGGGGGAAGGGAGGAGGCACATGAAATACATGAAGCCCACGGGGGCACTCGGGAAAGCGGCATTTGATATTTGCCATTCGGTGTTCTTGGAAAGGAGGGTGACCACTTTTTTGCGCGCAGTAATGGCGGACATATTGCTTAAGACTCATAGTCATTGGTTATTATTTTTAAACTTTTATTTTTGAAGAAAATTTTCCACAGCTCACAGAACATTTTCCACAGCTCACAGAACATTTTCCCTCAGAGCCTATGTTCATTTTTGAGGGCTATTTTCCCTCAGCACAGTTCAGTCATTAATCCCAATTCATCCCTGTTTACTAAAACTTCCCCCGACGTTAGTCTCCACTCCTCCCCATTGACTGCGACCTTCATCTGTATTATAAAGTACTGTAGAGGGCCCGGCCAGAGGCTATTCAAAACTCACCGCACGTCCGCACAGTCACTGCCGCCTGCTGCTTCTGAGTGTCTGACTGGGAGGGATCCGGAGATGCACGGAAACCACGCCTCTGGGCGGCTCCTCCTCACTCTCCAATGACACACGTGAGCTGCCTACTGCGCTGCGCCGTGCGCACTGCCCCGGCACTGTTAGATCACATTTTGAATAGGAGGCGGTGGGGGGGCCGTGGGCCCCCCTGGCTCAGGGGCCCGGTCGCAATTGCGACCGCTGCGACCCCTGTAGCTACGCCACTGCATCTCACCCTCTGTCATGCGCCTCCTGCCCCGCCTGCCTGCTTCATTCATCAAGTGGAAGGAGCAGACAGACGGGGCAGGAGGCGCATGACGGACATTTTGCAAGCTTGAGCGGCGCGATATGGCTGCGCGGCCGCCCACCCGCCAGCCCGCACCAAAGAGCCGCATTCAAGGATAAAAAGAGCCGCATGTGGCTCGCGAGCCGCGGCTTGCCGACCACTGTCCTAGGTAATGCAGTCGTAAATCGATCCATTATGACCCATTCAGTTATTTGGGCTGCTGTGCTCGTCTCAGGTTCCAGCCACTTTTTCATGAGGTGAACCAGGTCGAACATTTGGGACTGAGTAGGTTTGGTTACATCAAAGCACCAGGTATGCACGCACCGGGCCCGGACAGCAGGGGTTACTCCTTACCGTGCCAGAATTTCTGTTCGCAGCTTAGTATAGTCTCAGACCTCCTGTTGGCCAAGGTCATGATACGCCTTCTCGGGCTCCCCTGATAGGAAAGGTGCCAAGGCATCGACCCAATCAGCCACCGGAAGGTGTTCCCGCTCTGCTGTGCGCTAAAAAATGGTTAGATATCTCTCAATATCGTCCTCCGGGGTTAACTTCTGTAGCGACTGTTGCACAGTTTTCCTGGGATTCCGGGGAGATGTTGGAGCAGTCTGGGAAACAACCGGCAGGGCTTTTGTAAGGGCGGCCATTTGTTCTGACAAAAGGCGGTTCGTCTCCTGTTGGCGTAGGTTCACCTCAGCCGCTTTAATAAACTGGGTTATGGCTGCTTCCATATTAGCGCGTGTCTCCTGCAGGCCGATAGCGGGCTTTACCCACGACATCCACTGGAGCAGAAAGTTCTTGCAGAGAACAAACGAAGAGAGAGAAAAAAACAACAACATTTTTTTTGTGCCGTTGCCGTTAGCAACCGTTATGCCCGCATCCTCCACTAATTGTAAGCCTGCAAGTGAGGGCAGCATACGGTTCTGGACATTCACGGAGGCACAGATGATATAAAGTTCACGTCACTTTTTATTTAGGGTCCAATTTCAGGAAGTTTACATTAACACATGCTTTTTAGTGGAACCCAGGATTTCGAGTATAGCAGTAACAAACCACAAAACAAAAGCCTTCCCGTCTGGGACTAACTAATAACACAAAGTTTGTCTCACCTAGGCTACAGTTGGTAGGCTGACGTTCACACAGCATGTAGTTTGCTCATTGGTCCTCAGTATTCACAGAACTGTGTGCTGTCCTTGCAGGCTTCTACCTAAGTGAGCCACAGCACTCTGTATATAGTAATCTAACTGCCTTAAGGTGTTTCAGAGCATAACAACAAAACTGGCCTGGAAGGAAGGGAACTGTTGCTCCCTCTACCAACTTTAACAACCGTTCCGCATAATCCAGGCCCCACGCATTTCCAAAAAGAATCCTGCCTAAACAACTAAGTTTGTTCAGGCCACAGCACTCCCTGGATTACACTTAATTCACCCAGGTGAGAAATCTGGGTGAAATATACCTTCCTTCCACCAGTATTCCACCTGCATGACCACAATATATATATATATATATATATATATATATACACTGCGTGCAGAATTATTAGGCAAATGAGTATTTTGACCACATCATCCTCTTTATGCATGTTGTCTTACTCCAAGCTGTATAGGCTCGAAAGCCTACTACCAATTAAGCATATTAGGTGATGTGCATCTCTGTAATGAGAAGGGGTGTGGTCTAATGACATCAACACCCTATATTAGGTGTGCATAATTATTAGGCAACAACTTCCTTTCCTTTGGCAAAATGGGTCAAAAGAAGGACTTGACAGGCTCAGAAAAGTCAAAAATAGTGAGATATCTTGCAGAGGGATGCAGCACTCTTAAAATTGCAAAGCTTCTGAAGCGTGATCATCGAACAATCAAGCGTTTCATTCAAAATAGTCAACAGGGTCGCAAGAAGCATGTGGAAAAACCAAGGCGCAAAATAACTGCCCATGAACTGAGAAAAGTCAAGCGTGCAGCTGCCAAGATGCCACTTGCCACCAGTTTGGCCATATTTCAGAGCTGCAACATCACTGGAGTGCCCAAAAGCACAAGGTGAGACATTATCAAGGTAAGAAAGGCTGAAAGACGACCACCACTGAACAAGACACACAAGCTGAAACGTCAAGACTGGGCCAAGAAATATCTCAAGACTGATTTTTCTAAGGTTTTATGGACTGATGAAATGAGAGTGAGTCTTGATGGGCCAGATGGATGGGCCCGTGGCTGGATTGGTAAAGGGCAGAGAGCTCCAGTCGGACTCAGACGCCAGCAAGGTGGAGGTGGAGTACTGGTTTGGGCTGGTATCATCAAAGATGAGCTTGTGGGGCCTTTTCGGGTTGAGGATGGAGTCAAGCTCAACTCCCAGTCCTACTGCCAGTTTCTGGAAGACACCTTCTTCAAGCAGTGGTACAGGAAGAAGTCTGTATCCTTCAAGAAAAACATGATTTTCATGCAGGACAATGCTCCATCACACGCGTCCAAGTACTCCACAGCGTGGCTGGCAAGAAAGGGTATAAAAGAAGAAAATCTAATGACATGGCCTCCTTGTTCACCTGATCTGAACCCCATTGAGAACCTGTGGTCCATCATCAAATGTGAGATTTACAAGGAGGGAAAACAGTACACCTCTCTGAACAGTGTCTGGGAGGCTGTGGTTGCTGCTGCACGCAATGTTGATGGTGAACAGATCAAAACACTGACAGAATCCATGGATGGCAGGCTTTTGAGTGTCCTTGCAAAGAAAGGTGGCTATATTGGTCACTGATTTGTTTTTGTTTTGTTTTTGAATGTCAGAAATGTATATTTGTGAATGTTGAGATGTTATATTGGTTTCACTGGTAAAAATAAATAATTGAAATGGGTATATATTTGTTTTTTGTTAAGTTGCCTAATAATTATGCACAGTAATAGTCACCTGCACACACAGATATCCCCCTAAAATAGCTAAAACTAAAAACAAACTAAAAACTACTTCCAAAAATATTCAGCTTTGATATTAATGAGTTTTTTGGGTTCATTGAGAACATGGTTGTTGTTCAATAATAAAATTAATCATATACTGTATTTTTCGCCCTATAAGACGCAGTTTCCCCCCCAAAAGTGGGGGGAAAATAGCAGTGCGTCTTATGGGGCGAATGCTGCATTTTGCCAAACTGTCAATGATACGCCGCGCCGTGGGTGTATCAGCTGAGAGGGAGGAGGGGCTGGGGGTCGGCATCTGGTTTTATAATGACAGCGGGGCCCGTGCAGTGACTGTATTCTACTTCACGGGCCCCGCTCACTGTATATACTGTAATCTTATCTATAATTGTAGGCATTGTTAATATATACAAATTCAGGGTAATCAGCGCCTGTATTACTTACAACAAGCGCTCGGTAGCAGGGAGGAGGCAGGCAGGGAGGACGGGCGCTGGCAGCATGAGTCACTACATCACGCGCCAGCGCCGCCCACTTTATGAATGAAGCAAGCGGTGTGGGCGCATGACGTAGTGACTCACGCTGCCAGCGCCCGTCCTGCCGGCCTGCCTCCTCCCTCCTCTCTGCTACCGAGGGCTTGTTGTAAGTAATATAGGCGCTGATTACCCTGAATTTGTATATATTAACAATGCCTAAAATTATAGATAAGATTACGGTATATACAGTGAGCGGGGCCCGTGTAGTAGAATACAGTCATTGCACGGGCCACGCTGTCATTATAAAACCAGATGCGACCCCCACCCCCTGTATTGGGGGTCATTCACACTACAGGGAAACTGTTATGGAGGGGATCTGTGGATGGCACATATATGTGTCATCCACAGATCCCCCATAACAGTGTCATCCACAGATCCCCCATAACAGTGTCATCCACAGATCCCCATAACAGTGCCATCCAGAGACCCCAATAAGAGCCATCCAGAGATCCCCCATAACAGTGTCACCCACAGATCCCCCATAACAGTGTCACCCACAGATCCCCCATAACAGTGTCCTCAACAGATCCCCCATAATAGTGTCATCCACAGACCACCATTAGTTCAAAACCCACCAAAAGCACACCTTTTTGTTCAAAATATTTTTTTTTCTTATTTTCCTCCTCAAAAACCTTGGTGCGTCTTATAGGGCGAAAAATACGGTATAATTTTTTTTTTAAACTACATTTGCATAATAAAAATTGAAAAAAAATAAGATATCTTTTTGTATCACAGCATCCCAAGACCCATAACTTTTTTTATTTTTTATTCTATGGAACTGTGTAAGGGGTTCATTTTTGCAGAAGATAGTTTTCATTGATATGATTTTGGGTTACATAACACTTTTTTATTGCTTTATATTTATATTTATATGGCGTTTACCATACAGGATAAATTATATGACAATTATGTAATGCCGGTCGTTATGCCAAATATATGATACCAAATACAATATGTGGTGGGGATTTTATTTTTCCTTTCTTTTTATTGAAATTTTTTGTTTATTGTAGATTTTTGTCATTTAATAAAACTTTTTTTAACCATTTTTACTAGTCCAGCAAGGCTTATGCAGTACATTTATACTGTCAGTGCCATACAGTATTGTAATGCGAGTGCTATATAGAGAGGTGGCGCATGATAACTAGAGATGAGCGAATTTCAGGTTAAGAAATTCATTCACGCTTTGTTTACTGGTAAAAGATGAATTGCATTATGGTTTCCGTTACCACGGACTATAACGCAATTCTACGACGGAATGCATAACGGAATGCCTTTAGAGGCATTCCGTTATTCATTCTGTCATAATAGAAGTGTATGGGCTGCAAAATGGATCCGTCCTGTTTCCATTATGCAGGGGTGGACTCCCCTGCATAATGGAAACGTAACGGATCAGTTTTGCATTCCGTTATGCATTCCGTCATAGAATTCCGTTGTGGTCCATGGTAATGGAATCCATAATGCAATTCACCTTTTACCAGTAAACAAAGCGTGAACAAATTTTAAAATATGAAATTCGCTCATCTATAATGATAACCATACATTGCAGGCAGGCCTGGGGCTTTAATTAAGTAAGTCCCAGGCTGCCATGCAAAGACATCAGCAACCCACAATCTTATTTGCAGGGTGCTAATAGGACACAAAGGGAGCTCCCATTCTCTAAGCCACTTACACGCCACAGTCGCAATTGACTGTGGCATCTAAGGGGTTAAACAGCCTGGACTGACTCTCCATTAAAGCAGAAGCCTGGCTCTCATGTGAGAGCTGAGCCCCCACTCTCTGCTGCACAGGAGACCTATGCAGCACTTATACTAGGTAGCCGTAAAAAGATGGCGGCCTAGCCTAAGGCCACTTAGTGACCGCTGTAAAAAGATGTATTGGCGGTCACTAAATGTTTAAACAGACTTGTAATCTGTCTCTCTGTTGTGTGACAGGGGACTTGAGGTCTCTAAGCCCAACCAAGGAGCTTTAGTCTATTAGCTAAAATACGAGTGTTACTTTCACAGCCTATCTTCCTCGCACCCTCCAGTCTAGCTCCTTAACCTTCTGTATATAAATCCTCATCTGCACTCAGTCTGGAAGGTCTTCTGGATTTTTCCATCTCCTGGGCTCCAGTTCTTGTCTGCAGATACACCTGACTGCTCACACCCCCTTCTCTTTTTCTCACCATCTTATTAAGATTATCTGTCCAATCAGAACAATAGTTGGCCCCTGCATAGTGATGGTTGCAAGGCTTGGGAATTAACTCTTTCTGCAAGTAGGCCATGTGGCCAATGTACAGTGATCTCACTATCTGCGGCGCTCAAGGGGTCTTCTAACAGCTGAATGGTGGGGATCCTCAGTCAGGAGTTACATAACAATAAAACAACTTAACATATCTAATAAAACATGAGAAAATATGACGAGTGCAGCGATTTCTAATATTAACAGTGAACTCCACTATTCGCCGTGGCTTCCGGGTCGCTGTATACACATTGAACATTGATTGCAGTCCACTGGAAGCACAGCTGCCATTTCTATTTTAAGATATGCAGCTTTCCTTACAGTATGTGCGGTAAATTGATGTCATTAGCTAAACTGCAGGATTTATCAAACTTTTCTCCTAGATGAAATCCCCGGTGAGTTCTCTCCTATATTGTTGAAATGAATAGATGCGTACAATATGTAGTTGATGAGAGCACTTTCATGTGGGTACCCCATGAGTCAGCCCGCCTCTTCTTTCCTTTGACACAATGACATATCTGCTATAAAGAATGCTTCCTGCATCTAAGCCTTGACTCAACGTTCTTGGTCATTATTTAGATCATCATCCAGCCGTGTATGTGTCATGATCATTAACAGCTATTAGGTCATAAAAGTATCTTTTGATATACTAAAGTATGCAAACTTGTCACCATAGCGTCCTATACACCGCTGTTTACTGTATTCTTCCACACCTTCTTTTTCAGAGTCCAAATTTGTCAACTATATTTAAATGAATTACAGGATTTTACAGGATAGATGTCAGGGTTTCTTCGTGCTATCTATTGCACTTAAAGGGGTTATCCAGTAAAATATATTTATGCCACCCTCAAGATAAGTCAGCAGTATCAGATCTGTAGGTGTGCGACACCTGGGATCCCCGCCATTCAGCTATTAGAAGAGCCCTTGAGCGCATCAGCCAGTGAGATCACTGTACATTGGCCACATGGCCTACTTGCAGCTCATCCCTATTCAAGTCAATGGGGCTGAGCTGCAATACCAAGCACTGCCACAATATGATGTACAGTGCTGTCTATGAAAAGTTGGCGGTAGCCTACATTACTAGCTCCCTGAAACAGCTGATCGGTGGGGATGCCAGGACTTGGACCCACATTGATGTGATAATGATGACCTATCCTGATGATAAGTCATCATGATCTTTTTCAGAATAACCCCATTTAAAGGGATTTTCCAGTATCAGGATATTGATAGCCTATCCTCAAGACTCTTAAGCCCCCACTGATCGTTTTTTTTGAAGGGGTGGCAAAACATGTAAGTACAACAGCAATTGCACAGTTTACACGCGGCCATCTACCTGCATTTCATCTACTTAATGGAGAAGGTGCAGAATATTGCAGCTTCCTCCCATTCACTTGAACATGATGAAGCTACAATGCCTTACACCACCGATGCTAAGTAGACAGCATGCTGATAGACAGCCCAGTGTAAATAATGAACACTGCAGCACTTTCAAACAGCTGATTAGCAGGGGTGCTGAGCGTCAGACCCCACACTGATCTGATATTGATGGCTTATCCTGAGAAGAGATCACTTATAATTGTTTTCTGCTAGTTAAAATCATATAGCAACACATTTTTTTTTCTAATCTGTTTGTATTTTCTTATTGTAGAATTTTTTTATTCCGTTTCATGAACAGAATTATAGAAGCTGCCATCTAAAGCTACTTTCACACTGGCGTTTTGAATTCCGTTTGTGAGATCCGTTTCAGGGATCTCACAAACTGTTCAAATCGGATCAGTTCAGCCCTAATGCATTCTGAATGGATAAGGATCCGTTCAGAATGCATCAGTTTGGCTCTGGATGTAGACACCAAAACGCTGCTTGCATTAAAAATAAAAACATTATAAATTGTAATGACCTGCAGAATAAGGTCAACATGTTCTTTTACGTGCACTGTGAAAGTCATAAAAACAAACCCCACAAAAAAATTATAGAATTGCGTTATTTTTTTTTTTTTTAGTTTTTTTTATTTCACTCCACAAAGGATTTGGTTCCCATTTTCCACTTCAAGGTATGATATATTAACTGGTGCCATTAAAAAATACAACTTGAGAGGCTATGAGAATGGAACATTTTAAAAGTTATGGCTCTTGAAAGGTGGGGAGGAAAAAAACAAAACACAAAAATAAAATTTGGCCTGGTCCTTAAGGGGTTAAAGACATTGTCAAAAATGTATTAAGACTGGTGAAATAGAAAACTGGCTTAGTTGCCCATAGCAACCAGTAAGAGTGATCCTTTCATTTTCCATAGGAGCTCTGAAAAATGAAAGGTGGGGTCTTGATAAATGCCCTCTATTGTACATATATTGCATGATAAGGATACAAGAAATATGACGTTCTGAATGTATAGATAAATACATTTCTATCCTGTTTGGAAAAGTTGGGAAATCACGCTTCAGATTATGCTATGGGACTTCTTTGGTTTGGTATATTAGTTACTGGAAGAAAAATACTTTTGCTATCATTTTAATTCCTTGCAGCTTCTGTTAATATAATTTCTGTGGTATTCATATTTTACAATGTGCCATTGTGTCTTTGTGCTGCTTCAAGCTTTGTTCACAAGACACAATCTGCATTATTTTCTTTAATAACTGTATTATAAAGGTGTTCTGCATAATGTCATATTGTTAGACAGATGAATGTCTACAGGGAAACAAAACAAACAGATTGCATTAAAATGTAATGCCTCATGCTTTAATAATAACTAACTGTAGAAAAAGAAGTATAAGCCAGCTCACCAGTTATCGGATGATACACGGACATGCACAGGGGTGGATTGGCCATAGACATTACAGGGAAATTTCCCAGTGGGCAGATGCCCAGAGGGCTTCCCGTGCCCTGCTCTCTGCCGCTGGCCGGGTACAAAAAGACCCAGGCTCGGACTGGCCCACAGGGGTATAGGTGAATCCCCCGGTGGGCCCCTGGGCAAAGTGAGCCCCTAGTCTCTCACCCCCTGCACAAGTGGCACATAACACATTAGACCTACTGCATTACATACATATATTCAATTTACAGCCCCTCCACCAGTCTATGTTCATATAAAAAAAAACTGATAGATTATTTATTATATTTGAATGTATCCGTACGGTGGGCCCCTAAAATGAATTTTACTGGTGGGCCCTAGGTACCCCAGTCCGCCATATCTAAGTCTGCTCCATATCTAAATCAGAGACAACTGGAGGAGGAGGACTAGTGTTAATTGCGAATATTCTAATCACAAATTTTTATCGCGAATATTGTCACTCCGAGAATTCGTGAATATCTAGAATATAGTGCTATATCTTCGTAATCACAAATATTCTAGATTTTTTTTCATCAGTACCCGTGATACCTCACTGATTCTTGCTTGTGGGCCAATGAGAAGGCTGCAATATCTTTGACTTTAGGAGTAGTGTTTATCACGAATTTTCCGATTTGCTGATTTTCGCAATCAAGAAAATAATGACTGGAGATCTCGAATTCACAAATATATGCTGAATATGAACCCAAATATTCGCAAAATATTGCGAATTCGAATATTACCCCTGCCGCTCATCACTGAGGAGGACAGGAAATGGCATCTATTGATGGCCACCACAAAGGGACAGCTTTTTAGGCAATATATTGCTCTGCACACAATTCCAGCATATAGAGTAACCCCTAAAATAACAATTTTATTGGTATACCTTAAAAGGGATCCCGTATGGGTCCGCTCGTTATGACGTAAATAATATATAAACAGAATAGTGTATCCTATAATCACATCCAGTGTACTTAGTAACCTGGGGTACGGAGATATTTGTCCCTATAACTACCCCTATCCTATAACCTCAGCCCAGGGAGGGCTCCTAATGGTGGAGACCCCCTGTCCACGTACCTAGACTCCTACCCCTCACAGGTCCCTATGGGGGTACAGCAGGGATATTCCTAGATTACCAAAATATGAAGTGAGGATATAAATCATTAATATAAATATATATATATATATATCTATCAACTGGATGCAAAAAGAAAAAGAAAGAGAAGAAAAAACAATAACGTGGTACAGACATATACAAAAATACGATTGGTCAGGGTTGACTAGATAGTCATACACCTTAGCTACCTCGACGCGTTTCCCCCATAGACAGTGCTATGGGATCATCAGGAGGTATAATACAACATTAGTCTATACAAAGTAAATGCAACCATATAGATACTGGCATGGAGCCAGGTCACATAGAAAAGTGCTACAAGATATACACCAGCATAAGGCCAGGTCGCACATATAAAGTAAGATAGTCGCTCTAGATTAATTGATTAAAGGGGAACGTAATCAGGCCAGTAGATATGTTTGGTAGCATCATATCCGGCTAGTTATGTGCACATTTTGATGATCGTGCCTGCAGCGGACTCCTTCAGAGGTGGACAGTAAATTCTGCATCCTATGGGGCAGAAAATGATCATATACCTAAGTCAGTTTGACGTTTATCATCCAGATATGCATAAGTACAGAGATCAGTGCGGACTCACAGTTTAGGTGGTAGGGAAGATCCCAGTAAAGGATTATTCCTGTTGTCCCCCTATCATGAAGTCCTAGTGAGACCTACACTCAAATCAAAAGTCATAGTCACAAATGGTGCTCATGCTGAATAAGAGCTAAGCAGTCCAGAGACTTGTGGTTCTAATGACAAGGTATATTTAACTTACATGCTGGAGTCCTTCCCTGTGTTCATGTTCCCCCTGGTAGGCGATTTATTACTGATGCTGCAGCTGTATTTAAAGTGCTACCACTTGGCGCCCTGTAGCCCTAATGGTAATCTACATGGCTTCCGGGTTGGTGTCACTTCCTGTTGTTGGAACGCATATGCGTTCCACAGGGCGGATGTTCCGGTTATTCACATAGCAGACTAGCACAGTCAATGCTGCGCTGTCCTTCCGGTCTATGGAACGCATATGCGTTCCACAGGGCGGATGTCCGGTTATTCACACAGCAGACTAGCACAGTCAATGCTGCGCTGTCCTTCCGGTCTCTGGAACGCATATGCGCTCCAATTCGCGGCCTCCGATCTCTGAATCTCTTCCTGGTTCCTGCATGTATGGTCCTATGATGTGTTATTGCATTCCACACAGTGCTTACATCCCCAATTACAGATCAATGGACAAATCGATTAGTTGTGTCCCATCTAGGTAGGAAAACTTTATAGTGGATTATATCATACCTATGGTTATACAATAAACCGTAGTGAGTTTGCCCTCACTTCTCATTAATATAGATCAGGGCATACCTATCACAGGCATATATATTAATGCCTCATAAATCATACCCAGCAAGAGATTTGTAAAGAGATAGGATATAGGAAAATTCTATTGATGGGCCAGTAGTATGGGCCAATATCTATTAAGCACCCTCATAATATCTTGGTTAGCTGAATCATAGGTAGAAATAATGCGGGGTGATTGTGTCTTATCTAGGTATCTTTGTATCGGAACCAATAGACTAGTGCGATCCTGGATAGCTGCGTGTTTGAAGGCTCGATTTAGATATTCCTGCTGGTAGCCCCTTTCTCTAAATCTTGTTTGTAATTTCTTTGCTTCCTTGAAGAAGGCTTGATTGTCCGAACAATTCCTTCGTGCACAGAGATATTGTCCCCTCGGTATTCCTCTTTTGAGGGGGACCGGATGGTGACTATCCCAGTGCAAGAGGGAATTGGTAGCGGTCGTCTTTCTAAACATATTGGCCGATAATCTATCTCCGCAAATCGTAACACGCACATCCAGGAAGGCAATCGTCCTTGGATCGATCTCTGATGTAAATCGAAGACCTATATTGTTCACATTGAGCTCGACAATGAATCTGTCAAATTCGTCCGACCCACCCTTCCAGACCAGAAACACGTCGTCTATATAACGTGTCCAGACCAGAATTTTGTCTGTCCACCACATGTTCTGGTCTGGAAAGATATGGGTATCCTCCCACCAGCCCAGGAAGAGGTTGGCATATGAGGGGGCACAGGGACTCCCCATTGCCGTCCACCTGAGCTGGTGGAAGAACCGCCCATTAAATATATATTGCTCTGCACTGTAGTATATGGTTCTGATGGGATAGTATTTTTTGCCTCGCCTTCTGTAAATTTGGACCTGCCTACAACATTGGGCCACTTTTAGTTTTTTTTTCAGGGCCACTTTATGTTCCCAATTCGTGCAGGAAACACTGTAGATAAAGAAAATGCAGAAGGGCTCCAGCATCCAAATTTTCTGTGTCTTTATTTGACAAATCACTTAAAATTCCATACAGGAAACATCTACAGTTAACGTGTTTCAGCTAACTCAAGTAACCTTAGGCCTGTTTCACACTTGTGTTGTTAATTTTGGTTTTGAGATCCAGCAGAGAATTTGGATTTTTCACATCATGATGCATCCGTTCCGTGAGGATGCAGTTGTGTGAAATCATAACGGAACAAACCAGATCTGTCACTAAATACATTGAAAGTCAATGGGATCCTAAAAACCTTATCCGTCACCATTGACTTACATTTTTTTTAATGATGGATCCTTTTTTTTATGAAACGCAAGTGTAAAAAAGGCAATAGTGGTTGTTGACTGTACTTTCAGAGTGGATTCTGCAATCAAATATAATGCCCTAAAACATTTACAACTTTCAGAAGCAAAGATATTTACAGTTCTGAGTAAAAAAAAATTAAGTGAACCCTTTAGAGCCCTTTGTATGAAAGCTTGTTAGCGATAATCTGCCGCTGTAAAGGTGCCACCGACCACCCAATGAATGAGCAAAACGCTCATTCATTTGGTATTAGGATCGTTGCTGTCTAAACAACACTCTGTATAGGGACGAGCAAAGGCATTAGTAATGAAGTTTTCTCCTCCACTGATGAGCGAGTGATTGTGAGGAAGCAACGCTTCCCTCCAAACAATCGCTTGTCTCATTGGGCCATGTAAAGAGGCCTTTTGGAAGGACCTGGATTTCTGCATTGATTTGATTGCTAATAAAATGTGGTCTGATTGCACTCAACTTCAGTTTTAAAAACAGGGACCATTGTCTTTATTATTTAGGGAATAATCTACCGAAAACTCTTTATGCCACTTTTATATGGAAGTACACCTGTCTCATCCCTAAATTCTGCCAGGCGGGTTACCTGTAATTTTCCTACTCTCTCATGCAGGAATGTTGCTAGATTAAAACATTTGGGGCCTGGGCCCCTGATGTTTTGTCCCAGGCACCGAATATCCTGCCTGCCAGCTAGATTCAACTGTATTGCCATCCTCAGGTGTGCAATACAATTGTAATCTAATGCACTGGAAGAGCTGAAGGACCTGTGGTGACATCACAGGTCATGTGACTAGCAAAACAGGCAGTGATAGGAGAAGGACCTGCGATGATGTCACCATCATGTGACCAGTGCAGGAGAGGAGGGCAGTGAAGAGGAGAAGAAGCTGTGGTGATGTCTGCTACATAAGGAGAGGTAAGTGAAGGGAGATGCAGAGCAATGCTGGGAGTTATTAACTGGGACTGTATGTTAGGGCTGAAGGGAGGGATGTTATTTACTTGGAACTGTGTGTTGAAGGCAGCTGTGAGAGGGTTTTATGTTATTTACATGGGACTGTATGTCAGAGGGGACTGGGGGAGGCAGTGATGTTATTTACATGGGACTGTATGTTGATGATCAGCTGTGGGAGGGAGTGATGTTATTTACATGGGACTGAATGTTGAGGGGGCAATGTTATTTACATGAGACTGTATGTTGAAGGTGACTGGTGGGGGGGGAATGATGTTATTTGCATGGGACTGAATGTTGAGGGCGATGTTTACATAGGATTGCATGTTGGAGGCGGCTGGGGAGGAGGTGATGTATTTTGGAGGGGGCTGTAGATAGAGAGGGATGTTATTTACATGGGACTGTATATTGGAGGGGGCTGGAGAGATGGTTTAATATTATTTACATGGGACTCTATGGCGGAGGGAGGGAAATAGTGTTATTTACATGGGACTGTATATTGGAGGGGCTGAAGGGAGGGAGTTATGTTATTTACATAGGATTGTATTTTGGAGGGGCCAGGAGAGATGGTATGATGTTATTTTCATGGGCTGTATGGTGGAGGGAGGAAAATAACTGCAGGGGGCACTGCAAATCCAGGGAAAATTATAGGCATTCTTATTACTACTGGGTGCTCTATAGGAGGGATCCACCTTATTTATACTAAAACCACTATGGGGTCCTTATTTCTACTCAGGGGCCTGTAGATAGCTTTATTACCACTGAGGGAACAATAGGGGGCCTTATTTCTACTGGGGGCTCTGTGGGTATTATTAATACTGATGGGCTCTTCTACTAATGGGGGCATTCTTGGGGAGCATTATCACGGTTGGGGCACTGTAGGGGTCAGTATTACTAATGGGGGAATTCTTGGGGACAATTATCACTGTTGCGGGCACTGTAGGGGGCAGTATTACTAATGAGAGCATTCTAGAAGGGAATTACTATTGGTGGACTATGAGGAGCACTATTACGATGGGGTCACACAGTTTTCTTCAGATAGTAGTATTTGGAGGTATTGGGGGGCACATCGAGCAGCAGGATAACACTGTGGGGACTCCAGGTTAGGGGATGATGATAGAAATGTGAAGAAGCTAAGATGTCCGTGTGTTACACTCTGCAGAGACGAGGCGCGGCTGAAATAAATTGTACGGACCAAGTGGAAAAGATGATGACAGCGAAGATCTACATCAGAGGAGACGTCACCTGGGAGGCCCTGGATGTTACAGGTATGTGCTGCTGTATAGCAAGCACAGCAAAATGCAGTGTGTGGGGGGAGGCTGGATGGTGACTTAGAGAACTGGGCCATATTCATTGGGGATTGGGCACCGGATCTTTTGAGACCCTAGCAATGCTTTCGTGGATAGGCAGAAAACACACTATTAAAATGGTTACCCCGCCTTGGATATTGTATTATTTTTGTTCCCTTCCTGTACCAGTTACGGTAACGGTTCTGCCGTCAAATCATTACAGAATGAAATCTTTCGCTTTTTGTGGGCGTATGAGAGACCTCGAATATCCAGGTCTATTATGCATTTACATAAGAGGATGGGTGGACTCTCAGTCACACATCTATATAAATACTATTTAGCAGCCAGACTATCACAATTAGTATCATTTCATGCGCTCCCTAATCCTCCACAGTGGGTTCTACTTGAATCCGATGTATTGATGCCAGTCTCCCCATTAGAGTTAATTTGGTCGCCTGATATCGCATTAGGGATAGTTGAACCCTCAGTGAAAATCCCCTACCTTAGGCCTCATGCACACGACTGTTCCATTTTTTGCGGTCCGCAAACCGGAAGCCGCCCGTGTGCCTTCCGCAATTTGCGGAACGGGCGGCCCATTGTAGAAATGTCTATTCTTGGCCGCAAAACGGACAAGAATAGGACATGTTCTATTTTTTTGCAGGGCCACAGTATGGAGCAATGGATGTGGACAGCACACGGAGTGCTGTCCGTATCTTTTGCGGCCCCATTGAAGTGAATGGGTCCACATCCGAGCCTCCAAAACGGCGGCTCAGATGCGGACCCAAACAAAGGCCGTGTGCATGAGGCCTTATGTTGCAACTATAGAGGAAAGTTAAATTAAAATATAAATTACAAAGCCCAATCTCGTCATGTTCCCTATATTTAGAAACCCCCTCTTTCCACCTGGGTTATCACCAACATCGTTCGTTTAGACGGAACATGGTAAGCTATGTTATGTTGGTGACTTCTTAATCAACTCTAAACTCATGTCCAGAGCATACTTCCTTTCCATTTTCTCACCTCCAACTTCTGAACTCTTCAGAGTTACGCAAGTCTTAAATTTTTTATCTTCCCTGGTCTCAACAAGCTGCATAATAGACTTCACAATGTTTTAAAGGCTCTGCAAAAATGGAGATTTGGAGAGGGGTATCCTCTCCCTTCTTTACTCTATTTTGAATTCACCACTTTCTGATACCAAGTTAGCCTTTTTGCACGGCTGGGAGGTGGATTTGGGATAGACCCTCACTTTAGAGCAATGGCATGAATGTTGTATGACGATCAGTAAGTGAAGTTGAAGGGGACCTAATGGAGACCTCTTTAAAGCTACTCCACAGTAAACATCTGCTCTGATGCCACACTACACACACAAGTCACTGCTCAGGTGAATAAAGGACACCGATTTTTTTCACTTTTTTAATGTGCTGCTGTTTTTTTCTATATATTGTGTGGATTCACTCTGGTAGACAGGGTGTGCGGACGCAGTATAGAGGCATATTACCAGTTCTTAAATCAAACATTCGTGTTTATTCATACATAAAGCAAAAACAAAATGTCACTTTGCAGTCTTGGTGTTAGTTCACGCACAATGGAAAGCCCACATAGCAAAAATCACCTTATTGGCAGTTCTGCCTCCAGCAGTCCATAGCAGGCATTTAGGGGGGGCCCGTTTCACCTACAGACGGGTCTCAGCCCTCCAGCATGGCACAAGCCTCAGCACCCAGCACATACACCTACTGAGCTCCACTGTCAGACTGAGGTAATCCTTCTCATGTCACGGGGCGCCAACGAGGTGCTTCTTCTCCCCGGTGCCCTGCAGTGGGATCGGAGCGAGGAGACGTGTGGCATTCTTGTCTCCAGAGTAACAAGGGGCAGGGAGGTCCCGGCCGCGCACGTCTCTCCAGCATGGCTGGCGTCCTCCGCTCCCATAGTAACAGGGCTGAGTCTGAGTGCCGAGCTGGGCCTTCGGCACTGAGCTGGATGCAGGAGAGCGAGTTATGTGACGCTGGCCAAGTCGCATGACTCCTGCTCCTCACTATTTAACAGGCAGCCTGCTGGCCACAGGTTGCCTGTGATTAAGGTCCTTACCCTTGTGTAAACTCCAGCGTATTTCCTCTGTTTTGATATTGACTCTCGGCTCGTGTATTGACTCATCTTCGTCTGCTCCTTGTGTGTTATGATATCTCCTAGTATTGACTCCCGGCTTGTGTTTTGACTCTTCCTTGCCCGCTCCTTGTGTCTGACTATTATCTCCTAGTTTGACTCCTGGCTCGTGTTTTGACTCTCTTTGCCTGGTCATTGGTTCTGCTGTGACTTCCTGGTTTTGACTTCAGCTACCTGGACTTTCTGTATTGTGTGTCTTGTTTGTCCTTCCCGCACTTACGTAAGTTAGGGACCGCCGCCCAGTTGCGCTCCGTTATCTCGGACGGGTAAATGCAAGTAGGCAGGGACAGAGGCGTGGGTGGCAGTCAGTGGTGCACTTCTTCCTACCCCCCATGTGTGAAACCTCACCTGGCAGTGTGTGGATGGTTTTTAGGCCTGGCAAAACCTGGCCTGGAACATGGGGAGTAGTCACCCACCCAGCACTTTGACTACTTCCAGTAAGAGCTGTCCCGGATCAGCTATACAGCCATTCTAAGTATTAAGGTGTCAAACAGCAACTGCTGCTGACACATAAAAAACGTCTCCTACTCCACCGAGGCCAGGAACCTCGGTGACACGTACGTTACCTATCATCCACGATGATTACTTGTACAAATTTGAATATCAAAGATAACCTGAATAAATACAAAAAGCATTTTTTTTATGATAATTTCATTTACTAAGGGAAAAAAAGCTATCCCAAACAACCTGGCCCTATGTGAAAAAATTATTGCCCCTTCCCCCATGAATTGACTGTGATTAACCATAATTTTTGGAAAGCTGAGTTCAATTTCACTAGCCACACCCAGGCCTGATTTCTGCCAGACCTATCTTCAATAGATAAGGAAAAGTGAATGGGCACTCTTATAGATGGAGTCGCATAGACTGGGTGTAGTATGATAAAATTGATACGTTTTTAATAAATTGAATCAACTCACAGCAATAAACAATAATCTTAATGATCTAAAAAATAGATAAAAAAGAGCCGTAATTGCTCAATAAAACACTTTTTGTAAAAATAAATGATAAGATCGATAGGAACGGCATTGCCTTGTATACTGCTACCCAACTTTGACCACATACTGCTGACCACCTATTACTATATATAAGTTGATATAATGTATACACAAGGTGTTACAATTTGTTCACTTCTATAAGAGATATAGATATATATATATTCTATCACCCCTTTTCTATTTTTTTATCTTTTTTCATCATTTTTTCTTTTTACACATTTTTTGGATTATACCAATCCTCTGCACCTTCCTTCAAATAGATACACCCGACCTGTGTATCATACTATTCACGCACTAGCGGCACCAGGAAAGCCGGTTGTAATATTCCAGCAATCTGTTGCGGGGACCTTCTTATACACCAATATAGGTGTTATACAACATTTGGACTAACCTCAACATAGGTTTCTCTACAATTCACAAATTGATCTGCCATTTGAACATTATTTTACTGATTCATCATATTTACTTCATTTATTTTTACAAAAAGTGTTTTATTAACCATTTACGGCTCTCTTTTTATCTATTTTTTAGATCATTAAGATTATTGTTTATTGCTGTGAGTTGATTCAATTTATTAAAAACATATCTATTTTATTATACTACACCCAGTCTACCAGAAAATCCTGAAGGAGAATGTCATCAGTACGTGACCTTAAGCTCAAGCGTACTTGGGTTCTACAGCAGGACAATGATACAAAACACAAGAGCAAGTCCACCTCTGAATGGCTAAAAAACCTAAATGAAGATTATAGGATGGCCTAGTCAAAATCTGGACTTAAATCTGATTGAGTACCTGCCTGTGGTATGACCTTAAACATGCCATTCATGCTCGAAAACCCTCCATTTTGGCAGAATTAAAACAATTCTGCAAAGAAGAGTGGGACAAAATTCCTCCACAGATATGTGAAAGACTTATTGCCAGTTATTGCAAACGCTTGATTCCAGTTGTTGCCGCCAAGGATGACACAACCAGTTACATATATATGTAGTACCAGTTATATATAGATATAGTATACATTTAAATCTCTGCTTTTTCTGAATACAGTTGTACATGGGATCCATCTTATCAGTGATTGATAGCATTCCATTGCTGCAGGCCACCGCTGCTCAACTCACTGGTCCTGGGTTTCTGTGTCCCAGCGGGCCCGCCTGACATGGTTGTTCTATCCCTCCATGCAGGCCACTCCTCCTTTGCCTATAGGCCCCAAGCACTCCCTTTGGGTCTTAAAGGGCTATCACATTCACCCTAATCTGCTCCAGCCTATGGCTGGCTACCTCAAGGTACTTAATTAATCTTCCCCTGTGGGAGGGTGCATGAGCAATAGGTTCTCTAACTTGCTAGTATCCCGCAAAGGTGTGCTTTTCCTGTTGTCTGTCCGTTTCCTGGTTTATAAGCCTTTGCTGTCTGTCCTTTGACTTTTTACTGTCCTACACGTACTCTGCTTGGTTTGACCCCAGATTGTCACTGACTACAATTTTGCGTGACCCTTCAGTGCCTTGCACCCCTGTGAATCAGCTGTTAATCATATAGAAACTACTCCAGGAGGTAGTGGCCTGGTGGCATCCTTACAGTGAAGCCCAGATCCGTGAATAGGGGTAAAGTGTGAAAATCAGAGGACTATCAGGATAATACCCTTAGGAGTAGCCCAAATCTAAATCCATTAATTAGCACATCAGTCACTCATTGTAATAGCTGTTCCCCTGCTTACCACCGCAGTCCCGGGCTCCGTGTTCCACGGTGATCTGCGGCCAGTGCTTCCCATTCACCTCTGCAGTCCTGGGCTCTGTCTGTGTAGGTACTGTTGTTCTGGGATCCGCTCCACAGTTTCCTCTCAGCCCTGGCCACAGCATGCTTGCTGCTTATTTCCTGTAGCACTTCCTTAAGGGCCGGCACGCGTCACTTCCTGGGCTTTATGGGTTGGGTCATGTGGACTTGCTGACCAATCCTAGCCCTCCTGCACATATATAAGTGGCTCAGTCCCCTTCCCAGATGCCTCAGTGTCAAGGTTCTTGTGTCCTATTAAGGTGCCTGATATCCACTTGTGTTCCTGGGTTCCTGACTCATACTTGTATTCCTGGACTCTGCTACCTATATGATCCCTGCCTGCTTGTCTTGACTCTCCTGTACCTGTACCGCCTGCCCTGACCTATTTCCTATTTGACTTCGCCTCTGCCTCATCCTTCGGTCCTGCACTGTTGCTCCTGGTTACGACTCACACTGCTCAAACCGCCTGTACTTCTGGTACCTTTCTCAGGTACCTCCTGGTCCGCCTGGACCAGCTGCCTCATGTGCCTATCCTCCTCAAGAGGTAGCGACCTGGTGTTCCCCTCGGGAAAAGGCTATCCTCACCATCAGGGGTACTGTGAATATCGAGGGGTTCACTTAGACAATGCCCTTAGAGAAGGTAGGACACGTGGCACAGTGGGTTCACACCCGCTGGTTCGTGACACTGATATCTGTACATGGGTGCAGACTAAAGTTCAGAAAAGCATATAAATGTATAAATTATAAGTTATACTGAATATTTTCCCACAAAACTATCTATCAATCTGCTCAGCTCCTCTTGCTCTATAACATGGTACACTGCATTTAGTGGTAGCAGGTAGAGATGAGCGAATAAAAAAAAAAATTGATTCAGCCGGTTCGCCAAATTTTTCGCAAAAATTTGTTTTGATCCGAATTTATTCGTGGCAAATTACATTAGCAAAACAGCTATTTCCTGGCTGCAGAGAGCCTTTATAGTGGTATAGAACACTATGCCTTGCAGTAACACACATAGAGAGTCTGCTGTGGTAGGGAAACTGTGAGTCAGTATGACATGCAGATGACAGGCGTCGCTCTTAGAATCACTGCACACTTCACTTATTTGGGCAGTTACGGGGCCAAAACTGACCACATAACTTAAGTGTGAACTCAGCCTTACAGGTCAATGTTGGCGCCAAAAAGAAGCGCACTCCTTTTACACCGTCGGCAGCTGATTCCACATAGATGTCTACAGAACCTGTTCTATTAAGCGCTTATACAAGTAAAGCCCCCCTGACAGAGTGGAGGGGGTGTCAGCAGTAAGTTTGTGTTGACATCACTGATTATTTTCCCCTTCCTCTGATCCGTCAGAACAGTAACCCCCAAAAAACGGATCTTGTCTGAGGAGCATCCACCTTCACTCGGTCAGCGTTTGGTCAGTACTCCATCAGTATTGCTAAAGCCCAAAAAAACAGGAGTGGATCCAAAACAGACATGACACGTGAGCGGAATATTTGCAAGTCTTCTGTGTTTTGTACCCACTCCTGCTTTTGGCTGCAAAATCACAAGCCAATTCTGTTGGGACCATACAGGCCTTACAGCTGCTACATAGACAGGATCTGTTGTGCATCTCATTTTTCCTTCCTTCTGACAGATCAGAAGGGTCAAATAAATGATGATGTCAGCCAGGCTGAAAGGCAAAATGGCCCAGTCATGAAGTGGGGAGGGTGGGAACAGCATGAGAAGTCCACAGAGTGGCCCTATGACATAGTGGTGAGGTGGAAGCAGCATGAAGAGACCAAAGAGTGGCCCAATGACAGTGTGGAGGTGGCGGCAGCATCAGGAGGCCACAGAGTGGCACAATGACATAGTGTGGAGGTGGCAGTAGCATTAGGAGACCACAGAGTAGCAAGGTGACATAGTGTGGAGGTGGCAGCAGCATCAGGAGACCACAGAGTGCCAAGTTGACATAGTGCGGAGGTGGAAGCATCATCAGGAGACCACAGAGTGACCCGGTGACAAAGTGGGGAGGTGGGTGGCAATACCAGTACCATCTGAAGATGGTGGGTGAAAGAAGGAGCACTTAGCATCAGATGTGTGGCATCAGGTGGATGGCAGCATCAGAATATTAGCTGAGGCAGGTAGCCAGAAGAAACCGGTCTCTTTTGTTAAAGTGTTGGTGTGGCACTATGGAGGATCTAGTCTGTTGCATCAGGCATTGGTGGAAGGAAAACCTGACTGATCCACGCCTGATTCATCTTAACAAAAGTCAGTCTCTCCACATTTTGGATGGACAGGCGAGTTCTTCTTGGGGTAACTATGGCCCCCGCAGCACTAAACACCAGCTCTGATGCCACATTACTGGCCGGGCAGGACAGATTTTCCACGGCAAACTCTGCCAGTTGTGGCCACAAATACAGTTTGGCTGCTCGGTAGTCCATCGGATCTTCAATGTGGGGTGGCAGGGTGCTGTCCAAGTATGCCACCACCTGCTGGTTCAGGTCCTGCTCCAGGTCTAGCTGGTGAGAAGTTTCTGCACTAGACGGGTGAAGAAAGCTGCTCATCAGCGACTCTAGACTTAAGTTGTTTCTGATGGAGCTGGAACTGCTCCTCCCCCCCCCCCCACCCTGCCACAGCAGCCATGGAAGAGGAACATGAGCGCAGAGTGCCCCCCCCCCGGTCAGACCTGCGAGAGGATGGACGATGGCGCAGATAGTCATTGGCCAACTGACTACATAGGATGTTCCTATAGTAGTTCAGTTTGTCCTCCCTCTCAGCGGGTGTAAAAAAAGGCCCCCATTTTGGACCGGTAGCGAGGGTCCAACAAGGTGGAGAGCCAGAAGTCATCCCTCTGCCAAATGGTGACAATTCAGCTGTCACTACACAAGCAAGTGAGCAAGCATCGGGCCATTTGTGCAAGTGACTCAGAGGGAATGCCTGCCTCCATCTCCACTGCATACTGCCACGGTATGTCTGGGTCCTCTGTCTCGTCTTCCTCATCGCCCTGTAGCTCCTCTGGCTGCTCCTGCTCCTCATCTCCTGTTACCTGTGTAGAAAAACCACCCATTTCTCTACACATTGTTTATGCTCCTCCTCTAGTTCAGCCCCCACAGGCTCATGCGGCCGTGAGATCTAGGCGCCACGTCTCCAGTCCCCTGACCAGCCAGATTTAGCAGCATCTGTTCCAGGACAAGAAGCAGTGGAATGACGTTGTTCATCCCGTAGTCCTGGCGACTGACAAATAACGTGGCCTCCTCAAAGGGCATGAGCAAACGGCAGGTGTCACGCATGAGCTGCCACTGGCTGACATCGAAGTTACACAGGGGAGTACTCCTGTCCGGTTGGATCATCAAGAAATCGTTTATGGCCTTTCTCTAATCATATAGTCAGTAATACATATGGAGGGTGGAATTCCAAAGGGTGGACACATTGCATATCAGCCTATATTGGCGGATGCCATTCTGCCACTGCAGCTCAAGGAGGGTGTGCTTTGTGGTGTATCAGTGGCTGAAGTGCATGCAAAGTTTCCTGGCCTATTTTAGGATGTCTTGCAGATGGGTGGAAGACTTCAGGAACAACTTGACAACCATATTGAACATGTGTGCAATGCAGGGCGCATGGCTTAGCCCTCCTTGACACAGCGCCAACATATTGTCAGTCACCATGGTTCCGATTTTGAGTTGTCACGGAGAAAGCCAGGATTAGATTTCTTGATGAAGGACATGGAGTAGTTCCTCCCCTGTGTGATTCCGTTCGCCCAGGAAAACGAGGTGCAGAACAGCATGACACCGACATGCCCTGCACATGTGGTATGCTGGAGGGGCACTGTGAAATTGTCCCTGCAGTGGAGGCTGAGGACACGGTGGAGGATGAGGAGGCAGAGGCAGACATTGTCACAGGACCAATGGCGTGAGAACGTGGAGGAGGAAGCGGCATCACCTGGCCAAGTTGCTGGTGTGGCTGTGCAGGAACCACATTCATCCAGTGGGCCGTAAAGGACATGTATTGTCCCTGACCATAGTTACAGCTTAACACGTCGGGGCTACCGTGCACTTTGGCAGACACCAACAGGCTCAAGGACTGGTCCACCTTCTGTTCTACATATTTGTGCAGGGCTGGTACTGCCTTTTTGGCAAAGAAATGACGTCTTGGGACTCTCCACCTCGGCTCGGCACAAGCCATCAGTTCTCTAAAAGGTGCAGAGTCCACTACTTGGAAAGGGAGGGACTGCAGCACCAGCAACTTGGCCAGGAGCACATTCAGCTTCTGCGCTGTTGAATGAGTGCACGCATACTGTTGTCTCTTGGCAATCGCTTCAGTGATTGATTGCTGACGGAATGACTGAAGAGGAGTAGGAGGAGGAGCAGGAGCATCAGGACCAGCAGATGATGGGAAGGACAGACAGCTCCCTTCGGCTGAGGTGGTGGAGCCTTGACAGCCTGAAATCGGTGCGTGCCACTGGGTGATACAGTGGTTGCTGCGGCAGGCTAGACCACCACATCGGAGCCACGGTTCTCCCAGGCCACTTTATGGTGACACTGCATATGTTGATGCAGGGCCATGGTGTCAACATTGGCACACTGGCCAAGATTCACCTTCTGCCCACAGATTCTAGAAATGGCCATGTTCACCTCTTCCGGCGGCTTAATAAAAAAACTGCCACACCACCGAGTAGGTGATTTTACCCACAACACTCCGCACTGACTGACTGCTACCACCGTTGCTTCCGTGAAAATAGCTCCAAAAATTTGATAAATTGGCACAGGGTCTTGAGCATAAAACATATAAAAAACTTAAAGAACTTGATTGTATAAGCTTGAAGAAAGAAAAGAGTCGGATGATGAGATTGAGACTTTTAATTATGTTAAAGGATTAAATTAAGTTCAGGAGAAAAGTATTTCTAATAAAATCTGAATATAAGAACAAGGAAGAACAATCTGAAGTTAGTTGGGGTGTGGGGGAAAGATCAGAAATAGTGTCAAAAAATATTATTGTACTGAAAGAGTAGTAAGTGAGTTTATACATGACTGGGATGAACATACAGTACAGACCAAAAGTTTGGACACACCTTCTCATTCAAAGAGTTTTCTTTATTTTCATGACTATGAAGGCATCAAAACTATGAATTAACACATGTGGAATTATATACATAACAAACAAGTGTGAAACAACTGCAAATATGTCATATTCTAGGTTCTTCAAAGTAGCCACCTTTTGCTTTGATTACTGCTTTGCACACTCTTGCCATTCTCTTGATGAGCTTCAAGAGGTAGTTCCATGAAATGGTCTTTCAACAGTCTTGAAGGAGTTCCCAGAGATGCTTAGCACTTGTTGGCCCTTTTGCCTTCACTATGCGGTCCAGCTCACCCCAAACCATCTCGATTGGGTTAGATTGGGTGACTGTGGAGGCCAGGTCATCTGGCGCAGCACCCCATCACTCTCCTTCATGGTCAAATAGCCCTTACTTTCAAAGTTTTCCCAATTTTTCGGCTGACTGACTGACCTTCATTTCTTAAAGTAATGATGGCCACTCATTTTTCTTTACTTAGCTGCTTTTTTCTTGCCATAATACAAATTCTAACAGTCTATTCAGTAGGACTATCAGCTGTGAATCCACCTGACTTCTCCTCAACGCCACTGATGGTCCCAACCCCATTTAAAAGGCAAGAAATCCCACTTATTAAACCTGACAGGGCACACCTGTGAAGTGAAAACCATTTCAGGGGACTACCTCTTGAAGCTCATCAAGAGAATGCCAAGAGTGTGCAAAGCAGTAATCAAAGCAAAAGGTGGCTACTTTGAAGAACCTAGAATATGACATATTTTCAGTTGTTTCACACTTGTTTGTTATGTATATAATTCCACATGTGTTAATTCATATTTTTGATGCCTTCAGTGTGAATCTACAATTTTCATAGTCATGAAAATAAAGAAAACTCTTTGAATGAGAAGGTGTGTCCAAACTTTTGGTCTGTACTGTATATCTATCCTAAGAGAAAAAGAAAAAGAAAATAATATAGAGGCAGACAAGATGGACCAGGTGGTCTTTTTCTGACTTCAATCTTCTAGGTTTCTATTTTTCTATTATGCATTGATTTGATCTTTGTCTTTGTGTGAAATATTAAAACTTTTTTTTAATTATTAAGAAAATATTCAATAATTGTTAATTCATTACATGTCACATTAGGGTGAAAGGGAAAACATAAGGATTTACAGATACAACTGCATTGACATAAACCGACAGTGGTAGCTACTTTAGTGGCACATCCACTGAATGTATACTGGAATTATTCGTAACATTTAGGAGACACAGGACTTTCTAGTTCCCTGACATGACATACCAGACACTCTTTAGTCTATTTACAGCCTCAACACTTTCAGCATGCACCACAGAAATTTTCATTGGTAAACCCCAAACATAATATGCTAACTTAAAAATGTGTTCCTGTTAAGACTAATGAAACTCTAAAGCTAGATGACCACTATATGTTCTATGCTGGGTGAACTACCACATTATACTTTAATATTTTCTCATAAACATGCAAAATAACAAAAAGAAGACAATTTTTAGCATAACCAAAGTTAAATGTCAAAAAATGAAAGTATAAAACAAATCACATACAATATAAAAATAAAAAAACATAAAAGTTACATTTCTAGTTTTAGTTCTGAATAGCTGAACAGCAGTATACACTTAGTGCAATAGTTTCCATTCATCATGAAATGCAAAGCAATTGACACATAAGGCATCTAATGTTTGTGATGTCTTCAACATTCAATAAACTCCATTTGATCTGATGATATCCTGTTTGAATCTAATAAAAATATAAAACACAAATGATGTCATGATTATTTGCGGAAAATTACAGTAAACCTTCAAGCATAACAGTGTTCCTTTAACTCCATCCCACACCACAACATAACTGTATGTTGTGGTGCAGGCTGACTTCCTATACCTTGATGTACTGTGACTTTCTGGGAATGAAGCTTCAATCCTGGCTATTTAACCCCATAGATGCCATGAACATTTAATTGGCTAGGGTTCTGAGTGCCAGACCCCTGCCAATCAGATATTGATAGCCTATCTTGAGGATAGGCTATCAATAGTAAAGGAGTGGACAACCTCTTTAATTCTCCCTGCAGTTAAATGAAAATTCTCTGGTCAGTTCATCAATGGACTGGTCTAGGGAACATTGATTATCCAAAACACACAAGCCCTTTAAGAGAACAATTACCCTGTATATCTCACAGCCACCATAGAGGATCTAATCCACATGTAGCAGTATATACTGTTAGATCCATATATAGTTGGACACTGACACAAATTTAGTTTTTATTACCTGTTTACTAAACCATATTCAAGTTATAGATATATAATGGACCTGATCATAAAGTCCAGACTTTTAGCTTTCATTTGAGGGTATCTACATTAAAATTGGATGAAGGGTTTAGGAGTTTCAGCTCCTTTACATGTGGCACCCTGTTTTTAAAGGGACCAAAAGTAATTTGATAATTGACTCAAAGGCTGTTTCATGGGCAGGTGTGGGCAATTCCTTCATAATTTCATTCTCTATTAAGCACATAAAAGGCCTGGAGTTGATTTGAGGTGTGGGGCTTGCACTTTGAAGATTTTACTGAGAAGTAAACATGCAGTCAAAAGAGCTCTCCATGCAGAAAAAACCCATCCGAGAAATTCCTACAATATTAGGAGTGGCAAAATCTACAGTTTGGTACATCCTGAGAAAGAAATAAAGCACTGGTGACCTCAGCAATTCAAAAAAGACCAGGACACCCACGCAAGATAACAGTGGTGGATGATCGCAGAATAATTACCATGGTGAAGAGAAACCCCTTCACAACAGCCAAGTGAACAACACTCTCCAGGATACAGGCGTATCAATATCCAAATCTACCATAAAGAGAAGACTACATGAAAGTAAATACAGAGGGTTCACTGCACAGTGCAAGCCACTCATGGGCCTCAAGAATAAGAAGGCTAGATTAGACTTTGCTAAAAAAAAAAATCTAAAAAAAACAGCACACTTCTGGAAGAACATTCTTTGGACAGATGAAACCAAGATCAACCTTTACCAAAATGATGGAAAGAAAAAAGTATGGTGAAGGCATGGTACAGCTCATGATCCAAAGCATACCACATCATCTGTAAAACACGGCGGAGGCAGTGTGATGGCTTGGGCATGCATGGCTGCCAGTGGCACTGGGTCCCTAGTGTTTATTGATGACAGAAGCAGCCAAATGAATTCTGGTGTTTTCAGAGACATACTGTGTGCTCAAATCCAGCCAAATGCAGCCAAACTGATTGGTCGCGTTTCATAATACAGATGGACAATGACCCAAAACATAAAACCAAAGCAACCTAGGCATTTATTTTAGCACAGAAGTGGAATATTCTTGAATGGCCAAGTCGGTCACCTGATCTGAACCCAATAGAGCATGCATTTCACTTGCTAAAGACTACATTTCAGACAGAAAGACCTACAAACAAACAGCAACTGAAAACCGCTGCAGTAAAGGCCTGGCAGAGCATTAAAAAGGAGGAAACACAGCGTTTGGTGATGTCCATGATTTGAAGACTTCAGACAGTCATTGCCAACAAAGGGTTTTCAACCAAGTATTAGAAATTAACATTTTATTTACAATTATTTAATTTTTTCAATTATTTTTGAGCCCCTGAAATGAAGGGATTGAGTTTAAAAATGCTTTAGTTCCTTACATTTTTATGCAATCATTTTGTTCAACCCACTGACTTAAAGCTGAAAGTCTGAACTTCAACTGCATCTTAATTGTTTAGTTCGAAATCCATTGTGGTAATGTACAGAACAAAAATTAGAAAAATGTTTTCTCAGTCGAAATATATATGGACCTAACTGTAGCTCATATTTAGCAAAAAGGATCTTTAAATGAGTGTACTGAAGTAACTGAATTATATGTAAAAACACACAATATTTTATGTTCTGCTGGTTTCCACTGACAAAAGGAGGTACATGCTAAAGGACCCATTTTAATAAAATTTCAATAAGTAGTATTACAATAGTCTTCTCCACTCTTTTCATTTTCTTTGTAGTAACATGTAGGCACAATGTCCATTCTTATTTCGCTTCCCATGGGAACAGAAAAATCTAATTACACTTAATTTTAATATAACTGGCATCAGCCCAGCAGGCTGCAAATATTTAATATCAGAGACAACTGTTTAAATATTTAGGCAATGCTTGCCAAGGGCATATGAAGATGGTGATGGAGAGCAATCCCAGACACTTACCAGAATACGGAGTCGCTGTCTTTACAGAAAGCAATTTAACATTTTCTTTAGTTTGAGTAGATCTATTACAGTAAGAAAAAAAAAATAGTTTTTTGTAAAATGATAAGACTTGTGAAAAAAATTAATAAAATGTAATACAAAGTTATTAACTTAAAAAAATGCAATGTGCAAGCTTTATTTTTTTTTTTTTTTAAGGAATTAGGTTTAAATAGGTTTCACCATGATGAACCCTATTAAATCAGGCATTGCACCAAGTAGGATTGATCATGGTGACTAAAATTAGCCCTTTCTCGTTCATTGGGTGAAACTGTTGGTCGTGCAGGCACCCAAATTATCGTTTCTGGGCAGCAGATTATGCTGTTTAAGCAGAAACAGTGGAGCTGCACGAAAACAATTGATCAGAATAGTGTTCCCTCTTCCTCATACTGTGGAGGTGATTGCTGCATGTAGATGTAGCTTTCTCCTCCACTGAGCAAGCAGCCAACTGTTGGGAAGGAATGCTACCTTCCCGACATTCTGCTGCTCATCTGCTCGTCTAAATCCACCTTTAGCAATGGCTTTTTTACCCTTTCCAGATTAGTAGATTTCAATGCCATTGTTTTGCATTCCCTTTAAGTGTTCTTTAGATTCAACAGGTCTAGCAGTAACTATGTTGGTTGTGGCTAGCTAAATTATACCCAATCGTCCGAATTTAGTTAACTGGCTGATTCAGTAACTAAGAGGGCTATTACTTCTTCACATAGGGCTACATAGGCCAAAACAGCATTTTGCTTTCAATAAATGAAATCATCATTCAAAACAGCATTTTGTGTTTACTTGAGTTATCTTTGTCTACTATTAAAAGTAGTTGGGTGATCTGAAACATCAAATATGCAAAAATAAAAAAATGCTAAGGAGGCAAATACGCTTTCACAACACTTTATGATACAAATAATACATATGATACACATACACACATAGCAACAATCATGAAGTGCAACAACCTGCATAATAAAATCAATATGTCATTTAAGCCACAGTGAATGATGCAAAAAGAGCAAAAAGTAACAGCAAAATTGCATTTCTTTTTCCATTCCACTCCTCTAAAAATAATAATATTTTAAAGGTTAGGTCATCCGTTGGTTGGGTCATCAGTATGTGATCGGTGGGGGTCCAACAGATCCTGTGAGCGCCGCTGGCTTCTCACAGCATACAAAGCACAGTGCCATACATTGCATGGCGGCTGTTCTTGGTACCGTGCTCAGCCCCATTAATTCGAATAGGACTGAGCTGCTCCTAGGCCATGTGACACATTATTGTGGCGTCACTCAGCCTGGTCAAAGCAGAGAGAAGGCCGAGGCGCTCACAGGAGCCACTCTGCCTTCTCAAACAGCCAATCAGCGAGTGTTGAACCCCCACTGATCAGATACTAATGTCATCAGTATAAAAATCTCAGAAAACCCTTTTAAGCAGTAATTTATATAGATGTAGCTGAGCTAAACTTGATAGTTAAGATGTTAAGTAAAGAATGGCAAGAAAATGTTAATTTTTCAATGGATTTCAATGGCTTTTGTCTCGAGATAACGTGACGTATTATGACTCACATTATAGTAAATTTTAGGTCAGCTACATCTGTAAGTACCAAATGTTTCTATTAAAAAAATATCACACATCCTGTAATAAACAAGCTCTCATATATCTACATCAACAAAAAAAAACTAAACAATATGGCAAAATTTCCTCAAAAAAAAAAAAGGTAATGAAAGGTGATCAATAGAGTTGAGCGAACCCGAACTTTAGGTTTTTCGGCACCCGGACCCGAACATTTACGTAAAAGTTCGGTGTTCAGTGATTTTTATGGTGCTTTTTGAAAGACTGCAAAGCAGCCAATCAACAAGCGTCATACTACTTGCCCCAAAAGGCCATCACGGCCATGCCTACTATTGGCATGGCTGTGATTGGCCAACTGTAGCATGTGACCCAGCCTCTATTTAAGCTGGAGTCATTTAGCGCCGCCCATCACTCTGCTCGGATTACTGTAGGGAGAGGCTGCAGCTGCTGTGAGGGAGAGATCAGGGAGCGATCTTATCAAGAACTGGTTTATGTACTCAGCGATCTACAGAAAAAGTGTTTTGTGGGTGCAGTGCACAATTTTTTTAAGCCTGCCCTGAGCCAACTACTGCTGAAAACAAACTTTTTTTTCTTCATTTCATCAATATCAATACCTGATCGGCAGCCATTTTATGCAACAATAGTGCACCAGCATAGGCTATCTGCAAGTCCAGAAATACAGCTTTGGCATACTGGGGTGAAAAAACCCTCTAATATACTGCACATCTGGGATTACACATGCATAAGTAACTGTCACATTTAGGACAGAAATACAGCTTTTTGGTTAGGGTGAAAAAAGCCTCAAATATACTGCACATCTGTGATTACACGTGCATAAGTCACTGTCACATTTAGGACAGAAATACAGCTTTTTGGTTAGGGTGAAAAAACCCTCTGATATACTGCACATCTGTGATTACACGTGCATAAGTGATTGTCACATTAAGGACAGAAATACAGCTTTTTTCTTACTGGGGTGAAAAACCCTCTGATATACTGCACATCTGTGATTACACGTGCATAAGTGATTGTCACATTAAGGCCAGAAATACAGCTTTTTTCTTACTGGGGTGAAAAAACCCTCTGATATATGCACATCTGTGATTACACGTGCATAAGTCACTGTCACATTTAGGACAGAAATACAGCTTTTTGGTTACTGGGGTGAAAAAACCCTCTAATATACTGCACATCTGTGATTACACGTGCATAAGTCACTGTCATATTTAGGACAGAAATACAGCTTTTTGGTTAGGGTGAAAAACCCTCTGATACACTGCATATCTGTGGTTACACGTGCATAAGTGATTGTCACATTAAGGACAGAAATCCTGCTTTGGCATACTGGGGTGAAAAAACCCTCTGATATACTGCACATCTCCGATTACACGTGCATAAGTGATTGTTACATTAAGGCCAGAAATACAGCTTTTTTCTTACTGGGGTGAAAAAACCCTCTGATATACTGCACATCTGTGATTACACGTGCATAAGTGATTGTCACATTAAGGCCAGAAATCCTGCTTTGGCATACTGGGGTGAAAAAACCCTCTGATAAACTGCACATCTGTGATTACACGTGCATACGTGATTGTCACATTACGGCCAAAAATCCTGCTTTGGCATACTGGGGTGAAAAAACCCTCTGATATACTGCACATCTGTGATTACATGTGCATAAGTCACTGTCACAATTAGGACAGAAATACAGCTTTTTGGTTAGGGTGAAAAAACCCTCTGATATACTGCACATCTGTGATTACACGTGCATAAGTGATTGTCACATTAAGGCCAGAAATACAGCTTTTTTCTTACTGGGGTGAAAAACCCTCTGATATACTGCACATCTGTGATTACACGTGCATAAGTGATTGTCATATTACAGCCAGAAATCCTGCTTTTTTCTTACTGGGGTGAAAAAACCCTCTGATATACTGCACATCTGTGATTACACGTGCATAAGTGATTGTCACATTAAGGCCAGAAATACAGCTTTTTTCTTACTGGGGTGAAAAAACCCTCTGATATACTGCACATCTGTGATTACACATGCATAAGTCACTGTCACATTTAGGACAGAAATACAGCTTTTTGGTTAGGGTGAATAAACCCTCTGATATACTGCACATTTGTGATTACACGTGCATAAGTCACTGTCACATTTAGGACAGAAATATAGCTTTTTGGTTAGGGTAAAAAAAAACTCTGATATACTGCACATCTGTGATTACACGTGCATAAGTGATTGTCACATTAAGTCCAGAAATCCTGCTTTGTCATACTGGGGTGAAAAAACCCTCTCTGATATACTGCACATCTCTGATTACACGTGCATAAGTGATTGTCACATTTAGGCCAGAAATACGCCTTTTTGGTTACTGGGGTGAAAAAAGCCTCTGATATACTGCACATCTGGGATAAGACGTGCATAAGTGAGTGTCACATTTAGGCCACAAATACCGCTGTCATATAGAGTTAAAAAAAATAATAATTGAGTGCAATACCCTACATCAGGGTTTTTATTGGCGGTTAATTTTTTTTAACAGACTTAACCACTTTTTCCCTTGCTTTGTAAACGCTAACTATGAGGCAAACATCTAATAAGGGACGCGGTCATGGTCGTAGTGGTGGTGTTGGTCGAGCCTCTGGTGCAGGGAGAGGACGTGGCCGTTCTGCCACAGCTACACGTCCTACTGAACCTACTACCTCAGGTCCCAGTAGCCGCCAGAATCGACATCGATATTTGGTCGGGCCTAATGCTGTTCTAAGGATGGTAAGGCCTGAGCAAGTACAGGCGCTAGTCAATTGGGTGGCCGACAGTGGATGCAGCATGTTCCCATTATCTCCCACCCAGTCTTCTGCAGAAATCGCACAGGTGGCGCCTGAAACCTGTGCCCATCAGTCTGTCACATCACCCCCGTGCATATCAGGGAACCTGTCTGAGCCTCAAGTCATGCAGCAGTCTCTTATGCTGTTTGAAGACTCTGCAGGCAGGGTTTCCCAAGGGCATCCACCTAGCCCTTCCCCAGGGGTGGAAGACATAGAATGCACTGACGCACAACCACTTATGTTTCCTGATGAGGACATGGGAATACCACCTCAGCACGTCTCTGATGCCGAAACACAGGTGCCAACTGCTGCGTCTTTCTGCAGTGTGCAGACCGAAAAGGAGGTCAGGGAGGAAGACTGGGTGGAAGACGATGCAGGGGACAATGAGGTCCTAGACCCCACATGGAATGAAGATCGTGCCACTGACTTTCAGAGTTCGGAGGAAGAGGCAGTGGTGAGACCGAGCCAACAGCGTAGCAAAAGTGGGAGCAGGGTGCAAAAGCAGAGCAGCCGTCGCCAAAACAGTTCGCCTGCTACTGGCCACCGTCACCAGGGACTGAGCACACCAAAGGCAGCCTCAAGGAGTTCCCTGGCATGGCACTTCTTCACACAATGTGCTGACGACAAGATCCGAGTGGTTTGCACGCTGTGCCATCAGAGCCTGAAGCGAGGCATTAACGTACTGAACCTTAGCACAACCTGCATGACCAGGCACCTACATGCGAGACACGGGCTGCAGTGGAGTAAGCACCTTCAAAACCAAGAAAGGGCTCAGGCCCCTCCTGCTCCCTCTTCTGCTGCTGCCTCGGCCTCTTCCTCCGCCTCTGGAGGAACGTTGGCACCTGCCGCCCAGAAAACAGAGGATGTGCCACCAACTACACCACCTCCGTCACCAAGCATCTCCACCATGTCACACGGAAGCGTTCAGCTCTCCATCTCACAAACCTTTGAGAGAAAGCGTAAATTCCCACCTAGACACCCTCGATCCCTGGCCCTGAATGCCAGCATTTCTAAACTGCTGGCCTTTGAAATGCTGTCATTCAGGCTGGTGGAGACGGACAGCTTCAAACAGCTCATGTCGCTTGCTGTCCCACAGTACGTCGTTCCCAGCCGCCACTACTTCTCCAGGAGAGCCGTGCCCTCCCTGCACAACCAAGTATCGGATAAAATCAAGTGTGCACTGCGCAACGCCATCTGTGGCAAGGTCCACTTAACCACAGATACGTGGACCAGTAAGCACGGCCAGGGACGCTATATCTCCCTAACTGCACACTGGGTAAATGTAAAAATTAAACTCCTACAAAAGCAAAACCAACCCGCGGTAATGTTCGTACAAATCTTTATTAAACGAATATGCACACATACAAGATAAATAATTAATTGAATAATTAAAACCCAGTAGGGAAATGCAGAGAAGTGTGGATAAAACCCCCCAAAGCCAGTGCGTATATCAATACATAATTGTTGCATATAGCTACTTCTGCTTGTGTGGTACACCGGAAAATGTAACAGAAAGGGATGAACCAATCCATATGTCAGTCTCATCAATAAGTGCAAGAGTACACCACAGGTCTAAATGATTCAAACCTGGGTGGCTTAAAGAGACCAGTAAGCATACTACTATGCAAGGTACCTTGCACATGCTGGAGAGACTGTGCGAGCAGCAGCAGGCCATAGTGGAGTTTCAGCTGCAGCACGCACGGGTGAGTCGCACTGCGGAACTTCACCACCAATGACTGGGCCTCCATGCGAGACCTGTGTGCCCTGTTGCGCTGTTTCGAGTACTCCACCAACATGGCCAGTGGCGATGACGCCGTTATCAGCGTTACAATACCACTTCTATGTCTCCTTGAGAAAACACTTAGGGCGATGATGGAAGAGGATGTGGCCCAGGACGAGGAGGAGGAAGAGGGGTCATCTCCTAACACTTTCAGGCCAGTCTTTTAGAAGTGGCTCAGAAAGAGGATTTTTGCAACAGCAGAGGCCAGGTACAAATTTGGCCAGCCAGGGCCCACTACTGGAGGAGGAGGAGGAGGATGGGGATGAAGCATGTCCACAGCGGGGTGGCATCCAACGCAGCTCGGGCCCATCACTGGTGCGTGGCTGGGGGGATAAGGAGGACGCAGACGATACGCCTCCCACAGAGGACAGCTTGTCCTTACCTCTGGGCAGCGACTACATACTGCAGTGCCTGCGCAACGACTGCAGAGTTGCCCACATTTTAACATGTGCCGACTACTGGGTGGCCACCCTGCTAGATCCCCGTTACAAAGACAATGTGCCGTCCTTAATTCCCTAACTGCAGCGTGATCGGAAGATGCGCGACTACAGGCGCATGCTGGCAGACGCGCTCCTGAGAGCATTCCCGACTGACGCCAGGGGACAAGTGGAAACACAAGGCGAAGGCAGGGGAGGAGGAAGAGGTCGCCAATGCAGCTTTGTCAGCGCCAGCACCTCAGAAGGCAGGGTTAGCATGGCCGACATGTGGAAAAGCTTTGTCACCTCGCCGCAACAACCGGCCCCAACTGCTGATATGGAGCGTGTTAGCAGGAGGCAGCATTTGAACAACATGGTGGAACAGTACCTGTGCACACGACTACACGTACTGACTGATGGTTCTGCCCCATTCAACTTCTGGGTTTCCAAATTGTCCATATGGCCAGAGCTTGCCCTGTATGCCTTGGAGGTGCTGGCCTGCCCTGCAGCCAGTGTACTCTCTGAACGTGTATTTAGCACGGCAGGAGGCGTCATTACAGACAGACCCAGCCGCCTGTCCACAGCCAACGTGGACAAGCTCACGTTCATTAAAATGAACCAGGTTTGGATCCCACAAGACTTGTCTGTACCTTGTGCAGAATAGACATTTATACCACCATCAAACATACATTCTTGTACTCAATTCAAGTGCAATGATTCTTTGTTTTCTTTTTTTTTTATTTGTCCCAATATTTTGGGGGCTACCTACCCAATAAAAAAAAAAAAAAAAACATTGTTCGCTACCTGTTCCTCCTCCATTGCTGCCTCCACCTACAACACCACATTCACCGCCTCCTCAACCCCCGACTCCATATGCACCTCCTTCTCTAAGTTGCAGGTTAATAATTTGTAATTTTTAGTTCTTTCCCTATCCACATTTGTTTGCAGAGCAGTTGCCATGCTCTTAAGCACATTTTACTGCCTTTTACATCCCTCTAGCCTTTTCAAGGACTATTTTAGAAATTTTAGTGCCCTAAATGGAAAAAATTCTTATTTTCAATTGTCGGGTGACATTTTACCATTTTTGGCGTATACAAACCCCTGCTGTGCCTGGGTGACATGGGCCTAAATCTCTCAAAATCCTCTGTTGTATTGCTGGGTGACATAAACCCCCTTTTGCCGTGAATGAACCCCTGCTGTGCCTGGGTGACAGGGGCCTAAATCTCTCAAAATCCTCTGTTGTATTGCTGGGTGACATGAACCCCCTTTTGCCGTGAATGAACCCCTGCTGTGCCTGGGTGACAGGGGCCTAAATCTCTCAAAATCCTCTGTTCTATTGCTGGGTGACATGTACCCCCTTTTGCCGTGAATGAACCCCTGCTCTGCATTGCTGACAAGGGCCTAAATCTCTCAAAGTCCTCTGCTCTATTGCTGGGTGACATGTACCCCCTTTTGCCGTGAATGAACCCCTGCTGTGCCTGGGTGACAAGGGGTCTAAATCTCTCAAAATCCTCTGTTCTATTGCTGGGTGACATGTACCCCCTTTTGCCGTGAATGAATTCCTGCTCTGCATTGCTGACAGGGGCCTAAATCTCTCAAAATCCTCTGTTCTATTGCTGGGTGACATGTACCCCCTTTTGCCGTGAATGAACCCCTGCTCTGCATTGCTGACAGGGGCCTAAATCTCTCAAAATCCTCTGTTGTATTGCTGGGTGACATAAACCCCCTTTTGCCGTGAATGAACCCCTGCTGTGCCTGGGTGACAGGGGCCTAAATCTCTCAAAATCCTCTGTTGTATTGCTGGGTGACATGAACCCCCTTTTGCCGTGAATGAACCCCTGCTGTGCCTGGGTGACAGGGGCCTAAATCTCTCAAAATCCTCTGTTCTATTGCTGGGTGACATGTACCCCCTTTTGCCGTGAATGAACCCCTGCTCTGCATTGCTGACAAGGGCCTAAATCTCTCAAAGTCCTCTGCTCTATTGCTGGGTGACATGTACCCCCTTTTGCCGTGAATGAACCCCTGCTGTGCCTGGGTGACAAGGGGTCTAAATCTCTCAAAATCCTCTGTTCTATTGCTGGGTGACATGTACCCCCTTTTGCCGTGAATGAATTCCTGCTCTGCATTGCTGACAGGGGCCTAAATCTCTCAAAATCCTCTGTTCTATTGCTGGGTGACATGTACCCCCTTTTGCCGTGAATGAACCCCTGCTCTGCATTGCTGACAGGGGCCTAAATCTCTCAAAATCCTCTGTTGTATTGCTGGGTGACATGAACCCCCTTTTGCCGTGAATGAACCCCTGCTGTACCTGGGTGACAGGGGCCTAAATCTCTCAAAATCCTCTGTTGTATTGCTGGGTGACATGAACCCCCTTTTGCCGTGAATGAACCCCTGCTGTGCCTGGGTGACAGGGGCCTAAATCTCTCCAAATCCTCTGTTGTATTGCTGGTTGACATGTACCCCCTTTTGTCGTGAATGAACCCCTGCTCTGCATTGCTGACAGGGAACTAAATTTAGTGAAAACATCTGTTACTGATCGGAAGATGCGCGACTACAAGCGCGCGCTGATGATAGCATTCCCACCTGACAGCGGGGGCACAGTGGAAGCACAAGGCAGAGGAGGAGGAAGAGGTCGCCAACACAGCTGGGGCACCGCCAGCACCTGATAAGGCAGGGTTAGCATGGCCCAAATGTGGAAAAGCTTTGTCAGCCTTGGAGGTGCTGACCTGCCCTGCAGCCAATGTATAATGTGAACGTGTGTTTAGTACGGCAGAGAGCATTATCACAGGCCACAGCCAATGTGGACAAGCTTACGTTTATTAAAATGAACCAGGCATGGATCCCACAGGACTTGTCCGTACCTTGTGCAGAATAGACATTTATACCAGGCTCAACCATCCATTCTTGTACTCAAGTGCACTTATTCTTAGTTTTATTTTGTTATGTCCCAATATTTTGGGGGATACCCCAATTTAAAAATAAAAAATAACACAAATCAGTGTTGGCTACCTATTCCTCCTTCACCGCCGCTTCCACCTACACCACCACGTCAACCTACACCGCCACATCCACCCATCCACCGCCTCCTCAACCTCCTACTCCTAGATCCAGATTGTTATTTTAAATTTTTCTGTATTTTATGTTATTTTAAGTCATTTCCCAATCCACATTTGTTTGCAGAACAGTTGCCATGCTCTTAAGCACATTTTGATGCCTTTTGCAGCTCTTTCCAGGACTATTTTAGAGCCATTTTAGTGCCCTAAAGTTGGAGAAAGTGTAATGTGGTGTACTCCTATATCTAGGGATGAGTGGACCCGTGGACGTCTGAATGGAGCCTTACAGGGGGGTGATCAATGACAGGGGGGTGATCACCCATATAGACTCCCTGATCACCCCCCTGTCATTAATCACCCCCCTGTCATTGATCACCCCCCTGTAAGGCTCCATTCAGACGTCCGTATGTTTTTTACGGATCCACGGATACATGGATCGGATCCGCAAAACACATACGGACGTCTGAATGGAGCCTTACAGGGGGGTGATCAATGACAGGGGGGTGATCACCTCATATGGACTCCCTGATCACCCCCCTGTCATTGATCACCCCCCTGTAAGGCTCCATTCAGACGTCCGTATGTTTTTTACGGATCCACGGATACATGGATCGGATCCACAAAACACATATGGACGTCTGAATGGAGCCTTACAGGGGGGTGATCAATGACAGGGGGGTGATCACCCCATATAGACTCCCTGATCACCCCCCTGTCATTGATCACCCCCCTGTAAGGCTCCATTCAGACATTTTTTTGGCCCAAGTTAGCGGAAATTGTTGTTGTTTTTTTTGGTTTTTTTTCCTACAAAGTCTCATATTCCACTAACTTGTGTCAAAAAATAAAATCTCACATGAACTCACCATACCCCTCACGGAATCCAAATGCGTAAATTTTTTTAGACATTTATATTCCAGACTTCTTCTCACGCTTTACGGCCCCTAAAATGCCAGGGCAGTATAAATACCCCACATGTGACCCCATTTCAGAAAGAAGACACCCCAAGGTATTCCATGAGGGGCATATTGAGTCCATGAAAGATTGAAATTTTTGTCCCAAGTTAGCAGAAAGGGAGACTTTGTGAGAAAAAAAAATAAAAAATCAATTTCCGCTAACTTGTGCCAAAAAAAAAAAAATTCGATGAACTCGCCATGCCCCTCATTGAATACCTTGGGGTGTCTTCTTTCCAAAATGGGGTCACATGTGGGGTATTTATACTGCCCTAACATTTTAGGGGCCCTAAAGCGTGAGAAGAAGAAGTCTGGGATCCAAATGTCTAAAAATGCCCTCCTAAAAGGAATTTGGGCCCCTTTGTGTCACAAGCCATCCTCCACACCAGACGTTTCTTTTTTCCAGGCCGTGAACAAGGTCTCGGGATGAGACCGAAACGTTGGCCTTAAGTCTTATTTTCTGGATGGATAAATAAATAACTAATTACCTAACTCGAGTGCCGCGGTTCTATATTTCTATACACTGATTGTCGCTACCGCTGAGCACCGGATTGTCTTTTTTTGCCGAGATATTTCTCTCACCCAGCATGGGTATATGTAAAAAGACACCCCAAAACACATTGCCCTACTTCTTCTGAGTACGGCGATACCAGATGTGTGACACTTTTTTGCAGCCTAGGTGGGCAAATGGGCCCACATTCCAAAGAGCACTTTTCGGATTTCACAGGGCATTTTTTACAGACTTTGATTTCAAACTACTTCTGACACATTAGGGCCCCTAAAATGCCAGGGCAGTATAACTACCCCACAAGTGACACCATTTTGGAAAGAAGACACCCCAAGGTATTCCGTGAGGGGCATGGTGAGTTCCTAGAATTTTTTTTTTTTTGTCACAAGTTAGCGGAAAATGATGATTTTTAATTTTTATTTTTTTCTTACAAAGTCTCATATTCCACTAACTTGTGACAAAAAATAAAAACTTCCATGAACTCACTATGCCCATCACGAAATACCTTGGGGTGTCTTATTTCCAAAATGGGGTCACTTGTGGGGTAGTTATACTGTCCTGGCATTTTAGGGGCACGAATGCTTGAGAAGTAGTTTGAAATCAAAATGTGTAAAAAATGCCCTGTGAAATCCGAAAGGTGCTCTTTGGAATGTGGGCCCCTTTTCCCACCTAGGCTGCAAAAAAGTGTCACATATCTGGTATCGCCTTACTCAGAAGAAGTTGGGCAATGTGTTTTGGGGTGTCTTTTTACATATACCCATGCTGGGTGAGAGAAATATCTCAGCAAAAGACAACTTTTCCCATTTTTTTATACAAAGTTGGCATTTGACCAAGATATTTATCTCAACCAGCATGGGTATATGTAAAATGACACCCCAAAACACATTGCCCAACTTCTCCTGAGTACGGCGATACCAGATGTGTGACACTTTTTTGTAGCCTAGGTGGGCAAAGGGGCCCACATTCCAAAGAGCACCTTTCATATTTCACAGGGCATTTTTTACACATTTTTATTTCAAACTACTTCTCACACATTAGGGCCCCTAAAAGGCCAGGGCAGTATAACTACCCCACAAGTGACCCCATTTTGGAAAGAAGACACCCCAAGGTATTTCTTGATGGGCATAGTGAGTTCATGGAAGTTTTTATTTTTTGTCAAAAGTTTGTGGAATATGAGACTTTGTAAGAAAAAAAAATAATAATAATCATCATATTCCGCTAACTTGTGACAAAAAATAAAAAGTTCTATGAACTCACTATGCTCATCAGCAAAAACCTTAGGGTGTCTACTTTCCGAAATGGGGTCATTTGTGGGGTTTTTCTACTGTCTGGGCATTGTAGAACCTCAGGAAACATGACAGGTGCTCAGAAAGTCAGAGCTGCTTCAAAAAGCAGAAATTCACATTTTTGTACCATAGTTTGTAAACGCTATAACTTTTACCCAAACCATTTTTTTTTTTACCCAAACATTTTTTTTTATCAAAGACATGTAAAACAATAAATTTAGAGAAAAATTTATATATGGATGTCGTTTTTTAAAAAAAAATTTACAACTGAAATTGAAAAATGTCATTTTTTTGCAAAAAAATCGGTAAATTTCGATTAATAACAAAAAAAGTTAAAATGTCAGCAGCATTGAAATAGCACCAAATGAAAGCTCTATTAGTGAGAAGAAAAGGAGGCAAAATTCATTTGGGTGGTAAGTTGCATGACCGAGCAATAAACGGTGAAAGTAGTGTAGTGCAGAAGTGTAAAAAGTGGCCTGGTCATTAAGGGTGTTTAAGCTAGGGGGGCTGAAGTGGTTAAATAACATAGAATAGAAAAAAAACAAAAAATAATAATCTTGAACTAGGAGGCGGAGGTCAAAGTGGAGTAGGAGGTTGAGGAGGCGGTGGATGGAGGAGGTAGCTAACACAGTGTTTTTTTTCCTTAATTAATTAATTATTTTTATAAATTTGTCACCGACCGATCTAACAGACAGATTAACTATATTAATTTCCCTGTCACATACACAGTGCAGGTGTACCTCACACCAAAAATGGGTATATGTCACCCACAGAACTAACAGACAGACTAATTATTATATTTTTGTGTCAGTGGTACAAAAATATTGCATTGCACCCCCAAAAAATCGATATAGGTCACCCACAGAATTAACAGCCAGATTAATAATTATATTTAAAGGGGTTATCCGAGTTATTTTTTTGTTCTTTCTATGTTCCTAACTGGGCAAATGTAACAGCTTTCCAATTAACTCACTTTATCTCCAGTGGCTGGTTTCTCAGATTTCACTGAGGGTCACATGACCTGTGATGTCAGCTTCTCTCTCTGCTCTGATAAAGGTCATTTACAAGCCTGTAAACGAGACGTCACTGTGCTGGCCACGCCCCCCTGCACTGCCGTCTCTGTTCTCTCTGCTAGGATTCTTAACCCCTTCAGCTGCACACACTGGGTACTGGGTATCTGCAGCAGTGACAATTCTGGGCACAGGAGCTGAAGGACTAGAGAGAGCATTGCACAAGAAGGTAGGGGGAAGATCCTGTGTGTATTAGCAGTGTCATATACAGCTGGGACTTGTAGTCCTACACATACAACATGCTGCAGAGTCTCCCAGCAGGCAGACATGTCACTCAGGGCAGCTCTTTTAGCCACTCCCTTAGCATTGCAAGGGGAGGGGCAGAGGTTGTTTTTATTGCATGTAAACAAAGGGCCAGAAAAGAACCAGGGAAATGAGGAAATATATATATTTTTTGAATAAAACTTGCTTAGCTTAGTTATATATTGCTGGCCATCAGATTTTCAGTGCTATATATTTTTTTTCATAACTCGGACAACCCCTTTAAGTGTCAGGGGTGCAAAGATGGTGCTTTGCACCCACAAAAAATCGCTATAGGTCACCCACAGAATAAATAGCCAGATTAAATTCCTAACCCTCTCCCTCACTTTAGCTGCCTGCTTCCTGTCCCTGCACTACTCGTGCTACACGTGATCCAGCTTGTATAGAGGCTGGGTCACATGATGCACCGGCAAATCACAGCCATGCCATTACTAGGCATGGCTGTGTTGGCTTCTAAGTGCCCACAGCTTAAAAGCTCATTGATTGGCTACCCTGCAGCCTTTCAACAAGCTTTATCAATGCCCGAACACTGAACTCGAACAGACCGGTACAGACCCGAACTTTGCAGTTCGAGTTCGCTGAACACTACCTATATCTGTAAAAGTACACCAGGGGGTTGCCTGCAGGGCCGGTACAAAGCAGGGGCCGAAGGAGCGGGTGCCCTGGGCGCTACCATTTGCGGACAGGAGGGGGGCGCAGCTGAAGTGCCAGCAGTGTACAGCTTCACTGTACCACATTAGCCAAGCGCCACTTGCTGTGCTTGCTGTGCTGAGTGCGCTCCTGCACCCGCCTACACCGTCCACACCAGCCATGTCAGCGCTGCTCCTTCTCTCCCCCTATGAATTTTGTGCCGACTGCGCTCCTGGCTCGGGCTCCCTTTCCTCCTCTGCGTTTCCTCGCCCCCCCCCCCCCCCCATGGAGGATTCATTTGGTTGATACCACCGGCGTGCGCCGTGTGACGTCACGCGGCTCACGCCGGAGGCGAGGTGTGAGGTGAGAGAGGGAGGACTCGCGCAGCCTACAGGGAGCTGTGTCGGCGCGTGAAGAACAAGCCACGAGGAGCCTGCCTTCACTAGCTGCTACTCACACACAGACTGTAAAAAGTAAGAAAATAATGTAATACAAATAACAAACTAATTTTTTTCTTAAAAACGGGGGGGGGGGGGGGGGGCGCAGTTTGCCATCTTCGCCCTGGGCACCAAATGGCCTTGTCCCAGCCCTGGTTGCCTGACATGGAGATGCAACCTTTTTTGTGACTTTTTCAAAAGTCTCATATCATAAATAAGATATAGAAGTGTTCTAATCTGTAATCCTGACTACTTTTCACTCCTGTTCTGAAAGGGTCGAACAGCACCAAATGTCGCAAAATGTGACCAAATGTCACAAAAATATGCACCAAATAGCACGTGAGGGCATCACATGTGTCTTTTTAACACCACAAAACTGGCGTAGCAGATTTGATAACTGTCCCTCTACAGCCCACTGAATGCAGTGATGCAAAAACAATAAGCTCGGTAATGAAACAGTGTAAAGCATCCAGTGATCAAGTGGTTAAACTGTATGTGGTTCTATGTCAGCTCCTGACATTTGTGATGTTTATGGAACCAGACTGAAGGTCCAAAGTGACATTGGAGGTTGCACATCCCTGTTGTGCATCTTTTTAAAAGCCTGCAAATTTAGGTGCACATGATGTTTTTACACTGTCCTCGACATTGGGGAGTGGCAGGGGACGGGCTAATGACCCCGGGAAATTCCCTTAGGGTGGGTTAACATCTGTGTTCTGGATTCCGTTATGGCTTTCCGTTATAACGGAAAATACCAGAAACCATAAGACAGAAGTCAAAACAGAAGCCTTTAAGAGGCATTACATTTTGATCCTCCATATTACAAGTCTAAGGGCAGCAGAAAGGATCCGTCCTGCTTTCCATTATGCAGGTGTCGCTCCCTCTCCGGTCTGGAACCCTGATTCCCCGCCACCCGTAATCACCATGGTAGGCGCATAAAAGAACATCGAAAGTTGATAGAGCAGATATCAAATTGGATCGTGAACATCACGGATGCAAAGCGGAAGCCTTTAAAGACCATTCTGTTGTGCTTTCCGTAATAAAAGAAGTCTATGGGAATCATAACGGATCCGTCCCGTTTCCGTTATGCAGAACAGAGAAAAAAGTCCTGTCGAGAGGACTTTGTTTTCCGTCTTGCATAACGGGAACCAGATGGATCCGTTATGATTCCCATAGACTTCTATTAAGACGGATCAAAACAGAATGCTTCTTAACCTCTTGGGGACACAGGGAATACAGGTACTCCCTGATGTTCCGGTACTTAAGGACACAGGGCGCACAGGTACGTCCTGTGTATTTTTGGCGGGCGGTGATCGGAACAGAGTGCCTGCTGAAATCATTCAGCAGGCACTCTGTGACAATGCCGAGGGGGTCCTGTGCCTTCCCCTGTATCGGCGCTCGCTGCAAACCACAGTTCAATTCAGACCTGCACTTTACAGCGCTTTCGGAAGTTTATTATCCCCGCATTCCGTGATCGCGGGGATCAGAAACTTCAAAATGACACATCCTTTCATTTTAACCCCCCCCCTGCAGCCCTCATTGTTATGTGCCGGCGGGCTGTGCGGGTGGCGGGGTGCAGGCGGGCGCGCGATCATCCGCCCGCCCCCTCTCTAATTTCTAGGATGGCCGAGCGGTTAGCAGAGTATCAGCACATTGCTGACACTCTGCTTGAAATGGCTGACATCTGTGCTGGCACAGATGTCAGATGTTTAACCCCTACCATGCCGCCGTCCGTAGGGACCGCTGTATTGAAGGAGTTAACAGGGAGGGAGCTCCCTCTCTCTCCCATCGGGGGCTGCTGTGCCGTTTCAGCCCCCGATTCTTGACGGGATCACAGAGGGAGGGGGCCTCCCTCCCTCCCCATCACCCGCTGCTCTGTTGTGACAGCAGGCCATGGTTACCATGGCAACCGGGCGCCTTCACAGGCTTCCGGCTTGCCATGGTAATGCTAAGTCTGATCAGACTTCTGCTAAAGGCAGAAGTCTGATCAGACTAAGTGTAAAGTGAAAATACAGTGCAGTACACTATATAGAGTACTGTATTGTATTATACAGACATCAGACCCACTAGATCTTCAAGAACCAAGTAGGTCTGGGTCAAAAAAAAGAAAAAAAATTTGAAAAAAAAGTAAAAATAAAAAAACACATTTATCACTGATTAAAAATTAAATAAAATGCACTACACCTGTTTGATATCACCGCGTCCATAATGACCTGATCTATGAAACGGTCATGTTACTTTCCCTGCGCGGTGAACGCAAAAAAAAAAAAAACTATGATGAAATTGAAATTTTGCCCAACTTACTTCCCAAAAAAGGTAATAAGAGTGATCAAAAGTCGTATGTACGCCAAAATGGTACGAATCAAATCGGCACTTCATACCGCAAAAAATTAGCCCCTACATGAGACAATTGCCCAAAAAGTTAAAAAATATGGCTCTCAGACTATGGAGACACAAAAACATGCTTTTTTTCTCTAAAATGCTGTTATTGTGTTAAAGTAAAATAAATAAAAAAAACTATACATATTAGGTATCGCCGCGACCGTAAGAACCTGCTCTATAAAAATATCACATGACCTAACCCCTCAGGTAAATACCGTAAATTCTTTTTAATTTAAACAGTGTCAAAAAGCCATTTTTGTCACCTCACATCACAAAAAGTGTAATAGCAAGCGATCAAAAAAAGACTATGAAGACATTAAAACATTATTTTTTTTGTTTCAAAAATGATATTATTGTGTAAAACTTAAATAAATTTAAAAAAGTTGACATATTAGGTATCGCCGCGTCCAAAAAAAAACTGCTCTAAAAAAATAACATGACCTAACCCCTCGGGTGAACACAGCAAAAAGAATAATATAAATACGGTGTCAAAAGCCATTTTTGTCACCTTACATCACAAAAAGTGTAATACAGTAGCAAGCGACCAAAATGTCATATGCACCCCAAGATAGTGCCAATCAAACCAACACCTCATCCCGCAAAAATTGATCCCCGACATAAGACAGTCGCCCAAAATAAAATAAAAATATGGCTTTCAGAATGTGGAGACACAAAAAAATTTTTTTTTTCAAAAATGCTTTATTATGTAAAGCTGAAGCAAAACCCCCCAAAAAGTAGTCATATTTGGTATTGTCACGTCCGTAACAACCTGCTCTATAGAAATAGCACACGATCTAACCTGTCATATCAATGATGTAAATAACAAAAAATAAAAACTGTCCCAAAACAGCTTTTTTTTGTTGCAATTTTTAAATTTTAATCAATTTTTCAAGTAACAAAGCAAGGGTTAACAGCCAAACAAAACTCAATATTTATTGCCCTGATTCTGTAGTTTGCATAAACACCCCATATGTGGTCGTAAACTGCTGTATGGCCAAACGGCAGGGCACAGAAGGAAGGGAACGCCATATGGTTTTTGGAAGGCAGATTTTGCAGGACTGGTTTTTTGACACCATGTCCCATTTGAAGCCCCCCTGATGTACCCCTAGAGTAGAAACGCCAAAAAAGTGACTCCATCTAAGAAACTACACCTCTCAAATAGAGATGAAATTTCAGAATTTCTATTCTTTGTTACCTTGCCTCAAAAAAAGTGTAATATAGAGCAACCAAAAATCATATTTACCCTAAAATAGTACCAACAAAACTGCCACCTTATTCTGTAGTTTGCAAAATGGGGTCACTTTTTTGGAGTTTCTACTGTAGGGGTGTTTCAGGGGGTCCTCAAATGTGACATGGTGTAAATAAACCAGTCCAGCAAAATCTGCCTTCCAAAAATCATGTGGCGTTCCCTTCCTTCTGTGCCCTACCGTGTGCCCGAACATCAGTTTACGACCACATATGGGGTGTTTCTGCAAACTACAGAATGAGGGCAATAAATATTGAGTTTTGTTTGGCTAGTAACCCTTAGCTTTGTTACTGGAAAAAATTTAAATGGAAAATTTGCCCAAAAAATTTAAATTCAGAAATTTTATCTCCATTTGCCATTAACTCTTGTGGAACACCAAAAGGGTTAACAAAGTTAGTAAAATCAGTTTTGAATACCTTGAGGGGTGTAGTCTGTATAATTGGGTCATTTTTGGTGGTTTCTATTATGTAAGCCTCACAAAGTGACTTCAGACCTGAACTGGTCCTTAAAAAGTGGGTTTTGGAAAATTTCGGAAAAATTTCAAGATTTGCTTCTAAACTTCTAACGTCCCCAAAAAATAAAATGGCATTCCCAAAATGATCCAAACATGAAGTAGACATATGGGGAATGTAAATTAATAACTATTTTTGGAGGTATTACTATGTATTATAGAAGTAGAGAAATTAAAACTTGGAAATTTGCTAATTTTTCTAAATTTTTGGTAAATTTTGTATTTTTTTATAAATAAAAATTTATTTTTTTTACTCCATTTTACCAGTGTCATGAAGTACAATATGTGACAAAAAAACTGAATGGCCTGGATAAGTAAAAGTGTTTTAAAGTTATTCACACATGGTTGACACTGGTCAGATTAGCAAAAAATGGCCTGGTCTTTAAGGTGAAAATGAGCCCGGTCCTTAAGGGGTTAAAGGCTTCCGTTTTGACTTCCGTCTTATGGATTCCGTTATTTTCTGCTATAACCAAGTTATAACGGAAAGCCATAACGCAATCCATAACGCTGATGTGAACCTACCCTAACCTGTTTCCGGGTATAAATCATAATGGAAATCTACTCCAAAGACTAGTGTAAAATCCTGGTCTTTGATAAATGACCCCATTCACTTCTGGCTTGTCTTAACTTAATGAGTCATATTAATATATCATTAGCAGTAGGTTACTTACACTTTTATTTCACTGTTCTCAGAAGCTAAAAAGAAAAGACATTGTCAGATATGATTACCTCATTACTTTGCAAAAGTCATATTAAAAATAAAAGTGACCATATAAAAATATAAAAAGTACACTCTCTTACAAGCGTGGTTTTTCGTAATCAGAACATTTGTCCATTTCAGTTTCTATGTGGCTTCCTAGCTGTTAACCAGTATAGATGTTATGATGCACCAGGGATGTCACCAGATTAGTGAAATTTGGAATCAGGGCCAGAATCGTATGATCGGCAGTCAACATTATGCCTAGGAGTCAATGGCACTTGATATCTTGGTGTGAATCATGTAACAGTTTGTGCTGCAGAACTGGAACTATCACTTGGTACTGTAGTATTGTATATACTAATATCCATTTGCAGACTTATCAGTTATACTAAGTTGCTACCTGTTATTTATTTTCTTAAGTGACTGAGTTTTAATTCTTCTTCCTTGGGGTTAATCTGACATCAATAACTATTCCCCGCTCCTTCTCCTCCAGGGTTGTGATGCTTCAGATGTCTCCCTGTTAACATCCAGTTTGACATCACCACAGCCAATCACCGGCCATGGTGGTGACTGGCTCCCAATATGTCATGACAAATGGTCACATGATGCAAGGAGAATCGGCCTCTTCCACTGAGCACCAACGTGAGCCAAAGAGTGATTTGGCTGCAGCAATGTCAAATCAGATGTTTATAGCAAAGGAGATTTCTGGAGCATTGCAAGTCTGGAGGAAAAGGAGCGTATAGCCTTAAGGAAGCAGGTAAGTAAGCAGGTAAGTAAGCATCTCTTTACTGGTCCGGCCAAGTGTGTGGGGGAGGGGGATGTTTAACCATTTTTGCACAAAATCTTTAATGGGCAGCATGGTGGCTCAGTAGTTTGCACTGGTGCCTTGCAGTGCTGGGGTCCTGAGTTTGAATCTGATCAGGGACATCTGTAAAAGGTTTGCGTAGGTTTCCAGGTGCTCCTGTTTCCTCCCACACTCCAAAATAAACAAAATAGGTGAATTGGCTTCCTATGAAATTGACCTTAGTGTGTGTCAGGGTAGAGCTCCTATATGGCAATCATTGACTTCCCAGGGAGTGACCCTAGCCACACAACTGTCCCTGCACTTTGAGTCCCTGTAAGAAAAAGCACATTACAAATATTTGTCATTGTCTTTTAGAAATGAAAACTAGTCTGAAATCTATGTTATGTCTCATCAGGTACTTAAAAGCTATGTACACCTTTGGGGGCATTTTTTTTTATGATTGCATTTTAGTCATTTGGGGCTAAAAATCATTTTTTCAATTGGTCTTTATTAAAAATATTGAGCTGCTCTGTGACAAAAGGTTAACAGTTTTTCTAGCTGTGTGTATCCTACTTTCACCTTGTGCCGGTGTCACCTAATAACCCTTATCTCTAAATTACTAAGAGGTCATAAACACTTATTTAGCCACATTCTTATCAGTAAAATAAGGATTGAGTTTTGATGAGGTCTGACAGCAGAGATAAGGAGCTCGTCAGCTCCCTGTCTGACGGAGCAGAGAGAAAATTCAGATTCTGCTAGTAGGGTATCTCAGCTCTGAACAGAGAAAAGTACTCCATATTTTTAATAAAGACCAATTGAAAAATGTTTTTTTTTAGCTCTTAATGAGTACAATGCACTAACAAAAAAATGCCCCCGAAGTTATACACAGCCTTTAAGATATATATGGTCGGCACTTTTTGTCTCAAGTTGGTGCTCGGTGGAAGGGGATTCCCACAATAATTCAGAAGATATCACCATAGTGTATAATTAATTCTTTATTCACTTCATCCAGCACATTAAATAAATGGCCAATGTTTTGGTCCCACCCCAGAACCTTGTTTACAGCCTATAAAAACATACAAAGTAATGAATTACAATATCCAGGTCATATAAAATTGCAGTAACAACATGATCAATACATAGCTGGCTATGGATAACTACATATAAACATATATAAAGGAAATACAACAAAAATATTCAGATGATGATGGATGTGTGTATATACAGTGTGTGTGTCTGGATATATTATGTCAATCAATACAAGATCCAATCGGTGGCATACACCTTCAGGTTGGGGTAATGATATTTTGTAGCACATACAGTAGTGGGTTAAATGATGGTATACAGTAGCACATACTGGGTTAAATGTTCAGTCATGATCATAAGGCATAGCATTTTGTGCTACATAATATCATTACCCCAACCTGAAGCTCTATGGGGCACATTTATTAAGACCTGTGATTTAGATGCTGGTCTTAATAAGCTCTAAAGCTGGCAGTGGATCACCGAAGTTATGTAGATGTTCCAGCCTCTAGATAACTTCGGAGGATCCACCACCGCTTCTAAATGTAAGAAAGCTTCCTTGGTGTCTTACACTTAGACCATTTTCTACTCCTAAAAAAGGCACTGAAAATGATAAATGAGACAGGCCTGCCCGCCCATCCACGCCATGCCCACTTTTTTAGACCTGGCGTCAGTGGAGAAGAAGTCGCAGATTCTGCTGCACCATGGCGTGCGACAGAATCTGCACTAGATATACGCCATAAAAAAAAAAGTATATCTGGTCACAGATTACCCCCTATGTTTGTATAGGCCATGAGCAAGGTCACAGGACGGGACCAAAACTTTGGCCGTATAATTAATGTGCTGGATGGAATGAATAAATAATTTTTCTGAGTGCCATGGTGATATCATCAGGTACTTTGACTGCTATTCTGTCCCTTCCCACTGCAGCTCTGTTTGCTCAGTTTCGCTTCTGTGTATAAGTACAACCTCAACACTCCTTAAACGGGTTTTTCACGTTCAAGAAAAATTGTCCAAAGGGGAAAATGTCATAAAATAACAATTACTAACTTCATAAATCCCCGCCATTCCAGTGCTGCCGCTCTAATTCTCCCTGCCTGTGATTGTTTATTTGGCTGCAGTGATAACATGCCTGTGTACCCATGTGACTGCTGCAGTCTATTCCTGGCTTAAGAAGTTCACTACATGAGACCACTAAGGCCAGTGACTGGCTGCAGCAGTCACATTGGTGGTCCAGCACATCATCACTACAGCAAATTAAACAAAGTCCACTACTAAGTGGAAACTAAGGTTGGATATAATTTCCTTGTGCGTTGGTGGCTTAATTCTAGGTAGTCCTTCAACTACAGCAGACAGGGTCTAATTCTAAATCATATTTACTGTTTTACTTTTTTACTGTTGTAATCCCCATTTAGTATGTGTTGCACAATTGACAAGGCAGTCCAGTGCACATCTTGCATGATGTATGCAGTCCTGGAACAGCCGTTCGAGGGTGTATATCTTGTTCAAGATGTGAGCAAATTACCCGTTTGGAATCGCAAATCGAGTCTCTAAACGGGCAAGTTGCAACACTGAGAGGCATTGACAATTTGCAAAAGAGTTTGCTTCTCACCAAGCAAGCACTCTTTGGGGTAGATGATGGGGATGGTGACAGAGAGGAGGCTGAGGAAAGTGAAGTAGCTAGCTGGGTAACAGTTAGAAAGCGGGGTAGAGGGAAGAGTGCCAGGGAGCCTAGCCCTGATCTGACACACCCCAACAAGTTTGCACGTTTGGCAGATGAGGGGGATGTCAGTCCAGGGACGGCACTGCTGCAGCCGGACACTTCCTCTGCCAGTCAGGGGAATGTCAGCTCCAGTAAGCAGGGAACCAGGAGAGCAGGGCAGGCCAGACAGGTGCTGGTAGTGGGAGACTCCACTATTAGGGGAACATGTAGGGAAATCTGTCACAAAGACCGCGATCGCCAAACAGTGTGCTATCTTCCTGGCGCTAGAGTTTGACACATCGCGGATCGGGTTGATAGATTACTGGGAGGGGCTGGAGAAGATCGAGCGGTCATGGTCCATATCGGAACCAATGACAAAGTTAGAGGTAGGTAGAGAGTCCTTAAAAATGATTTCAGGGATTTAGGTCAAAAGCTTAGGGCAAGGACCTCAAAGGTAGTATTTTCCGAAATACTGCCTGTACCACGAGCCACACAAGAAAGGCAGCGGGAGATTAGGGAGATTAACAAGTGGCTCAATAACTGGTATAGGAAGGAAAGGTTTGGGTTCCTGGAGAACTGGGCTGACTTTTCTATCGGCTACAGGCTCTATCATAGGGATGGCCTGCACCTCAAGGGGGAAGGGGCAGCTGTGCTGGGGAGAAAGATGGCTAGAAGGTTGGAGGAGTGTTTAAACTAGGGACTGGGGGGAAGGAAATTACATTATAGGAGGGGAAGATAGGGCAGATAGAGACCGGGGGCAATGTAGTGGGACTGGGGGAGGAATGGAAGGAGGGACTAGAACAGTTCAGAAGGAAAGGTGTAGGGTAAAAAATATACATAAACCTCTCAAATGTATGTATACTAATACCAAAAGCCTGACTAATAAAACTGGGGAGCTGGAATTAGTGATGTGTGAGGAGAACTATGACATAGTGGGAATAACTGAGACATGGCTGGATGATAGCTATGACTGGGCAGTTAATGTACAAGGTTACACTCTGTTTAGAAAGGATCGCCAAAACCGGAGAGGGGGAGGGGTCTGCCTTTATGTAAAGTCTTGTCTAAAGCCCACACTCCGTGAAGATATAAGTGAGGGACATGAACATGTGGAGTCACTGTGGGTAGAGATACATGGAGCTAAAAACAACAATAAATTACTAATCCACAGAAAATCTACTACTAAACGAGATAGACGAGGCGGCAAATCATAATGAGGTGGTTATTATGGGGGACTTCAACTACCCAGATATAGACTGGGAAACTGAAACTTGTATTTCTCATAAGGGAAACAGGTTCTTGGCAATAACCAACGACAATTACCTCTCCCAACTGGTTCAGGACCCGACTAGAGGGTCGGCCATACTGGACTTAGTATTAACCAATAGGCCTGACAGAACAACAGACGTGCAGTTTGGGGGACACCTTGGAAATAGTGACCATAAAGTAATAACCTTCCAATTATCATTCAAAAGAGCGTTTCTACAGGGAGGAACAAAAATACCAAACTTAGCCAACTAAGAGAGGCCATAGGCCTAACTAACTGAGAAAAGTCCTCAAAAATAAAAATACAGCCACAAAATGGGATATCTTTAAAAGCATCCTAAAATCTTATTGTGAGAGGTACAATATGGTACATATGGGAATAAAAGGTTAAGGAACAAAAAGAAACCAATGTGGATAAATAGAACTATAAAGAAAGCAATAAATGACAAAAAGAAAGCATATAAATCACTAAAACGGGAGTGTAGCACGAAAGCACTGAAAAACTATAAGGAAAAAAATAGAACATGTAAAAAACAAATAAAAGCGGCCAAACTAGAGACCGAGAGATTAATTGCCAAAGAGAGTAAAACTAACCCTAAAATGTATTTCAATTATATAAATGTTAAAAAGTATAAATCTGAAGGTGTCGGCCCCGTTAAAGAGTAATGAGGGGGGAGTCGCAGAGAGTGACGAGGAGAAAGCAAAGCTGTTAAATACAGGGAGTGCAGAATTATTAGGCAAATGAGTATTTTGACCACATCATCCTCTTTATGCATGTTGTCTTACTCCAAGCTGTATAGGCTCGAAAGCCTACTACCAATTAAGCATATTAGGTGATGTGCATCTCTGTAATGAGAAGGGGTGTGGTCTAATGACATCAACACCCTATATTAGGTGTGCATAATTATTAGGCAACTTCCTTTCCTTTGGCAAAATGGGTCAAAAGAAGGACTTGACAGGCTCAGAAAAGTAAAAAATAGTGAGATATCTTGCAGAGGGATGCAGCACTCTTAAAATTGCAAAGCTTCTGAAGCGTGATCATCGAACAATCAAGCGTTTCATTCAAAATAGTCAACAGGGTCGCAAGAAGCGTGTGGAAAAACCAAGGCGCAAAATAACTGCCCATGAACTGAGAAAAGTCAAGCGTGCAGCTGCCAAGATGCCACTTGCCACCAGTTTGGCCATATTTCAGAGCTGCAACATCACTGGTGTACCCAAAAGCACAAGGTGTGCAATACTCAGAGACATGGCCAAGGTAAGAAAGGCTGAAAGACGACCACCACTGAACAAGACACACAAGCTGAAACGTCAAGACTGGGCCAAGAAATATCTCAAGACTGATTTTTCTAAGGTTTTATGGACTGATGAAATGAGAGTGAGTCTTGATGGGCCAGATGGATGAGCCCGTGGCTGGATTGGTAAAGGGCAGAGAGCTCCAGTCCGACTCAGACGCCAGCAAGGTGGAGGTGGAGTACTGGTTTGGGCTGGTATCATCAAAGATGAGCTTGTGGGGCCTTTTCGGGTTGAGGATAGAGTCAAGCTCAACTCCCAGTCCTACTGCCAGTTTCTGGAAGACACCTTCTTCAAGCAGTGGTACAGGAAGAAGTCTGCATCCTTCAAGAAAAACATGATTTTCATGCAGGACAATGCTCCATCACACGCATCCAAGTACTCCACAGCGTGGCTGGCAAGAAAGGGTATAAAAGAAGAAAATCTAATGACATGGCCTCCTTGTTCACCTGATCTGAACCCCATTGAGAACCTGTGGTCCAGCATCAAATGTGAGATTTACAAGGAGGGAAAACAGTACACCTCTCTGAACAGTGTCTGGGAGGCTGTGGTTGCTGCTGCACGCAATGTTGATGGTGAACAGATCAAAACACTGACAGAATCCATGGATGGCAGGCTTTTGAGTGTCCTTGCAAAGAAAGGTGGCTATATTGGTCACTGATTTGTTTTTGTTTTGTTTTTGAATGTCAGAAATGTATATTTGTGAATGTTGAGATGTTATATTGGTTTCACTGGTAAAAATAAATAATTGAAATGGGTATATATTTGTTTTTTGTTAAGTTGCCTAATAATGATGCACAGTAATAGTCACCTGCACACACAGATATCCCCCTAAAATAGCTAAAACTAAAAACAAACTAAAAACTACTTCCAAAAATATTCAGCTTTGATATTAATGAGTTTTTTGGGTTCATTGAGAACATGGTTGTTGTTCAATAATAAAATTAATCCTCAAAAATACAACTTGCCTAATAATTCTGCACTCCCTGTATTTTTTCTCCAATGTATTCACTGAGGAAAATAAACTGTCAGATGACATGCAGAATGTAAAAATAAATTCCCCATTAAGGGCTGTTTCACACGAACGGATGCCGTGCGTGACATCCGCTGCGTGAATGACAGCCAAGACCCGATGCGGACAGCAGAAGCACGGAGCATTAACATGACTGATAATGCTCCGTGCCTCTCTGTGATCTCTTTACTCCGAAATCACAGTGACAACTTTATCTCACTGTGATTTCGTAGTAAAGAGATCACAGAGAGGCAGTGTCAGGCAGCTGCTGCCAAGGCCAATAAGATAATGGGTTGCATCAGAAGGGGCATAGATGCCTGTGATAAGAACATAGTCCTACCACTTTACAAATCGCTAGTCAGACCACACATGAAGTACTGTGTACAGTTCTGGGCTCCTGTAAACAAGGCAGACATAGCAGAGCTGGAGAAGGTCCAGAGGAGGGCAACTAAAGTAATAACTGGAATGGGGCAACTACAGTACCCTGAAAGATTATCAAAATTATGGTTATTCACTTTAGAAAAAAGACGACTGAGGGGAGATCTAATTAATATGTATAAATATATCAGGGGTCAGTACAGAGATCTATCCCATCATCTATTTATTCCCAGGACTGTGACTGTGACGAAGGGACATCCTCTGCGTCTGGAGGAAAGAAGGTTTGTACACAAACATAGAAAAGGATTCTTTACGGTAAGAGCAGTGAGACTATGGAACGCTCTGCCTGAGGAGGTGGTGATGGTGAGTACAATAAAGGAATTCAAGAGGGGCCTGGATGTATTTCTTGAGCGTAATAATATTACAGGCTATAGCTACTAGAGAGGGGTTGTTGATCCAGGAAGTTATTCTGATTGCCTGATTGGATTCGGGAAGGAATTTTTTATTCCCCTAAAGTGGGGAAATTTGGCTTCTACCTCACAGTTTTTTTTTGCCTTCCTCTGGATCAACTTGCAGGATGGACAAATGTCTTTTTTCGGCCTTATGTACTATGTTACTATACTAAATAGAAAGTTAATAAATGGTGAATGGCAATCGTAAACCACAACCAGCTACTTTTCATATTTATTGGGGTAAAATTATTTAAATATTGGGGCTATCCTGGATTTCTGCGCTATGTTTAACATTTTTTTGCTTTAATAATTACTGTTGCACAGGTCACTTAATTCCCTCAATATATTGTTCTCGAGGCTTGAAGCTAAAAATGATGACACATGAATCTCAGTGACTGTCAGCTACATTTGATTTGTTATCTTGGGTGGGTGTATGCAAATCATTGAATATATTAAATCAATCATCTGAAGCTCAAATGAAGCCTCATTTTTTGGACTAAAACTTTTAGACAACTTACATGGACTTCTTACCTGGGGGCTTTTTCTGGCACATCTTGTACAGAAATATTAAGACAACAAAAACAACTGCAGCAAGAATACAGCCGACTCCGATTATAATTCCTTTAAGAAAAATATTGTAAAGGTGATAAAACATCTTACAAACGATACTAAACTACTAGTCAATACATGTAGCCTTGCCGTTACTCCTGCAACAGTCTATGAGGTTTACTCATTGTCTGTGAGGTTTACTTATATTCTACTTTATGTCCAGTATGCATCTTGGAAAAGTATGTTGTGCTGGGAACTACTTAAAAAGCAGTTTCCCGTTATAATGTTATTATTGGAAACACTTCCCAATACCGAACACATATTCTAGTAATCTGCTTGGCTGCAAAAAAATTCTTCCCTTGTCCAGCCAAAGACATCAGCCTAAGGCTCATGCACACAAACGTATTTTCTTTCTGTGTCTGTTCCGTTTTTTTTTACAGACCGTATGCGGAACCATTCATTTTAATCGGTCCGCCAAAAAAACGGAAGTTACTTTGTGTGCATTCCGTTTCCGTATGTCCGTATTTCCGTTCCCGCAAAAAAATAGAACATGTCCTATTATTGTCTGCATTATGGACAAGGATAGTACTGTTCTATTAGGGTCCAGCTGTTCCGTTCCGCAAAATACGGAATGCACACGGACGTCATCGGTATTTTTGCGGATCCTTTTTTTGCGGCCTGCAAAATACATACGGTCGTGTGCATGAGCCCTAAAGTTGACCTTACCAATTAGGTGTGTATCAGCCAAGCCCACATATTTTGTATGTGTATAGTGGCCTCCAGACTCTCCCCTAATGGCTGATATCAAGGGAGGTAAAGATCAGCCATGTTGGATTTCAGCTGCCTGATGCTTTTGTTCTCAGGAGATAATCTGCTGTCAGACATTTTACCTCTTTCCCATTCACTACATGCATGATGGTGGGATTGGGAGAGATAGTTGTAAGCTGAATGACCATTGGTCTGGTAACCATCTTATATGTATGGCAGGTTAATATAGGCTGCAGTTCTCAATGTAAATAACATTGTGTCTGCTGGTAAGTCTGGAGAACAAGGGTGTTGGATTTGAAGTTTTCTTTTTTTTTTTTTATCTCAATACTCCAATTCTTAACGTGAGAACTTCAGAGATAAATGTGAGGAGCTTCACTTTGAACTAGGGATAGACCGATATTGATTTTTTTAGAGCCGATACCGATAACCTATGAACTTTTAAGGCCGATAGCCGATAAATTAAATCGATATTCTGTGCATTTTCATTTTTGAAAAAAAAAATTAATTTCTGTTACTGCGTTCACCACATAGGAGATTAAAAAATATATATTTTAATAGTTTGGACTTTTCGGACATGGCAATATGTGATATGTTTATTTATTTGTTGTTTATATATTTGATATGTAAAATTGGGAAAGGGTGTGATTTATACTTAATATTTTGGTGTGTTTTTTATTTATTTCTTTTGTACTTTTTATTTATTTATTTTATTCATACAACCTAGGATCTTTTAATCCCTTGTCCTAGTCACCCTAATAGAGCTCTATTAGGGTGAATAGGACTTCAAACTATCCCTGTTGCCCTGTGCATAGTACACACAGCAGCAGGGAGCTTACCATGGCAACCAGGGCTTTAGCAGCGTCCTGGCTGCCATGGTAACCGATCGGAGCCCCAGGATTACACTGCTGGGGCTCCGATCAGAAGCTACCACTGCCACCAATGAAGAGGAGAGGAGGGGACCCTGTGGCCACTGCCACCAATGATTTTAATACTGACAGGGAGCTGCGATCGGCACCTGAGGGGTTAACTGCCGCTGATCGCAGCTTCCTGTCATATAGTACGGGCACCGCCTCCTGTATTTGTATTAGACGTTAATTATCATTGGTGGTGCAGTGCGCCCGCCCCTCACCCTCCCGTCTCTCCTCATTGGCAGCGTGGCACAGTGGGAGGGAGATAGTGACTCCTTCTCCCCTGTGCTGCTGACAGCAGCACGCTCATGTTCTGTGATGGACGCATTATCGGCGTTATCGGCAAGGTTAGATGCCAATACCGATAACTTTGAAAATCATGAATATAGGCCGATAATATAAGTAACTCCGATAATCGGTTGATCCCTACTTTGAACACTGTCAAAGCATGGGTTACAACGTACACAATTCAGTTTCTAGTTGAAAAAGATTTGTTACTGGCATAGGTGCAACCTGAAACTCTTGTCCCCAAATCAAAATCTGCAGCAGCCCCCTTGCCTACCATGTGTCTGGGGGATGCTGTCTTAGAGGGAATCCAGGTCTTTGGGCTTTACGGTAGTGGTGGGGGTGTGTGTTGGGGGTAGTTGGGAGTAACCCTGCCCTATATGGTGACTGGCCACCTGGACCAACTCCAGCACTGCTGAGCTTGACATAGATGACCATAGGGTTCTATGGTGGTCTAAATTCTGGTAGTTGTGGTTATAACACAAACAGTAAAATTCAGTCTTATTATAACCTTGTTAAACCAACTGTACAATGGAAAGAAAGCAGTTGTATGGTAGACATTGGACAATGCGCACATATGGATGGAATGATTCTATGGGTGGGAATACTTACCTTTTTTGGTTTTGGATGGTGTTGGTGATGCTTCACCTCCTCCATCTTTTCCATAGTTTTGTCTTATACCTTAATAAAATAAAAAGTGAAAAAATATTTAATTCTAAAATCATTTATATTGACTATAAATCAGAATAAATCAATGATTGTTGATTGAAAAATATACAGTACCCAGTATTATCCTAATAATCATCTATAATTATTAGAGCGGTTCTGTCAGGGCTGGACTGGGAATAAAAATCATCCCTGACTCACAGCCCACATATGTACACTGTATGTAGTTAGTGAATACACTTACTATGTATACAGTATATACACCCATTTACTACTCACATTTACATACAAGCCACATACTGTATGGGCACACATACATACTACATACTGATATCCACATTACTCTTTTGTATACACATGAACATGCACTTACTAGAAACTTTAACATTCTGAAGAATAGCAGAACATCCCCCAGTTCATGTTCTTTGGACCCACAGTAGTATCCTGCTGCGTACTCAAGTCCAAAATGATTATATAAAAATAACAACATTCTTAACACAAAAAATCAAAAGGTGCACCAATAATAAAAAAATGTGTCCGATTTTCTTTGTCAGTTCAAATATATTACTTATTGCATTGAACCAGCACTCCAGACACAGTGTTAGCTTCCTGCCATTCACAAAAGTAACTGTCAATCCTTAAGATTTCACCCAAGATAGGCACCTTGGGGCAGATTTATAAAAAAAAACGGGTGTAAAGAAAAACAGGTTTAGTGGCCCATAGCAACCAGATTACACATTTAATTTTTTCTAAAATCTCTGAAATCGGCAACTGCTATCGGCAACTAGGTCAGTTTACTTTTACATCAGCTTTGATAAATCTCTCCGCTGTCAGCTATTCATTGATGTCTACACAGTTCTGATCTCCGCTGTTCAATAGAACAATAAAAAAGACATAGGGGAAATGTATCAAGATCAGTGCTTCCTGTGCTGGTCTTGATATCCCCTGCACTGTTGGAGGATCCACCAAATTTACGACGAGGAGCATGCCTCATCATAAATTAGGCGCATCCTCCTGCAGTCCGTGCGCCTAAACAGAAATCAATGACAGCTCAGAGTAACCGAACCTTTCTGGCTTAATTTGCGACAGAAAACTGGCGTCAATTAAAATACATTTGTCAGCGCACCTGGCCATGCCCCTTCTTGCCCTTTTTACACCCCCTTTATGGAAAGTTGCGAGGGCAGTGTAAAATCAGAGAGATGTAAAAAAAAATCACAAACACATTGTTTGCAGCTTTTTAACGCCACTTTTCAGGTGCAAGGGAGATGAAGTCTTGCCCATAGTGCAATAACGCTGGTTGGGATCAACCATCTTCTTCCATGCCCCAGAAGAAGGCAGATGATGGAAAAACTTGAGTTGGCGTTCCTTACATGTAGCTCCCCCAACTGACGTCTTGGCTCCCACACTTTCCAGAAGTCTCTCACCTTTCTATCAGGAATTGCATTGGCAGCACAGAGTTCTAGTAATGTGCCAATGCCAAATACTCTACCTGCCCTAACAGCTCCCTATGCAGTCAGCTATATACTACTCTTACTTCTACCTTCACTTTATAGCTATAATTTCACTGATTTCTGCTTCAATATCTATCTGCAACAGCAAATACAGGCGCATCTCAATTAACTAGAATATCATTGAAAAGTTAAAGGCTATGTACATCTTCTGAGGCAATTTTTTTATGATTGCACTTTACTCATTTTGGGCTAAAAATAATTTTTTTAATTGGTCTTTCTTAAAAAAAATATATTGAGCTGTTCTGTCACAAAGGGTTAATAGTTTTTCTAGATTTGTGACTTGTACTTTCACTTTCACTTTATGCCAACAAACCTTATTTCTAAATTACTAAGAGGTCATAAACACTTATTTAAGCCACATTCTTATCAGTAAGATAAGAACTGAGCTATAACGAGTGTTATAATGGCAGAGAGCAGAGATAAGGAGCCCATCAGGTGAGCTGGCTGATGGAAAAGAGAGAAAATTCAGAGGCTGCTACTAGAGCATCTCAGCTATGTACATAAAAAGGGCTCCATAATTTTAATAAAGACAAATTCAAAAAAATATCTTTAGCTCAAAATGAGTACAATGCACTAATAAAAGAAAATTGCCCCCAAAGGTGTAAAAAGCCTTTAATTTATTTTAGTAATTCAATTTAGAAAGTGAATTATATAGACTCATTACACACAGAGTGACCAATTTCATGCGTTTATTTATTTTAATGTTGATGATTATGACTTACAGACCAATGAAAAAAATTATGCCACTTGCCACCAGTTTGGCCATATTTCAGAGCTGCAACATCACTGGAGTGCCCAAAAGCACAAGGTGTGCAATACTCAGAGACATGGCCAAGGTAAGAAAGGCTGAAAGACGACCACCACTGAACAAGACACACAAGCTGAAACGTCAAGACTGGGCCAAGAAATATCTCAAGACTGATTTTTCTAAGGTTTTATGGACTGATGAAATGAGAGTGAGTCTTGATGGGCCAGATGGATGGGCCCGTGGCTGGATTGGTAAAGGGCAGAGAGCTCCAGTCCGACTCAGACGCCAGCAAGGTGGAGGTGGAGTACTGGTTTGGGCTGGTATCATCAAAGATGAGCTTGTGGGGCCTTTTCGGGTTGAGGATGGAGTCAAGCTCAACTCCCAGTCCTACTGCCAGTTTCTGGAAGACACCTTCTTCAAGCAGTGGTACAGGAAGAAGTCTGCATCCTTCAAGAAAAACATGATTTTCATGCAGGACAATGCTCCATCACACGCGTCCAAGTACTCCACCGCGTGGCTGGCAAGAAAGGGTATAAAAGAAGAAAATCTAATGACATGGCCTCCTTGTTCACCTGATCTGAACCCCATTGAGAACCTGTGGTCCATCATCAAATGTGAGATTTACAAGGAGGGAAAACAGTACACCTCTCTGAACAGTGTCTGGGAGGCTGTGGTTGCTGCTGCACGCAATGTTGATGGTGAACAGATCAAAACACTGACAGAATCCATGGATGGCAGGCTTTTGAGTGTCCTTGCAAAGAAAGGTGGCTATATTGGTCACTGATTTGTTTTTGTTTTGTTTTTGAATGTCAGAAATGTATATTTGTGAATGTTGAGATGTTATATTGGTTTCACTGGTAAAAATAAATAATTGAAATGGGTATATATTTGTTTTTTGTTAAGTTGCCTAATAATTATGCACAGTAATAGTCACCTGCACACACAGATATCCCCCTAAAATAGCTAAAACTAAAAACAAACTAAAAACTACTTCCAAAAATATTCAGCTTTGATATTAATGAGTTTTTTGGGTTCATTGAGAACATGGTTGTTGTTCAATAACAAAATTAATCCTCAAAAATACAACTTGCCTAATAATTCTGCACTCCCTGTATTCTTAACTTCAAGTACTCATAGTTTCACTCATAGGCCCCTACCTACGCTAACATCTTCATGGCGGAGGTGGAGAATAGACTAGTGTACCAGTCAACATTTAAGGAGAGTGCCCTGTGCTGGTGGTGTTATATCGACGATGTCTTTCTGATTTGGTGCAATACTCTTAAGGAACTGGAGAGGTTCCATCAACATTTGAATACAGGGATACCTGGGTTGCAATTTACTAAAGTGGTGTCATGTGAGCAGTTGCAGTTTTTGGATGTGTTGGTGTATATTAAAGATGGCCAAATTGGACTGATCTATACCAAAAAGCTACTGATAGAAACAATTTACTTAAATTTGATAGTTGCCATCCAAAACGAATGATAGAGTCACTCCCCTGGAGTCAATTACTCCGGGTGAGGAGGAAAGTATCCGATGAACAACAATCGAACTTGAGAATTGATGAGATGCGCAAAAAATTTAAGCCAGGGGTTATCCACAGACATTATTACACAGAACACTCGAAAGGGCGATCCATACAAAAAGGGAAACCACTCTAATAAGTACACCAGAAAACAGGGACACAGGTAAGATCCCATTTGTGTCCACATATGGCACTTATAGTGGCCCTATAGCGAGGATAATAAAGAAGGAGTGGCATATTTTGCAGAGGGGTTTACCCAAAGGGAAGGAATTTCAGACACAACACTTAATGGCATATAAGAGACAACCTAATCTAAGGGATAATTTGGTGAAATCGGACATAGGAAGTACAAAAGGAGAAAGCCAATGATATCTGGCTCCACGTAGGTTAGGCAACTTTCCATGTTTAGGTTGCTGCAATTGCGGCAACATGATCAAAGGGAATACCTTTGGACATCCCTACGCTGGCCAGGTTTTTAAGATAAATGGGTATTACACCTGCAGATCTAAATACGTGGTGTATATGATTCAGTGCCCGTGTAGCATGATCTACATTGGTGAGACCAGCATGGAAATCAGAGAGAGAATTAACAAACACAAAAGCACTATTAGGAAGAAAAAGTTGGATAAACCGGTGGCAAAACATTTTGTAGAGATGGGCCATTCAATCAATCAACTTAGATTTCAGGTAATTGACTCAGTAGAAATGTTACGAAGGGGCGGAGATAGGGAGACAACACTTAGGAAAAAAGAACTGAAGTGGATATTTACTCTGAAAGCATTACAACCATATGGATTCAATTTGGAGTTTAATGTAGGTAGCATCAGATAATTGAGGTATATCTATCATTAGAGTGTAAGATTAGGTCTGTGTTTTGAAGTTGTTTTTAATATGTCTTGTCTATTTTCAGATTTTTTTTGTGTTTTATAGGTTATGGTCTGGATGCACCTGGAACCTCTTAAGTCATCGCGATTTATAAGTATATTTTTGAGTAAAAATTTACTAGTTTATAGATGGGACAATCTGCTAGTGGAAACTATTTCTGTGGAACTATGAGTACTTGAAGTTAAGAACAGATGCACATATATCAAATAAATTGTGAGTGATCCATGTGAACGGCGTGGGATCACGTGATGCCGCTAGGTTTGGTTTTCTGGCAAGGCTGTTGCGCCAGGACCTTTGGCGGTATCACGTGATCGGCGTATGTGTGGACATGTGATCGAAGCGGGATCACATGGATGGACATGTGATCGGTGCAGGGTCACTTGGTGCAGTTGCGTCACAGTGTCGGAGGACACGTGACATTGGTTCCTACACATGATTGGTCAGAATAAAGACGATTCCCATTGAGCGCGGAGCATGCGCAGTATAGTCTATGGAGCGCTAGGCAGGCTTTGTACATAGAGGCAATGAGTATGCGCAGTAGAACTTTTAGAACGCCAAGCGGACTTCTATACAAATGCAATGAGATGTCCAGCTGCATCCACTTTTTAAGGAAAAATACGTGTGCACAGATTGGCTATGTATAATGACACTGAAGTATTGCACAGATGGTATAGGTGAACTTTTTTGTACACAGCTTTTATCTATTTGTAATTAGGCATTTTATTGGTAGATGGGGGATGGGAGGAGCGATTTTGTGTGTTTTATATAGCCCTATTGAACACTTCTTTGTTAGCTTGGTAAAGGCTACTATGTAGCCCAAACGTTGCTGTAACCAGACCGTGTGTACTGTCTCATGCACCGTGTGTGAATAAAGCCTTATTGGATTGGAGATGCTGCCGTTGTATCTTTTGTGGTTGATGACGTTATAATCCCTATGGATCAGGGTAATTGGACTGGCTGATGCATTCCATATATTTCATAATTCAAGGTATTGTGTGCTGCTCTATATATATTTCATTGACTCCAATTGTAGTCCACTCCTTGTGAATCTCCCCAAAATTCATGAATGGACAAACAAGGCTGCGGTTATCCCTGTTACTTGTGCACCTTTTTCTACTGCATTTTTTCCTTCCACTCAAGTTTCCATCAATAACCATGGATACAGCACTCATTGCCTGCCTTCCTCATGATTGTGCAGCCTACTGAACCAGACTGAGGGACTATTTAAATGCTTAGGAAACCTTTGCAGGTGTTTTGTGTTGAAAAGTGGTTATTTGTTTCACCTCATATATTAAAAGTTGCACACCACTTTTAAAATGTGACATTTTAAAATATAAACCTGATTATCCGCTAATTTCTCTCTATTTGCGTCATTTTAACACCAATGGCATTAGAATGCTACTTTTTTAAACTTAAATGCGCCATTTCAGCCACTACCCCTGCCAGACCACAATTTAGACATTTTAAACATATTTGCGATTTTTGAAGCATATTTGTGACATTTACAGTGGTAAATTGCGACTTTTGTCTCAGACTCAGGATGTTTTCATTATTGTTTTGTTTTAGTTGTATGTAAGTTTACTGTCAAAACCCTGCTGTTTAGCTCATTTCTATTTCAAAAAATAAGTGCACCCTGTTTTAATACTTACCTATCACTTGTTCCCACGAGTTGGTTTTCTTTTCATAAATGCGACTTTTTGACAAAAAGTAACATCTTTCTGCAATAAATGCGACTTTTTACACAAAACACCACCACATAAGCTGGCTTAATTGTCCACAACATTTGGAGTTATTTCTGTCGATAAGAGGATGATAAATGAGGCGTAATATGCGCCAATTTGGTAGCCCCACCGACTTTGACATTTATACAGTTGCAAGAAAAAGTATGTGAACCCTTTGGAATGATATGGATTTCTGCACAAATTGGTCATAAAATCTGATCTGATCTTCATCTAAGTCACAACAATAGACAATCACAGTCTGCTTAAACTAATAACACGCAAATAATTAAATGTTACCATGTTTTTATTAAACACACCATGTAAACATTCAAAGTGCGTGAACCCCTAGACCAGGGCTGGCCAACCTGCGGCTCTCCATCTGTTGTAAAACTACAACTCCCACCATTCCCTGCTGTAGGCTGATAGCTGTAGGCAGACTGGGCATGCTGGGAGTTGTAGTTTTGCAACAGCTGGAGAGCTGCAGGTTGGCCAGCCCTGCCCTAGACTAATGACATCTCCGAGAGCTAATTGGAGTGAGGTGAAAAACACACACCAGTTCTGGGTTTGCTTTTCACAAGAAGCATTGCCTGATGTGAATGATGCCTCGCACAAAAGAGCTCTCATAAGACCTGCGATTTAGAATTGTTGACTTGCATAAAGCTGGAAAGGGTTATAAAAGTATCTCCAAAAGCCTTGCTGTTCATCAGTCCACGGTAAGACAAATTATCTATAAATGGAGAAAGTTCAGCACTGCTGCTGCTCTACCTAGGAGTGGCCATCCTGTAAAGATGACTGCAAGAGCACAGCGCAGACTGCTCAATGAAGTGAAGAAGAATCCTAGAGTGTCAGCTAAAGACTTACAAAAGTCTCTGGCATATGCTAAGATCCCTGTTAACGAATCTATGATACGTAAAACACTAAACAAGAATGGATTTCATGGGCGGATACCACAGAGGAAGCCACTGCTGTCCAAAAAAAACATTGCTACACGTTTACAGTTTGCACAAGAGCACCTGGATGTTCCACAGCAGTATTGGCAAAATATTCTGTGGACAGATTAAACTAAAGTTGAGTTGTTTGGAAGAAAAACACAACACTATGTGTGGAGAAAAAGAGGCACAGCACACCAAAATTACAACCTCATCCCAACTGTGAAGTATGATAGTGGGAGCATCATGGTTTTGGGCTGCTTTGCTGCCTCAGGGCCTGGAGGGATTGCTATTATCGAAGGAAAAATGAATTCCCAAGTTTATCAAGACATTTTGCAGAATGTAAGGCCATCTGTCCACCAGCTGAAGCTCAACAGAAGATGGGTGTTGCAACAGGACAACGACCGAAATTATAGAAGTAAATCAACAACAGAATGGCCTAAACAGAAGAAAATACGCCTTCTGGAGTGGCCCAGTCAGAGTTCTGACCTCAACCCGATTGAGATGCTGTGGCATGACCTCAAGACAGCGATTCACACCAGACATCCCAAGAATATTGCTGTACTGAAACAGTTCTGTAAAGAAAGGAATGGTCAAGAATTACTCCTGACCGTTGTGCACGTCTGATCTGCAACTACAGGAAATGTTTGGTTGAAGTTTTTGCTGCCAAAGGAGGTTCAACCAGTTATTAAATCCAAGGGTTCACATACTTTTTCCACCTGCACTGTAAATGTTTACATGGTGTGCTCAATAAAAACATGGTAATTTTTTGTGTTATTAGTTTAAGCAGACTGTGATTGTCTATTGTTGTGACTCAGATGAAGATCAGATCACATTTTATGACCAATTTGTGCAGAAATCCATATCATTCCAAAGGGTTCACATACTTTTTCTTGCAACTGTAACTCATTTCTGGTGTGATGCATTCTTTATGGTGAAAATTCTGGAGAAAACAGTTAATATATTTGGCACAAATCAAAACGCCATTCTTTTTGGCACATTTTACACCATAATTCTGGCGCAACATGCTTAGTAAATGTCCCCCAATGAGTCTACAACATTGAATTTTTTTCACAAGTATTTCAGAAAATGAGAATATAGCTTTTGGGTTTTCATTAGCTGTAAGCATTGATCATCAACATTAAAATAAATAAATGTTTGAAATAGCTCACTCTGTGTGTAATGAATCTATATAATATGAATTGAATTACAGAAATAAATGAACTTTATGATGATATTCTAATTTATTGAGATGCACCTATATCACACTTTAAGGTCCCTTGCAGGCGAGCGTGTCCGGATTAGGTCCGGATGCATTGCGTCTGCGATCAGGGAAAATCGTGCGAGTAGGCACGCAATTTCAGTCAGTTTTGACTGCGATTGCATTCCGATGTTCAGTTTTTATCCCGCGGATGCAATGCGTTTTGCACGCACGTGATAAAAAACTGACTGTGGTACCCAGACCTGAATCCGAACTTCTTCACTGAAGTTCGGGTTTGGGTTAGGTGTTCTGTATATTTTATTATTTTCCCTAGAAAATAACAGCATTCTTAAAATAGAATGCTTACTAAAATGTGGCTTTAGGGGTTAATAAAAAAAATAATAATTAAATAACCTCATCCTGTTGTTTGCGCAGCCGGCATCTTCTTCTTTCTTCTTCTTTCAGGACCTGCCAAAGGACTTTTGATGACGTAATCGCGCTCACCACGTTGTGAGCGCGATTACGTCATCAAAGGTCCTTCGGCAGGTCCTGAAAGAAGAAGATGCCGGCTGTGCGAACAACAGGATGAGGTGAGTTAATTTTTATTTATTTATTAACCCCTAAAGCCACATTTTAGTAAGCATTCTGTATTAAGAATGCAGTTATTTTCCCTTATAACCATGTTATAAGGGTCAGGGAAAATAATACAGTAAATTTACTTTTATCAATTTACTTACATCATCTCCTAGCAACCATGCGTGAAAATCGCACCGCATCCGCACTTGCTTGCGAATTTCATGCAGACCCATTCATTTCTATGGGGCCTGCTTTGTGTAAAAAACGCAGAATATAGAACATGCTGCAATTTTCACGCAACGCTCAAATGATGCGTGAAAATCACCGCTCATCTGAACAGCCCTATTGAAGTGAATGGGTCAGGATTCAGTGCGGGCGCAATGCGTTCACCTCACGCATTGCCCCCGCACGGAATTCTCACGCATTGCAAGCCATCACAGCAACATATTATAAATCATCATCATCAATATACCCAAGAGGGTATTCACAAACCTGTATTTTCTGTTGGCATTTTATCGGAAGAATTTTCTGGAATTTCAGGGACATTGCTCTGGTTAGCAGTAGAATTACCTTCAACCTTTCCATCTGTGAACCACATCAAGCAAAATGTAAATGCACTTTATGAATAATTACATAAACAATTCAGATCTGATTTAAATCTTTACAACTTGATTTGTTGTGACCTGTAGAGCTACTCACATGATATAGTCATATGTTACCATGGTTATGGTGTTCTTATATACTAATATGTGATTCCAAAAAATGTCTGACTGGCTTAGGCTACTTTCACACTAGCGGCAGGACGGATCCGACAGGCTGTTCACCCTGTCGGACCCGTCCTGCCGCTACTTCGAGTTTAAATTTGATAACACGTCGATCGTCACAGGTGTTGAATTCCTCCAAGGTCCCAAACATTAGGCATTCATCGGACAGAAAAGGCTTTATATGCTGCTGTATTTACATAAGACAGGGACCATTATTTGTTCTGTGTGGTGGCGGATATGTGTGGGCTGGCATGCGGAAATTCAATTACACGTGGTCGTCACAGGTGTTGAATTCCTCCGAGATCCATGCCTCGTTCATTTTTAGAAATGTTAGGTAGTCCACACTGTCGTGAGCTAGGCTGGTGCGCTTATTGGTCATGATCCCCCCTGCTGCGATGAACATCCTTTTGGACAGGACACTCGACAAGGGTCAAGCCAAGAGTTCCATGGCAAATTGTGCCAGCTCTGGCCACAGGTCAAGCCTGCACACCCAGTAGTCAAGGGATTCCTTGCTTCTCAGAGCGTCCACATCGGCCGTTAACCCGATGTAGTCGGACACCACATAGCCACTGATGAAAGGGTGTAGACCCTGAAACGCGTTTGGTGCCGTTCTGGACTTTCATTAAGGAAATATTAACGCTTGTATGGAATGCCGATACTACAACCCTAAAGACACCTGCATCTCTGGAACTAAATGAGAGCAGATACGGAGGGAAAGTAGGACCCAGGAGACTGAGGACGGCTTCCAGGAAGTAGCTGCAGAGTCACGTGGGACGCTACGTTTGACTCGGACATTTCGCGGGACGCCGCGATAGCTAACAGCAACATCACAAGGCTGTGTCGGCTGACATAGGAGAAAGTCGGAGACTTCAGAAGCGGTAACGTACACATAAGTACAAGTAACACTGTGCAGTGCAGGATAGTCTATTTGCTCCTAATTAGACATACCCTGCTACCTACCAGCAGCGTTGTTTGCCCTCATATCTGGAGTGTTTGGGACACTGCAATAAATGTGGATTTATGAGCTATCAACTCTGCAAAATAGGAGAGACATTGTAACAAATGTGGATTTACTAGCTCCATACCAGTGATATTGTGCATTGAACCTCACCTATATTACAATTATCCTGTTTATAGTCGATCTATCTACAACTTGGAGCTTTTTTCGACGTAACAGGCTTGTGCAATCTAGCAAGGACATCCACAAGTGTTAACATACGGGCTATATATCAGAGTGGATATATGTTTGCCTATCTTGGCATTTTATCTCATTTTATGTGATTTTATTTTTGATATTTTAACTGTATTATTGTGTGACATTCCTTTATTTAAGTGGACATCCGTGTAATAAATTCCATATATTCCCATATAGCGAGTGCCCTTCTCCTATCCATTTTTCTAGCTACCTGTTGGCCTTGATCCGTAGGGCAGCTGTCGATGGGTTGGCTGCAAGAATGATCTCATATCCGAAGTGAACAACGCATCTTCAAACCGCCCTCTTCTTGTATGCGCTGTAGGATTGGTACTCGCAACAGTTTCTCTGTGGGTGGAAATTCCTCTGCCAACGCCCGCAACAGCCGAATGCAGCATCTCTCGAAGCAAGGCCTGGAAATGCTGCATTTTGACAGCCCTCTGTTATGCTGGTAACATGTCCGCCATTTTGTGTTTGTACCAGGGGTCTAAGTACGTTGCCACCCAGTGCTGGTCCTTGCCATTTTTCAAACACTGGAGCATGAAGGCCCCCATTTGCACTAAATTGGAAGCGGTGGAGAGGCCTGGCTCCTGCTCATCACTCAGGAGAATGTCGTCCTCGGTCTCCTCCCCCCATCCACGGACAACACAAGGGATCCCAGAAAAGTTTAAAGCCTGCTCTTCTTGCTCCTCCTCCTCCTCCTCCCCCCAGGCACCATCCTCCTCTGACTCCTCTTCAGACTCCTGCTGACTTGTCTCAGATGGAGTAGCCCCCCTGGGAATTCATTCAGCATTGCGACTTCTTCATCTTCCTGCCCCTCGACGGCTTGATCAATGACACGACGCAATGCACGCTCCAGAAAGAAGGGCTAAGGTACGATGTCACTGATGGCGCTGTGGCTGCAACTGACCAGTTTGGTGATCTCATCAAATGGCCGCATAAGTCTGCATGTATCGTGCATAAGTAGCCACTGGCGTGGTGAAAAAGAAAAAGAAATCCCCAGAACCTGTCCTGCCGCAGAGTTTGTACAGGTAGTCATTAACGGCACAAGGTGGAGTTCCAGCGCGTCAGGCAGTCACAAATCAGACTTCTGACTGGCAAATGGTGTTGCTGCTGAACGTCAGCAAGGCGAGCCATGACTGTGTAAGATCTAAAATGGGCAGAGATTTTCCTGGCCTGCCGCAAGATGTCCTGGACCCCGGGTTATTTGGCAATGTATCACTGCACGACTAAGATCGTGTGCCATGCATGGCACGTGTGTCATTTTGCCCTGTTTCAGCACGCTAAGCAGATTGGCACCGTTGTTGCACATGTAACATCCCAGAGTATGTCACTAAACTCTTTCTCCCTGCTGCAGCATGTCAGGTGTATATGTATATTGTCATCTTGTGTGATCTAACAATGCATTTTCCATTATATGTATTTTCCAGGTCTGTATAATGTATTTGCTGTAATTTCCATGTACACCAGCAGGTGGCAGCAATATGTTCAGCAGACCTTAGCCAGTTTAGTGTTGCTAGATTGGAATAGTTCATTCCAGTCTAGCTCCCCCCTCTTTGAGGAGGAGTGGAATGTTCCCACATCCTACCTCATGACGAGGAGAGGAAGTTAGGTAGAGTGTACCAGCTACCCCTGCTAGGGGAAGGCTGTGTTGGTAGGAGCTCCCAGAAACAGGGATCCCAACCTAGGATCCAGCCTCGGCTGAGGCCAAGGATCACTCTTTTCAGCCTGAGTCTTCTACCTCAGCTGGTGACAAAGCAACAGCACCTCCAGATCTACAGACCTCCAGGACAAAATATACCCTGCGAACAGAACTGTGAGTACAGATCCAGAGATCAGGAGAAGCCAAATTCCTCCTCAGCTAGTCAGGCCCACAAGAAGCAGAAGACAGAGCAGAAGATAGATACCTGCCAGATTCTCTAGGCATATGAATAGAAGCAGAATACCTATTGATTCCTGCCACATATTGCCAATACCTGCTGGGACCCAAGACCTATGCTGTAACTCGTATGGATTCAAGCTGCCATTAAGTAAAGACAAGTTGGATTATATCTCAAGTCTGGATCTCATTTACTTCTACTACAACCCTCAATTACTCCTACTAACAACACTCAATTTATTGCAAGTGAGCCAGGATCCAGGAGTCCAGTCGTGCCAAGGTAGGAGACACCGTTGACACCATACCTACTACACAGAGACATTATCCCCCTTTGGCATTCCTCACCTGGTACGTGAGTTGTTACATCTTAAAGGGCCCTGTTACAGTACCTGTGCAAGCTGCAATTGGCGTCACGAACTACTCATAGACTTATATGCACATATCCTGACCCACTGCAACATTGGCCACCGTACCAGTGTCCTGCTTATTGCACACACCACTTTACCAACTGTCAAATTCAGTGGGGATAGCCACTGATCGGCCTGTGACCACAGAGCTGAAAGCAGTGCAGGACCGGTGTGGCTCTTGGCTTCCAGACACAACAGCCACAGCACAGCATGGCAACGTCTCACCTGGCACATCAAATAGGTTCTGGGGAGCCGTGGGGGGTGCAGCAGAAGAGGAAGTAGCAGTGGAAAAGGAGGAGTCAGCCGAGGAGGAGACTGAGGATGGAGTAGGAGGAGGAGAAGAGGCAGGCCTGCATGCAATCCATGGCAGTAACACCAAATCCACACGGGTGCCCCAGGTTGCATGCTTGACAAGCATCAGAAGGTTCACCCAGTCGGCAGTAAAAGTTATGTACCTTCCCTGCCCGTGTTTGCTAGACCACGTGTCTGTGGTCGGATGTATCTTGGCACTGACACTGTGTGCCAGAGATACATTCACTTGCCGCTGAACATGGCCATATAGCTCTAGGATGCCCTTCTGGGAGAAATATTTCCTTCCGGGGACCTTCAATTGCGGCGTGCCAATGGCCACAAATTTACTAAAGGCCTCCGAGTCCACCAGTTTATATGGCAGTAAATGGCGGGCTAGCAGTTCCGAAAAGCCGTCAGTCAGCCGTTAGGCAAGAGGATTATTCGGCGTCATCAACTTTTTACGTTCGAACATTTGTGCCATGGAAGCCTGTCTTTTGCCAGATGAACGCGACGATGGCACGGTGGAAGGTGGGGTGGAGGACAAATGGGAGGAGAGAGGAGAAGGAGAAGAGGCAGGACGTGGAGCGCCGGCAGTGTGGCTTTGTGGGTTCTGACGGTGTTGCTCACACTGGGCTCGGTGATGGGAGGCCAGGTGCCTTCTTAAGGCGGTCTTCCCTAAGTGAGAGTTGGGCTTACCGCGACTTATGCGTTGACAGCACAGGCTGCAGATGGCAACACTATTGTCAGTAGCTGACACATTAAAAAAAGCCCACACTGCGGAGCCATGTATCGGCGTTCTGGGAGCATCAGATGTGACCGTGCATGGTGGATGGCTTGCTGCACAATACAAATGCACTATATAGAAAGTATATTATAGGTATATCACACCCCTGCCTCAATTAGTTTTTTGGGGGGGAACTGGTATATCACACCAGTTTCAATTCGTTGTTCCAATAGCGTTTGTCCCTCTGTATAGCTGCGGTATCTCAGCAGATCCGCACACAAATGCTGCACAATACAAATGCACTATATAGAAATTATATTATAGATATATCATACCCCTTCCTCAATCAGTTTTTTTGGGGGGCAACTGATATATCACACCAGTTGCAATTAGTTGTTCCAATAGTGTTTGTATGTCTGTATAGCTGCGGTATCCTAGCAGAACCGCACACAAATGCTGCACAATACAAATGCACTATATAGAAAGAATATTATAGTTATATAACACCCCTGCCTCAATCAGTTTCTTTGGGGGGCAACTGGTATATGACCCCAGTTGCAATTAGTTGTTCCAATAGCGGTTGTCCCTCTGTATAGCTAAGGTATCTCAGCAGAACTGCACACAAATGCTGCACCATACAAATGCACTATATAGAAATTATATTATAAGCATATCACACCCCTGCTTCAATCAGTTTTTTTGGGGGGCAACTGGTATATCACCCCAGTTGCAATTAGTTGTTCTAATAGCATTTGTCTTTCTGTATAGCTACGGTATCTCAGCAGAACTGCACACAAATGCTGCACAATACAAATGCACTATATAGAAAGTATATTATAGGTATATCACGCCCCTGCCTCAATCTGTTTTTTAGGGGGGCAACTGGTATATCACCCCAGTTGCAATTAGTTGTTCCAATAGCGTTTGTTCCTCTGTATAGCTGCGGTATCTCAGCAGAACCGCACACAACTGCTGCACAATACAAATGCACTATATAGAAAGTATATTATAGATATATCACACCCCTGCCTCAATCAGTTTTTTTGGGTGGAAACTGGTATATCACATCAGTTGCAATTAGTTGTTCCAGTAGCGTTTGTCCCTCTGTATAGCTGCAGTATCGCAGCAGAACCGCACACAACTGCTGCACAAATCAAATGCACTATAATATACTTTCTATGTTAGAAAGTATATTATAAGTTTATCACACCCCTCAGTATGTCACACCTATTGATAGCACACCTATACCAGTCCTTAAAAGGATGTTTGTGGCCCTATTAGCTAGCGTTTGGTGTCTCTAACAGTCTGTCCCTGCTTCACACAGCAACCTCTCCCTACACTGGCAAAAAACTGAATGTAAAATGGCGGCCAGATCGGGTTTATTTATAGGGTAGGAGGTGTGTCCATGTGCTGAAATGTCTCAATTGTCTGTCCTGTCCTACCTGATGGATGTGTTATGGATCAAAATTTGGCACAATGCTAAAGAATATGTCACCGGCGGACATCGCCATTTGTTCGCATGTTCGGCGAACTGCGAACGAGCAAAGTTAGCCGGGCGAACGGCAAGGCCATCTCTAATGAGGATGCATTGATGTTTTTGGTAGGCCCCCTTTCCTACTAGGCCCCTGTGTTAAATCCTCACTAGATGCAGGCTATATTAATCTGCAGTCAGTCTGAGTTGCCTTAGAGAACATTTAGGATTTAACCGTTTTTTGTTCTCATGAAGCAAGTCCAGGAGGAGCCGTAACAGGGATGGGAGTAGTATGGTCTCTGGTTGTAACAGTTGATCACAGTGGCCTTCCTCACACCGTTGCTTCCTAGGGCTGTGCAGTGAAAGAAGGGTGCATCTTTTTTTCCCCAACGGCAAGCCGTGGTTCTGGGGCTCCTGCCTGATTGTAGTCAGGGTGCCTGTGATGCCGAGAGTTTGTATGGTTGTAAGGCGGGGCATGTAGCGTGCAATGGCTGGTGTATGTTGAAGGAGTCAGTTACCAGGCCAAATGTAACAGAATAAATGTCTCTCTTTACTTGAGTGCAAAATGGGAGTTGTGGTACATCCAACAATAGCAAAACACAGTTTCCACAATATACAGTGTGGATCTCCCCAGATGGTTTTGTATGGATTTGAGCACAATGAAAATTATTGTACTCTTTCCTCTTTATGTTTCTCAAGTCTCTTCCTGCAGAGTCTATGGCTGGCAATCTCACTTTTGCAATTGTACCTGTAATTTGTAACTGATGCACACAAAAGATACGACCAGCCAAGTTGTGTCCAAGTGTAAAGGGTGTCTTAACAGCATTCCCCTCATTTCAGTCTAAATAGCTTATACAGCAGGATACCTTATTGATTCCAATGCTCAGCTCTCAACTCTGTATAGTCCGCAAGGGGTGGATCGATGATCCACACCCAAGCTTCCTGCAAAGGCTGAGCCAGGATTGTTAACCCTGGCTGTGCTTCCCATTACCATACTGGATAACAGCCTAAACTGGATGGACACATGTTTTTTTTTTTTCATCCTTACAAACTATGTTAGTATACTGGGTATACAAGACATAAAATGATGTTAAATAGCATGACAAGCATTAAACAGCAAACAGTTGTCAGGTCTCCACCCTCTGGGTACTGCACTCAGAAGTATGCACACATATGAATGTGTATTTGCATAAACCAGTCTTTTATACAAACATAAATCAAAGTGTGACTATAAAAGCTCACAGTATGGTAAAATACCCAGTGTAGTTCATATTCTGCTAGATATTTTACAACCTGGCAGACATTCATCTGTGATTTATGCAAGAATAAAGATCATGAAAATTCTATTTGTCTGTGCATGCTTCTACTACTAAGTACATATTTTATACGGATGAAGATAATTATTGTCATTTCACATGCACTTTCTCATTCTGTTTTCATTATGTAGCTTTCCTCAGCAGTAGAGATTCATTTTCACAGAGTAACATTTAGAAATATGCCACAGGTATCTCACAAAAGTTCCTGATAGACGTATCTTTTGGAGTGGAGCCACACATACAGTTTAGTTTTTGATGCTTTCTTTTTTTTTTTTTTTTATAATCAAAAGAAAGGAATGATGCTTCTCCTTCTTTCTGGATCAACTTATGACTTTAGCTGGAAAACTGCATCTGAAACTAGACTGCAAACTGCATAAAAACTGTTTCAACCAGCCAAGCTGGAGCATGGTTTCAGAGCTCTGGGCTGACTGAGCCAAAAGAAGCTACTATAAACAACTATAAAGCAGCATTTAGGTCAAATTTAGAGTCCACAAAACTGTAAGACCGTAAACCCGGGAGGGACCCCCAGGATACAGCAAATTCATGGAATAAGGAAAGCGACACGGACACCAGCTCCTGATGCAAATAAAATAGAAACTTTAATGAAACTATAACAGTAATAATAACAGTAGTTACAGAAAGTATATCACTTACAATTTCAAAATACAGTGAATACCACAAAGTTACATTCTCTTCCCTTAACCCCCAAACAACACTGTTTCACGTGCCCTCAATACTCTCAACCTAGACGCTGAAGTAGCCTTGTAGTGTAGCAACAACGGAGTGTCCAGAATACCCTATACCCCAGGCTCAGAGTCACGGTCCCAGCCCAACTGAACAACCCTACCCAACCCTGCAGAACCTGTACTCTGACTCTCTGTTCCGATCAGCTTACTGACGCCGATACTCATTCCTAGTGATGAGCGCAGGGGTCATATTCGAATTCGCAATATTTCGCGAATATTTTGTAGAATATTCGTCGAAAATTCGCAAAATCAAAAATTCGCGATTTTTTTTTTACTTGAAAAATCGGAAAGGTAATGATTGTGTAATATGCGAATTTTCGGATTCTAATTTTTTATTGAGAATTTTTCAACTTACAACTATTAGACAAAGAAGATTATAGCACTATATTAGCTAAATTGCTCTATATTCGATTTTTTTTCGAATATTCTCTATAGTGCTATAACTTTGTTTTTTCGAATATTCGTAATATTCAAAAACAAGAATATATAGCAATATAGCGAATATTCAAAAAAAACGAATATAGAGCAAAATTCGCAAACACTACTACTCCTAAAGTCAAGTATATTGCAGCCTTCTTATTGGCCCACAAGCTAGAAGCAGTGAGGGATCATGTGTACTGATAAAAAAAAAAATAATCGAAAAAAAAATAATCGAAAAAATAAAATAAAATAAAATTCGAATATTCAAAATTATGAATATATGTAACTATATTCGAAATATTCGCGAATTTTCGAAGTACCTATATTCGCGATAAAAATTCTAAATTCGAATATTCGTGATCAACACTACTCATTCCTACGAACAGAATCCGGATCCACATTGTCCTCTCATGCAGCTCACAAAATGGCGGACTGCTTCTTCTCCAAGCTGAACAACTTCACCTTTTATGGCACCCCCAACAGTTCCAAGGCTCTTCCAGCCTTTCGGGAACCGGTCCTCCCTCTCTCTCTCTCTCTCTCTCTCTCTCTGAAGCCCTCTGGAATGCTGACCCTGGCCTGATCTTTATCCGATGGCGACTTACACCAACTCGCAGGTCCTTAAAATCCACCATGAGACCTCACAGGGTCTGTAACCACATTCCACGGTCCAATTGACCTTCCGGGAACCAATCCTTTCTTCCTTGTGCAACATCTGAATTGCTGACAGGCATCAGTCACTTCTGACAGTGACTTTGACCGCTCCACGTCTCACAGACCCGAGGATGGCACTGGATCCTGTCTTCCAGCCTCTGCACAAACATGTCTGCTCAGGTCACCTTTTCCTGCTCTGTCTGGCACACACAGCAGCATGAGTCATCAGCATGCGTCATCATCTGTTTTGCATATTCAAATCCTAGAGTGTGCTGGCTGTAGCTGCAAAACAGTGGCCTCTAGTGCCCAAAATGCCAAATGACAGTTTTAGAAACAGCATTCAAGAAACAGTGGCTGTTTCTCCATCTTACAAAACCACCACCTCACTAGTACTTATCTTCAGTAACATAATCAGAATGACTGCAGGAAAGAAGAATAGGCACCTAAGAAATTGACTCAATTCTCTTCAAAACAGAATGTGTCTGAAGTGCTACTTCATTAGCTTGTTCTGTCAGCCCAGCATATAACCTCTCAGAAGACCCAATCTAGTCACAAAACATATCAACAGTAAATAAATCTTCCAAAGGGGGCTCTTCCAAGGCTTGGAATATGACAAGGGAAAATAGCCAAGCTAAATATTCATCCATATACAGCTGTTTTGAGGTGTTTGTCCCTCATCAGAATGGAGTAGGATTCTGGCTGGCTGAGTGAATGAGATGCCTTGGACACAGCTGGTCTGCTTAAGGAGAGCCACTGCTAAAGAGTACTCAGGAATAAATCTTCTTTTGAATATACACACATGTACAAAATTGTTGGTACACTTCTGGTAAAGAAAGAAAAAGCCAAAATGGTCAGTGAAATTACTCAAAACTGACAAAAGTAATACTAAATGAAAAGTTTACTGAAAATGAACTATTGAAAATCAGACAATGCTTTTGATTTGTGGTTCAACAGAATAATTTATAAAGAAAACTAATGAAACTGGCCTGGACCTTAACTTAATATTTTGTTGCACAACGTTTTCAAGCAATTACTGCAAACAAGTGACTTCTGTGACTCTCAACTAGACTTGTACACCTGTCCACAGGTATTTTGGCCCACTCAATTTTTGCTCCAGCTGTCTCAGGTTTGAAGGGTGCCTTTTCTCCAGACTTCATGTTTCAACTTCTTCCACAGATGTTCAATAGGGTTTAGATCAAGGCTCATAGAAAGCCACTTCAGAATAGTCCAATGCTTTCCTCTTAACTATTCTTGGATTTTTAGCCGTGTGTTTTGGGTCACTATCCTGTTGGAGGACCCATGACCTGCGACTAAGACCAAGCTTTCCAACACTAGGCAGCACATTTCACTCCAGAATGCCTTGATAGTCTTCATATTTCATTGTACTCTGCAAAGATTTAAGACACCTTGTGCCAGATGCAGCAAAGCAGCCCCAAAACATAAAAGAGCCTACTCCAAGTAGGTACAATGTTCTTTTCTTTGTATGCTTCATTTTTGCATCTGTGAACATAGAGCTGATGGGACTTGCCAAAATCTTCAGTTTTGTCTCATCTGTCCAAAGGACATTCTCGTGGAAGCATTGTGGCTTGTCAATATGCATTTTTGCAAATTCCAGTCTCCCTTTTTTATGATTTGCTTTCAACAGTGGTTTCCTCCTCGGAAACCTTTGGCTGATAGGAATGGATGGTGTGATCTGCCACTGATATACCTTGCGACTACGTCCAGGGAGGTTGGCTACAGTCCCGTAAAAATAAAAATTCTGAAAATGTATTACTTTTCTGTAAATGTAAAAAAAAAAATTTAAATGGTAAAACATATTGACTCAAATTTACCACTAACATGAAGTGAGACATGTCACAAAACTACCTCAGAATTACTTGGATAAGTAAAAGCATTCCAAAGTTATTAACACAAATAGTGACACATGTCAGATTTGTACAATTAGGCTTGGATCAAAAGTCGGGGGAGGGGGTGTAAATGGCCAAGTCAAGTTGTAATTGATGCTCAAGGCCACATGACAGGTTTTTGAGACATTGACATTTTGTGTGGAGGTATACCTGCAACGGACGCCTCCTCCCAGGGCCCTCTATATATTGCGTCCCAGGTGTAGGAAATGCGGAGTAGTATGTTGCTGCCTAAAATGTATTTTTATGTGTGTCACAGTGCTCTTAAATAAATAGGGGGGATAATTGAGGTATTTGAAGAAATAACTTGAGTCCAGACCTTGCGATGAAGGTCAATGGCAGCTTTACTTGAATAAACATTTCTCCAAACAGTTTATAGGCTTTGTCTTGGTTCCAGCATGCATTTGCATTAAACTGGCAGGCAAACTCAACTCTGCTATATCTTTCTCTCACTCTGCTGTACTGACAAGCTGACTTGGTAACTTGGCTTATTCTTTATGCTGCACTTCACTTTTTAGTCGGACTTATCTTTAGCCAAGGAATAGGTTAGAATACTGGTAGCTCCAACATGGAGTCTCAACCAGCACAGCACTGCCCCACCTCCTTCTGGTAGAAAGCAGTACTGGCCCACTTCTGATCAAAGGGGGGGGGGAATGGAATGGTGAGTTCCATTCTATCTAACTATAGCTCTGCCGTGCTTGCTGCCACCTGCTGGTGAAACAGACACATAACATGAACAGTTACATAACATTATAAATGCACAGTGTTGAGGGACCTGGAAAGATAGTAGCAAGGTGCAGAAGTGGTAACACCACTCTGGGGTGTTACATACCCACCACTGTTGTTGGATTTTGTTTCAATAAATTGTTTACATGCTTCTACTTAAAAAGGTATTAATCAGGAAAGGGTGGCTCTACTGAATATAAGGAATTCTGGTTAGGTGCACAATCTGGTGTAAACCCCCATTTACCAGATAAAATGTGATTAGTAATTAGATTGGCACTCACAAATACAAGGGTCACGCAGATGCAGCGATATTTAAAATTTATTTCCTTAAAAATCCCCTATACATAGAAATTAACACAGTATGTATTGGCCAATACTCAATTATTAAAAATTAAAAATTAAAACATTGTACATGCATTAGTCCTGAGACTCATATACAAAAACCTTAATTAAATCCACATATATACGTCTTAATTGTAAGACTGATGGTTCTTCAAATGTTACAGTTATGCAAACATCACACTTTGTATAGCTAAACCCCTTTAGAGCAAACAGAAGTAGCTGGATAACTTTCAAAAGGCTACACGATTCTGTTATAGGGACTTGAAAACTTGATATATCGAAAGTTCAGTGTACGCGTTTGTTTAAACGGCCAGTATTGTATATTCGTAGATGTTAATCGATTGAATATTCGCGTGTTGCGTTTATGTGAACTTTCTGATCGAAAAATTTGCTATAGACACAGTGAAACAATATTCATGAGGTGCTCGCGATTTTATAATGCACAAGTTCATATATGGTATTCATGCAGACTTTCTGATCCAAAAGAGTTAGTATAGGAACAATGGAACAAAGTTCATGAAGTACTCACGATTTTCTCGGCCTGTCGGTTTTTTCGGCCTTACGTGCGATTTTTATGGGCACGATAGAACAACATTCATGAAGTACTCACGATTATTTTCGACCTTACACGTATTCCATGGCTTCCGATTTACCGCATGCTGTTGGCGTGTATTACTTTCGTTACCCGAATGTCCAGGGTATATTATCGCGGAATCACCTCTGTGTCTCACTTCCTGGTTGCTTGATGTCTTTTAGCGATGGTTTGCTTGACTTTCATATCAGGCTGATCTTTTCAAGATGTTTGCTGCCGGCAGTGTTTCTTAAAGTTGTTTATTCCTCAGCTGGCACTGGAAGCCAATTTATTTGAACGAACCAAACGCGTTTCGGAGTACAATTTCTGGTCATACTCCTTCCTCAGTGGTAATTTTATGAGCCTCCATGTGCCTCTTTTATACCCTGTAAGCTCCACCCAAACAATTCAAAAAGAGCACAAAAACAGGGGTGGAATTTTCTTGTTGGACCAATAATTACAATGGACATATGACGAAAATGATAAAAATATGATAAAAATGTGCAATATATCATCCCTATCTTCTGACTAGACATTTCTGCACATTAGTACACTACCAAAACCCAAAAAACGCATGTGCGGTTTTTATGCGTTTTTCATGCGTTTTTTGTGTGTAGATGCGTTTTTTTTTGCCCAATGCTGCAAAATACTTCAGAGAATCACCCCCATGAAGCATTTCTATAGTAATATATGCCTAATCACAAAATTTACAGATTGATGTTCATTTAGTCTTAAAAACATGAAAAACTAAAAAAAACTTTCTCCAATGGTGTAGCTCAATCTACATATACTCACATCAATGGAAGGAAAGGACTTCAAACTCAAACTGGATAACTCCAATTGCTTTGTTGTACTGATATGAGGATAATATAGGGATGGAGCCTCGGAACTAAGGAAGGACCCCGAGGTCGAATAAAACACCTCCTAGGTCCTCCGTCAATTCCGGAGCCCCACCTCACAATCACAGAAATCCAAATTCTTCCATATCGGTGTTCAGACCTTGCGGTACTAGTGAGTCAAATTCAAAAATACGCCAGGATTCCAGCCTGGACATACACTTGATATGATCCCCACCTCGCCATTGTCTATTAACTTGTTCTATTGCAGCGTATGTTAGAACAGATGGATCTTTATTATGTACACTTTTAAAGTAATGGGATAAAGTATGTTTGATATCTCCTTTTCGTATATTGGCCATATGCTCTGATATACGCTTTTTCAAAGTCCTTTTAGTACGTCCCACGTACTGTTTGTTGCATGGACAAGTGATTACATAGATCACACTGCTCGAATTGCAGGTGAGAAACTCCTTGATCTGATTTATATGTCCATTGACACTCAATATCATTTCTGTGTTTTTTTTTCGGAAAGGAAATTATGGAACATGCGCTGCATGCTCCACATCTATGAAATCCTTTCAGGCCTATCCATTTTTGTACAGACAATTGTGGTTGACCTAGTTTTTTGATTGTGGGTGCCACCTGAATCCCAAGATTTGGGGCTTTAGAGAACGTTACACAGGGTTTTAATGGAATTTCCCCTCCTATGATCTTATCTTTCTGTAAATAATGCCAATGTTTGTTAACTATTTTCAGGATATCCCTGTATTGATTGTTAAATGGTATTATTAACCTCATTTGATTATTCTTTTTCGTTTTTTGGCCCTCTTCCTTATTGCCTTACATCGATGATGTAATTTTTACTTCATGAATGTTGTTCTATCGTGCCCATATAAATCGCACGTAAGGCCGAAAAAAAAGAGAGGCCGAGAAAATCGTGAGTACTTCATGAACTTTGTTCCATTGTTCCTATACTAAATCTTTTGGATCAGAAAGTCCGCATGAATACCATATATGAACTTGTGCATTAAAAAATCACGAGCACCTCATGAATATTGTTTCACTGTGTCTATAGCGAATTTTTCGATCAGAAAGTTCACATAAACGCAACATGCGAATATTCGATCAATTAACATCTACGAATATACAATACTGGCCGTTTAAACAAACGTGTACACTGAACTTTCGATATATCAAGTTTTCAAGTCCCTATAACAGAATCGTGTAGCCTTTTGAAAGTTATCCAGCTACTTCTGTTTGCTCTAAAGGGGCTTAGCTATACAAAGTGTGATGTTTGCATAACTGTAACATTTGAAGAACCATCAGTCTTACAATTAAGTCGTATATATGTGGATTTAATTAAGGTTTTTGTATATGAGTCTCAGGACTAATGCATGTACAATGTTTTAATTTTAAATTTTTAATAATTGAATATTGGCCAATACATACTGTGTTAATTTCTATGTATAGGGGATTTTTAAGGAAATAAATTTTAAATATCGCTGCATCTGCGTGACCCTTGTATTTGTGAGTGCCAATCTAATTACTAATGCTTCTACTTAAATGCCCTACTTTCATGATATAATATCATTGTAGCGGGAACTTTTTAAATTTTCCATAAATTTCACCTGAAAGCCAAATATCCCTAACTTTTAGTACTATATATGCATTAATATAAAGCTTTATTTATTCTGCTGTATTGTCTGTGAACGTTCTCATTCATCTATGTCATGGTTGGTAAATCAGTAGTAAGAGGTCAGAGCAAATGGACTTGTATTTTCTCTTGAAGACATTTCACTAGTCATCCAACTGGTTTTCTCAATTTGGAAAGCTAGTTAGATGCCTAGCAAAACGTCTTCAAGAGAAAATACAATACGTTCAGTTGCTCTGAATTATTACTATTGATATTCTGCTGTATTACTAATATTTGCTTACTTCAAGACTTTAGAATTTGCCCCCATGTAATGGTTTTGCAGTTTTCATAACTGTAGCATAACTATAAATTATAGATTCACCAAGTGGTTACTTGTTTGGTATCTCTTAGTTTTCTGGTAATATAGTTTACATTTTGCATTCCTGACGAAAGGTATTTTTTATTAGCTTTTTAATTTTCTGTAAGTGTTAATATCCAGACACTGAAACTTCTCACACTGTATGGACTGGAACATTATGAAACCATAATACATAGCCTTGACAGACTTTACATGTACTCTATAAATTCACTTCTATTAGTTCAGAAAACTGCCCAATGTGACTTAATAGCACCTGTCATAGTTTGTGAACTCATGGAAGAAAGAGAGAACAATTGACCAAAGTGTCGAGTAGAAGCGTTTGGTATTGACAGTTTTCAGATCCAGGCAATCATTTAAGCATAATGAATCATTCAGTGTATGACAGACGGTACCAATTAGCTAAGTATGAGATCTACAGATTTACTGATATAGAAGAATAGCAAGGCTAAGGATCTTAAAGTTGTAATACACTCAAATTAGAATTTATAGCAGTAATATTAACATCCAAGCCGGAGTAAAAGGCATTATTTGTTATGCTTTAAAATCATGTGTGAATTAAAACCCACAATAAATATCCAGGACAGATGTACAGTATGTCCTCATAAATGAAGATAATTACAATGGTCTGGAGACAAAAGTCTACAGGAACCAAACGTCCCCAATGTTTGTTTTCCAATTTACACAGCGGCGTTAATGAGATGTATGCCCCGATGTCTGATATCCTGGCTCCAGCCTACACTATGTTCTGTAAATGGCTGAAGCCCTCTTTATACTAGTTTCACACTAGCCTTATCAATCTCCACTGGAACAGCCTGCTGGAGGTCTCTGTATGGTCCACAGAGAGCTTCCAAAACATCAGAGGGAGCTCATTGTTAAAAGGTATCAGTCAGGAGAAGGGTACAAAAGAATTTCCAAGGCATTAGATATACCATGGAACACAGTGATGACAGTCATCATCAAGTGGAGAAAATATGGCACAACAGTGACATTACCAAGAACTGGACGTCCCTCCAAAATTGATGAAAAGACGAGAAGGAAACTGGTCTGGAAGGCTACCAAGATGCCTACAGCAACATTAAAGGAGCTGCAGGAATATCTGGCAAGTACTGGTTGTGTGGTACATGTGACAACAATCTCCCGTATTCTTCATATGTCTGGGCTATGGGGTAGAGTGGCAAGACGAAAGCCTTTTCTTACGAAGAAAAACATCCAAGCCAGGCTACATTTTGCAAAAATACATCTGAAGTCTCCCAAAAACATATGGGAAAAGGTGTTATGGTCTGATGAAACCAAGGTTGAACTTTTTGGTTATAATTCCAAAAGATATGTTTGGCGCAAAAACAACACTGCACATCACCAAAAGAACACCATACCCACAGGGAAGCATGGTGGTGGCAGCATCATGCTTTGGGGCTGTTTTTCTTTAGCTGGAACTGGGGCCTTAGTTAAGCTAAAGGGAATTATGAACAGTTCCAAATACCAGTTAATATTGGCACAAAACCTTCAGGCTTCTGCTAGAAAGCTGAACATGAAGAGGAACCTCATCTTTCATCATGACAACGACCCAAAGCATACATTCAAATTAACAAAGGAATGGCTTCACCAGAAGAAGATTAAAGTTTTGGAATGGCCCAGCCAGAGCCCAGACCTGAATCCGATTGAAAATATGTGGGGTATTCTAAAGAGGGCTGTGCACAGGAGATGCCCTCGCTATCTGACAGATTTGGAGTGTTTTTGCAAAGAAGAGTGGGCAAATCTTGCCAAGTCAAAATGTGCCATGCTGATAGACTCATACCCAAAAAGACTGAGTGCTGTAATAAAATCAAAAGGTGCTTCAACAAAGTATTAGTTTAAGGGTGTGCACACTTATGCAACCATATTATTTTATTTTTATACTTTTTCTCCCCTCTACCTAAAAGATTTCAGTTTGTTTTCAATTGAGTAGTACAGTTTATAGGTCACATTAAAGGTGGAAAAAGTTCTGAAATGATTTATCTTTGTCCATTTTTTTTACATCACAGAAACCTGACATTTTAACAGGGGTGTGTAGACTTTTTATATCCACTGTGTGTGTGTGTATATATATATATATATATATATATATATATATATATATATGTATATATATATATATATACACACACACACACACACACACACAAGCACACAGTTTATGAACACCAAAAAGTGGAATAGTGGCATAGTACACGGTTTGCATAGATAAGTAACCTAGTAGGGTACATATATAGTTAAAATAATATGCTAATGGTGTCTAGCAAATGTACATTCTCAGAAGTTTTGGGCGAGTTACGCGATACAGCAACATATTTGCATCCGGGGTATAAATATCCATGCCTATAATATCCGGGGCAGTATCTCAATGGCTTCTACAGAGTGCTTGTCTGCGGCCAGGTATACCCTACACCCCAAACCTTGGTAAATTTGAGAGTGGAATCACAATGTTTAAATACCAGAGCAATATATGGTAGAATCTGGTTAATCTGTAACTTCAACATAATCAGATTGGGACTATATCTTTTTAGAACAATACATTTACAGACCATAACAAAAGTATTCACAAAATATAATTAGTATATAGTGCGTCCATATTTCATTGTCTAACAGACCAACAGACAAACTTCAGGTGAGCAAGGAACTGGAAGTGACAACGTGGTGAGCAAATCAGTTACCATCCACCACCCAGAACTAAGCATAAGCAATGGGACTGCAAGGCCAAATCATATGCCAGAAGTCCACTTCCAGCTCCTGGCATCTAGCGCATGCAGTGGTAGATACCCTGCCCATCCTATACAGTCTGATTGGAGTGAGATATGTTTGATATATAATATATAATTGAGTGAGCCTATTATTAGTAGATGGTGAGACCTTAAGATGTGACTCTGATAAATTTATTAATGAATCTGTGAGTGTTGGGATTTGTAATTTCCATTTGTCAAGCTCTTTCAATGGTGTTCTTGCTAATTCAGTTTGTAATAATTAATTTTTATTTTTTATAAAGAACTGATACTAGGCCTCTTGGTTTCAGAGTCTTGAAAACACAGATCAGATTATGTGTGAAAAAGGTTGACATGGGACCAGAAATTGGGTAGCTAGGGCATATCGTAGCTGCAAATAAGAGAATAATGGAATGTGAGGGATCTCCTATTTAGTAATTAAGTCAGTAAAAGGTAACAACATATTCTGTAGAAAAAGATCACCCAGAAACTGCTCCTTGGCTGCCGGTGAAGGTCTTTATTTCATAAACATTAGATACAGTGTAGCTATGATAAACATTGGTTTTGCCATAATGGCACATTTGGAACTACAGCGTGAAATTGGCAAGTTTTTTTTTTGCCTTTGCAAAGGAATAAGAGGTTTATGCCTCATTCACACGTCAGTGTTCGGTCGGTGATTTCCATCAGTGATTTTCCGCCAAAACCAGGTGCGGCTCTAAACACAGAACAGGTGCAGATCTTTCCTTTTAACATTATGTCTGTGGAGGCTCCAATCCTGCTTTTGGCTCACAATCACTGATGGAAATAACTGACGTGTGAATGAGGCTTTAAGAAACAGAGTAGATTGCTTCAGGACTGGCCACGTATTACGGAGGTCTAGATAATCCACCAAGCAGTATTTAAAAGTAGGGAGCGGAGCCAGGGCTAACCAAGAACGTAAATGATCTAATTGATCGGCTATGTAATAGATAGATAATAATCCAGCAGGGCCATACCCACCCTGACACTTCGGTCTTCACAGGACTTCCAAACTCAATTTAGCATGCGAGCATCCCCATATAAATGGCCTAGTAAGTGAATCTAATTCCAGAAACACGTGCTTTAAGCTGTGATTTGTCCATGTGCGCGATGTATTAGAATGAGCTTGAAAGATAAAGCAACACGTGGAAATGTCACCCTGTGTAGCACTATAGGGTATGCTACTTGATGTGACAAATTGAGTACAATTCCAGGGCCCAGTTTCCTGATGCATTTTTGAAAGCCAATACCAGGGTTGAATAAAAACACAAGAAACGTCACATTTGTCCATAACTTTCTCTCCTTTTATGATTCACTCCTGATATTGGCTTCCAAAACTGCATCAGGTAACCTGACCTTTTGGCCATACCCTTCGGCATTCCTGCCTGTTGCAACTGTCGTTCTCTATGTAACACTCATAGCGAACATTACTTTAGACAGATCAGGATCTAATGTGTTCAGAAATGTTGGTTATACAGTACACATGCATTGTAATGAACAGGACACTTCATAATGTTAACGTGTGGAAGCCACAGCACACATGTGAGTATCTGTCAACACATACCTCCATGGTAATCTAAGCCAGGTGTCAGGTGTGCTCTGTTACCCTGATTCCAATTATTTTCCCCCCATCCCAATTACTGCATTACTGAGAAAATGTTGATTTTTTTTTTGCTATGCAAACTGGTGCAGGAAAGACATCACCGTTGCACTAAAAGCTCTGCTCCTTATTGTTTCCAACCCTTTCCCCCCAGCTTTGAGTGACAGGGTAAGGCAGGGGAGATGTAACCTCATCTGGTCCTTTGTTCTTACGCATGCACCAGCTCTTCAGGAATCAGAGCATGTGCAGTGCAGGGCTGAAGTCATCTTTACTACTCAGTCTGGCAAGCAGGGCTGTACTACACTTGCAATAATTCCCAAAGCACTGGGGCACATGGGAGAATGTAGGGCAACATTGCAGTAGAACAATTAAATTTATACTTCCCTTAAGGGATTTGAGACTGCAATCATTCTATCACTTATACCATGAACTGCAGTAGTAAACTGTTGCATTCTATGAGATTTTAACAAGCTCCCTATTATACCCTGCCAAAGACAAGACTTAACAGGCAATGTGCCATGACAGGCGTGGGAGTCCCAGGCTGCCAAAGTAGCCAATTGGAACCCTATGATTTTGTTGTAGGGGCTCCAAACCAAGGACAGAGGGAGATAGATAGATAGATAGATAGATAGATACTCTAAGGTAGTCATAGTATCCGCATGGCCTGTATAGCCTTTATTTTTTTTGGAATGGCTCATTTCTGCAGTCATTCAGATGTGTTAATGTTAGACTGCATCAAAATTCCATCAAGAGTCCAATGACTTCTATTCTGCCAAGCGTTCAGTTTAGTCATTCCTGTCATCTATGTTAATGGCACTTCTGCTTCTTCTAAAGGATACAGCCAAAGACATGTCAAATGACCTGCCATCTCCACAGACTAATAATACAAGGGTAAGGATAGAAAAATGTTAAGACTGTGATTGAAAAGCAGCTTAAATATTTCTGATAACAATAAAAAGTTTAGTCTCAGCAGAGTATTGTTACAAGCAGTGTTTCTTAACCTGGATCTTACATTTAATTTTAAACATTTTATACAGTAGTCGGGCACATTAATCAAAGGTAGGTAAAAATATGAAATTATTTTACAAATGTAAAGTAGATTGCAGAATGAAAGGGGTTAAAAAAACATTTTAATATATCCTATTACAGCACACTGAGTTTAAGGCTATAGACACCTTTTTGTTGTCACGAGGGTGTCAAGAGCCACGCCTGACTCCATTATACCCGGGGTCAGGAAGTCGCAGCGGGTGGCTGCGCACTCTATGTAGAAAGATAAGTAAGTGCTGTTTCTTTATGGTAGCTTTCTGGGTTTGCCTTGCAACCCTTTTTGGCTCACTCAGGGATCCGTAGCTCCTTCTCCTCAGCTGTTTCTTGTCCAGCACTCCCAACCTCCTTATATTCCCCTCTCCCACTTATCTGGTTGCCAGATATAGAGCTTCCTGCCTGGACTTCTATACTGACCCACTGGAGCTGTGTAGCTGTGTTCCCTGGTTGTTGTTCCAGAACGTTACCCTCCAGATCCCTGTTGGGCCTTTGTGGTCTGCTGTTGTCGCCCACCTGGGATTATATGTTTGTCTGTGTTGTCTGTCCTCTCCTTGGTGTTTTCCTTTTAGTGTCAGTGGTGCGGACTAGTGATCCCACCGCCCCGTTCACTACATAGGGCTCATCTTAGATCGGCGTACGGGTGATCGGCGTACGGGTGAGGAACCCGTCTAGGGACGTCAGGTGCCAGCTGCAAGGTGAGTCAGGGGTCACCACCTTTCCCTCTCCCTTGGACAGGGCCTTCCCATTTCCCTCCCTTTGCGTGACGCCGGTCATTACATTATATCTGGTCCTTATTTTGTGTAGGTAAAAAAAATAAAAAATTAATAACTTTTTCTTTCTACCTACTTAGAGTCCAGTATGGATCCAATTGCTGCTTTGTCAAAGCAACTTCAAGGCCTGTCTTTGGAGGTGGCAGGATTGAAGGCGTCGGTCCTCCAGCAACAGCAGCAATTGCAACAGACCGCAAGCCCAGCGGTTGCTACAGGTAACCAGGTTGTTGTGGAACCCAAGGTTGCTCTTCCTGACAGATTTTCTGGGGGAAGGGACAAATTTGTGACGTTCCGTGAGGCCTGTAAATTATATTTTAAGCTGTGCCCTTACTCCTCTGGTAATGAAGAACAGCGGGTGGGGGTTGTTATTTCCCTGCTGCAGGGGGACCCACAATCCTGGGCGTTCTCTTTACCCACTGATTCCCAGGCTCTCCGGTCAGTGGATGAATTTTTTGGGGCCTTGGGTCTCATATATGACGACCCTGACCGAGTCGCACTGGCTGAATCAGGATTAAGGATGCGCTTGCGCTGTACGAGACTCCCTTTTCCCTTGATGCGGTTATGTCCCTTTCTATCCGAATAGATAGACGTCTTAGGGACAGATTGAAAAATCCGGAGCAATTGGTAACCCCTCCCAAGCAGCAGTTAGTCTGTACGGACTTAGACGAGCCTATGCAGCTAGGAGGAACTACTCGTCAGGTCCATCCTCCTGAGGCTCGCCGTAGGCGTGGGGTTTGTTTTTTCTGTGGAGAGAGGGGTCATTTTATTAATGTCTGTCCTTCCTTCCTCAAAAACAAAAGACCGTAGGAAAACTACTAACCCCAGGCTGTGTGGAGGATGTCAGCCGGGGGGTATACGTTTCCTCCATACGAACATCGCAATTTGTGTTACCAGCGGTTGTTGTTTTTGGCGTTAAGACGGAGACTATTTCAGTAGACAGTGGAGCAGGAGTAAATTTGATAGATGCCCATTTTGCCCACACTATGGGTTTGTCTCTCTGTACGCTACAGAGACCTATTCCCATATTCGCTATTGATTCTGCTCCTCTGTCTCAGAGAAACCTCACTCACATTGTCCATAACTTACACCTTCGGGTAGGGGACCACCATAACGAGTTGCTTTCATGTTATGTTCTGGAGGGGCTTCCCACTCCGGTGGTGTTGGGTCTTCCCTGGTTGGTAGCGCACAATCCAGTGGTGGATTGGCAGGCCAGGGAGATATTGGAGTGGAGTGAGCATTGCAGGGAAAATTGCTTAAATAGCAATTGCTTAGTCGCCTCCATAGCTACCCTACCTACATTTGTTTCTGACTTTGACGACGTTTTTTCTGAAAAGGGTTGTCAGAAGTTTCCACCTCACCGTCCTTATGATTGCCCGGTTAACCTGATTCCCGGTGCAAAATTACCCAAGACCAGGTTATATAATCTTTCGGGTCCGGAGAGACAAGCCATGAAAGATTATATCTCCGAGAGCTTGGCTAAGGGACACATCAGACCCTCTTCTTCATCCATGGCTGCAGGGTTTTTCTTCGTTAAAAAGAAAGATGGGGGCCTGCGTCCTTGCCTAGATTTTCGCGAATTAAACCTGATAACCATCCGAGACCCATACCCTCTTCCTCTCATTCCTGACCTGTTTAATCAGATTGCGGGTGCTAGGTGGTTCTCCAAACTTGATCTTAGGGGGGCCTACAATCTGATTCGTATCAAGGAAGGGGATGAGTGGAAGACAGCTTTTAACACCCCTGAGGGGCATTATAAAAATGCCTTTCGGTCTGACCAATGCTCCTGCTGTCTTCCAACATTTCGTTAATGACATTTTTAGTCATCTTATCGGCAGGTTTGTGGTGATATACCTAGATGATATTTTAATTTATTCGTCTGATCTGAAAACACATGAGGTGCATGTCAGACAGGTACTGCAGGTCCTACGGACGAATAAATTATATGCTAAAATTGAAAAGTGTGTCTTCGCCGTTCAGGAAATACACTGCATGCAGAATTATTAGGCAAATGAGTATTTTGACCACATCATCCTCTTTATGCATGTTGTCTTACTCCAAGCTGTATAGGCTCGAAAGCCTACTACCAATTAAGCATATTAGGTGATGTGCATCTCTGTAATGAGAAGGGGTGTGGTCTAATGACATCAACACCCTATATCAGGTGTGCATAATTATTAGACAACTTCCTTTCCTTTGGCAAAATGGGTCAAAAGAAGGACTTGACAGGCTCAGAAAAGTAAAAAATAGTGAGATATCTTGCAGAGGGATGCAGCACTCTTAAAATTGCAAAGCTTCTGAAGCGTGATCATCGAACAATCAAGCGTTTCATTCAAAATAGTCAACAGGGTCGCAAGAAGCGTGTGGAAAAACCAAGGCGCAAAATAACTGCCCATGAACTGAGAAAAGTCAAGCGTGCAGCTGCCAAGATGCCACTTGCCACCAGTTTGGCCATATTTCAGAGCTGCAATATCACTGGAGTGCCCAAAAGCACAAGGTGTGCAATACTCAGAGACATGGCCAAGGTAAGAAAGGCTGAAAGACGACCACCACTGAACAAGACACACAAGCTGAAACGTCAAGACTGGGCCAAGAAATATCTCAAGACTGATTTTTCTAAGGTTTTATGGACTGATGAAATGAGAGTGAGTCTTGATGGGCCAGATGGATGGGCCCGTGGCTGGATTGGTAAAGGGCAGAGAGCTCCAGTCCGACTCCGATGCCAGCAAGGTGGAGGTGGAGTACTGGTTTGGGCTGGTATCATCAAAGATGAGCTTGTGGGGCCTTTTCGGGTTGAGGATGGAGTCAAGCTCAACTCCCAGTCCTACTGCCAGTTTCTGGAAGACACCTTCTTCAAGCAGTGGTACAGGAAGAAGTCTGCATCCTTCAAGAAAAACATGATTTTCATGCAGGACAATGCTCCATCACACGCGTCCAAGTACTCCACAGCGTGGCTGGCAAGAAAGGGTATAAAAGAAGAAAATCTAATGACATGGCCTCCTTGTTCACCTGATCTGAACCCCATTGAGAACCTGTGGTCCATCATCAAATGTGAGATTTACAAGGAGGGAAAACAGTACACCTCTCTGAACAGTGTCTGGGAGGCTGTGGTTGCTGCTGCACGCAATGTTGATGGTGAACAGATCAAAACACTGACAGAATCCATGCATGGCAGGCTTTTGAGTGTCCTTGCAAAGAAAGGTGGCTATATTGGTCACTGATTTGTTTTTGTTTTGTTTTTGAATGTCAGAAATGTATTTGTGAATGTTGAGATGTTATATGGGTTTCACTGGTAAAAATAAATAATTGAAATGGGTATATATTTGTTTTTTGTTAAGTTGCCTAATAATTATGCACAGTAATAGTCACCTGCACACACAGATATCCCCCTAAAATAGCTAAAACTAAAAACAAACTAAAAACTACTTCCAAAAATATTCAGCTTTGATATTAATGAGTTTTTTGGGTTCATTGAGAACATGGTTGTTGTTCAATAATAAAATTAATCCTCAAAAATACAACTTGCCTAATAATTCTGCACTCCCTGTACAGTTCCTAGGTTATTTCTTATCTGCTTCAGGTTTCCGTATGGATCCTAGGAAGGTCCAGGCAATTTTAGATTGGGATCTTCCTGAGAACCTCAAAGCACTGCAACGGTTCTTGGGCTTCGCAAATTTCTATAGAAAATTCATTAAAAATTATTCGGTGATTGTAAAACCCCTTACTGACATGACTAGGAAGGGGACTGATTTTTCTAAATGGTCTGACGCCGCTAAAATTGCTTTTTCCTCTCTAAAAGAGAGGTTTACCTCGGCACCTATACTAGTCCAACCTGATGTCTCCCAGCCTTTTATTGTTGAAGTCGATGCGTCAGAGGTGGGAGTGGGGGCTGTGCTTTTTCAGGGTCCGTCTCCTGGCAAATGGCGTCCTTGTGCTTTCTTTTCTAAAAAACTATCTGCAGCAGAAAAGAACTATGATATTGGCAATAGGGAACTATTAGCTATTAAACTAGCGTTTGAAGAATGGCGTCACTTTTTAGAGGGGGCAATCCACCCCGTCACTGTGATTACAGACCACAAAAACCTTCTGTACCTCGAATCAGCTAAGCATCTCACCCCTAGACAAGATAGGTGGTCGCTATTTTTTACCAGGTTTAACTTTGTTATTACCTATCGTCCTGGGGCAAAAGGGTGTTTCCCTGGAGAGGGTAATGTGAGTGATCCGGTGCCCATTCTTCAAAGAGGAGTGGTTGTTTCTGCGGTACACTCTGTTCTGGAGGGGAAGGTGTTAGAGGCCCAGGGGGACGCCCCGGTCTCTTGCCCCTCAGAGAAATTGTTTGTACCGTTGAACCTGCGTCTCAAATTATTAAAGGAACATCATAATTCGGCACTTGCTGGGCACCCGGGTAGTAAAGCAACCTTGGAGCTATTGTCTCGTCGTTTTTGGTGGCCAAGGTTGCGTCAGGATGTAATGGATTTTGTGTCTTCTTGTTCTACTTGTGCGCGCGCGAAAGTCTCTCATACACGTCCTGCAGGGTCTTTATTGCCACTTGTCATTCCCAATAGGCCATGGACACATCTGGATTTTATCACTGACTTACCTTTTGTCTGCGGGTAAAACAGTTATTTTGGTAGTAGTGGACAGGTTTAGCAAAATGGTACACTTCATTGCGTTACCCGCACTACCTAATGCTAAGACTCTTGCTCAGGTATTCATCAGTGAAATCGTGAAGCTTCACGGGGTCCCTTCCGATGTTGTTTCGGATCGGGGAACCCAGTTTATTTCTAAATTTTGGAAAGCTTTTTGTTCCCGTTTGGGGGTACACTTGGCCTTTTCCTCAGCTTTCCATCCTCAGTCGAATGGACAGACTGAGCGCACCAACCAAAACCTTGAGACATATCTAAGATGTTTTGTGTCTGAAAACCAAGAGGTGTGGTCATCATATTTACCGTTAGCCGAGTTTGCCATAAATAATCGCCGTCAGGAATCTACTGGTAAGTCACCATTTCTTGGTGCATATGGTTTTCATCCCCAATTCTGTACTTTCAAAGAGGGGGGGTCTTCTGGGGTTCCCGAAGAGGAACGGTTTTCGTCATCTCTTTCATCGGTATGGCAGAAGGTGCAAGCTAACTTGAAAAATATGGGAGGTAAATATAAATGCATGGCTGATAAGAGACGGTCGCCAGGTCCGGACCTAGGAGTGAATGACTATGTGTGGCTGTCTACTAGGAATATTAAATTAAAGTTTCCTCTTGGAAACTGGGTCCTAGGTTCATTGGCCCTTACAAAATAGTAGCCATCATTAACCCCGTGGCTTTTCGCCTGGAGCTACCTCAGACTTTTAAAATCCATAACGTCTTCCATAAGTCATTACTCAAGAAATATGTTCCACCTCTAGAACCGTCACCGCTGCCACCCCCTCCTGTTGTTGTGGATGGTAATCTAGAGTTTCAAATATCCAAAATTGTTCATTCTCGTCGGGTCCGCGCTCTTCAATATCTGGTGCATTGGAGGGGTTACGGTCCCGAGGAAATAATGTGGGTTCCAGCGTCTGAGGTAAACGCAGACAGGTTAGTTCGGGCTTTTCATGCCTCTCATCCTGAGAGACCTAGTCCTGAGTGTCCGGAGGCCCCTCGTAGAGAGGGGGGTACTGTCACGAGGGTGTCAAGAGCCACGCCTGACTCCGTTATACCCGGGGTCAGGAAGTTGCAGTGGGTGGCTGCGCGCTCTATGTAGAAAGATAAGCGCTGCTTCTTTATGGTAGCTTTCTGGGTTTGCCTTGCAACCCTTTTTGGCTCACTCAGGGATCCGTAGCTCCTTCTCCTCAGCTGTTTCTTGTCCAGCACTCCCAACCTCCTTATATTCCCCTCTCCCACTTATCTGGTTGCCAGATATAGAGCTTCCTGCCTGGACTTCTATACTGACCCACTGGAGCTGTGTAGCTGTGCTCCCTGGTTGTTGTTCCAGAACGTTACCCTCCAGATCCCTGTTGGGCCTTTGTGGTCTGCTGTTGTCGCCCACCTGGGATTATATGTTTGTCTGTGTTGTCTGTCCTCTCCTTGGTGTTTTCCTTTTAGTGTCAGTGGTGCGGACTAGTGATCCCACCACCCCGTTCACTACATAGGGCTCATCTTAGGGAAAGCCAGGGTTTAGGCACGGGATCGGCGTACGGGTGAGGAACCCGTCTAGGGACGTCAGGGCAGTCAGGTGCCAGCCGCAAGGTGAGTCAGGGGTCACCACCTTTCCCTCTCCCTTGGACAGGGCCTTCCCATTTCCCTCCCTTTGCGTGACACCGGTCATTACATTTGTGCACTAAAAAAAATCAATAAACCCATATCTTACCGTAATGCAGCACATAATAAAATTGCACTTGTTTGTTTACTGGTATCAGCTTTGCTTCACATGCTCTCAGAAATGCTCTTCTATGAGTTTTGCTCAGACTGTCTTCTTCTGTGAGAACCTGTGGGCGTTCCTGTGGATTTCACATGCACCAGCACAAGCTCTACTGCCCTGCTCCCACATCCTGTTACACAGCACAGCTATCAGCCACTTGCATATAGGCTGCTGGGACTTGCAAGTGACTTGGTAGTAAGATTTTATTCCAATCCACAACATGGTGAGTCTTACAGTATGCTACAACCTGTAATCAGCAGATCTATTTCTCACTTTCCATTCTGTAGAAAGTCCATTATTTTTAGACAAAATAGATATTTCTGCTGAGAACATTAGTGCAGCGATCTACAGTCAGAACCATGGTGTTATAAGCAGGATATAGATGTCATTACTGACAGCTCTCACTACCTGCACTCTTTTTTTAACACAGTATTGTGTGCAGTCCGCACAGTAAGCGGTAACTTTTCCTACACAGATTAGTATAGTGTGACGACACCCAAGGAGATTGCAGAAACTACTAAAATTGGGTTAAGAATTGTCCAATGCATTATTAAAAACTGGAAGGATAGTGGGGACCCATCATATTTGAGGAAGAAATGTGGCCGGAAAAAATCCTGAATGATCATGATTGGTGTTCACTTAAATGTTTGGTGAAATCAAAATGAAGAAAAACAACAGTAGAACTCAGGGCTATGTTTAATAGTGAAAGTAAGAGCATTTCCACACACACGATGCGAAGGGAACTCAAGGGATTGGGATTGAACAGCTGTGTAGCTGTAAGAAAACCACTAATCATTGAGGCAAACCAGAAAAAAAGGCTTCAATTTGCTAGGGAGCATAAAGATTGGACTCTGGAGCAATGGAAGAAGGTCATGTGGACTGATGAGTCAAGATTTACCCTGTTCCAGAGTGATGGGCGCATCAGGGTAAGAAGAGAGGCAGATGAAGTGATGCCTTCATCATGCCTAGGGCTGACTGTGCAAGTCTGTGGGGGTAGTGCTATGATCTGGGGTTGCTGCAGTTGGTCAGGTCTAGGTTGAGCAACAGTATGTGCTCCAAGAATGAGGTCAGCTGACTACCTGAACATACTGAATGACCAGGTTATTCCATCAATGGATTTGTTCTTCCCTGATGGCACGGGCATATTCCAAGATGACAATGTCAGTATTCATCGGGCTCAAATTGTGAAAGAGTGGTTCAGGGAGCATGAGACATCATTTTCACATATGGATTGGCCACCACAAAGTCCAGATCCTAACCCCATTGAGAATCTTTTTTTTTTTTTGGTGGTGACTTTTTTTTTGGACAGGCAGTGTGTATATATATATATATATATATATATATATATATATATATATATATTTATTTGTGGTCAGGGCGACGGCCCTTGAACGTACTACACGGAGCTTACCGAAGGCTGGTTAATGCCGGGAGCCCGGAGCGAGGGTAGGCCTAAAAGGGGGCCTACCCCAATACAACTGAAGAGAAAAAAGGGACGGGAGGGAGGGGTAACTGGCTGCACGTCCCGTCTGAACTCCCGCCGAGGTTATAAGGGCAGAGGGGGCGTGGCCTCTGCCCCTCCCACAAATACATGCTGCCCGGCAGCCTTAACCACTTGTGGTCAGGGCGACGGCCCTTGAACGTACTACACGGAGCTTACCGAAGGCTGGTAAATGCCGGGAGCCCGGAGCGAGGGTAGGCCTAAAAGGGGCCAAAAATGGAGACATAAACATACTGTTAAACACTTTATTGTAGCATTACAGGGCAAGTGAACAGAATGCATCACGAATCTCGGATTGAGGGTTTGGTACATATCTGGAGAAACAGGACGATCTCCACCGCCCCATACTCCTGATGACATGCGGTGGTATCTTGTGCCTAGAAGCGGCTGAGGCCGCCCCAATGCGAAAGGAGTGGCCCGAGATGGCCTTGGGATCCTGACCCAACCCTGCAACCAAGGAGCGGACATGGGACATGAACTGGGACGTGGACAATGGACCCCCCTTAAAGGGAAGTAGAGGACTATCTGGGGCAGCCGCCTGCAACCCTGCAGACAACTGCTGCAGCGCATTGACCGGGCACCAGTCGTTGTGCGAGGGGTAAAACCTCACCAGCGTTGGAGGTCCTGTTTGAGCGGTCTTGGTAGACAGGATGCTCAGTATAAAATGGTCGTGATGCCAGGTCAAGTGCTGCTTCTGGAGATGATGGCTGTTCCGGACGGCAGTGGTGAATTCCCCCGGCCGGAGGAACCCGTAAAACCCCAGGTATAGGGCGGCTTTAATGACGGTGCTAACCAAAGGCCCAAAAGGATTACTATCCAGAGCCAAGGACAACTGCCTAAACAAGGAGCCGGACATGGGTTGACTGACCACTGGCCTACTTGTACCGGCTTTCTCAATGCCCCGGAGCGTGGCCTTGATGGCCTGTGATGTGAAAAAAGATACTCGGGCAGGGTTGTTCAATGTGAATTGATGTTGAATTCCTGCCAAGTAAAGGCGGATGGTGTTGTGCGCGAGACCGAGGTTGGCATGACAATGCGCGATAAATGCCATAACGAATGACACGTCATCCACGTTGCCTTGTGGATGACTCTTTGCAAACTCCTTATAAAGGTTCCAGCCCGTGCGATAATTTCTGACCGTGTTTTCAGAAAGGCTCTGGTGCAAGAGATCTTTAGCTGTCCTGATCAAAGCCGTTAATCCCACACCAGGTCGCTGTAAGCTGGAATGCCCAGTGATTGCCAAATATGGCTGCAAAGCCCTTGGATGCGGCTGCATCTGAATAAACCGTGGGAGAGGATGGGTTCCGCGGGGGAATGAACAACCTTACCCCATTCCATGAAGACATAAATGTATTCCACATGGACAGGTCCGCCATGCCCTGTTGGTCCAACCGAATAATACTGTCTTGCTCTGGGGCTGATGGCAGGAGCAGCAAGAGCCGAGAAACAAAGGTACGTCCCTGGGGCATGACCCTCATGGTGAAGTTCAGCCGGCCCAGCAACGATTGGAGGTTCGTCTTGGTCAGTACGCATGCCTTGGACGCCTCCAGGATGGCTAACCGTATCTGCTGCAACTTCTCCTCGGGGAGCCTTGCTTTCAACCTCACTGAGTCCAGGATGACCCCCAGGAAGGTGATCGTCTTGGAAGGACCTACCGTCTTCCCTGAGGCGACAGGAACCTGGAGTGCCGAGAATAATTCCAGCAGAGAGGATAAGCTGGAGGGCTGCTGGGCAGGGTGTTCCACCAGCAGGAAGTCGTCCAGGTAATGTATGCACATGGGCGCCTGCCCATGTTCGACCAGGATCCAATGCAGGGCCTGGGCCAGACGGTCAAACAGCCATGGGCTGCTTTTAGAGCCAAACGTTAGGCGATTAGCAAAGTAGTACCTGCCTGCACACTTGATGCCGTAGTATTGCCACAGTTGCGGATGGATCGGAAGCAGTTTGAAGGCGTCCGCAATATCCGTCTTGGACAACCAGGCCCCCCTGCCTGCCTTGAGAATAAACTGAATCGCCTCATCGATAGAGGAGTACTTCATACTAAACTCTTCCGATGGTATGAGGGAGTTGATACTGGGTATGTGAGAGGAATGAGGAGCCGAGAGATCATAGATAAGTCTTTTTTTATTTGAGTCCTTCTTAGCCACCACTCCAATGGGGTTAACCCTCCATACCTCAAAGGGGATAGAATCAAACGGACCGATGAGGAACCCTTTTTCCAGCTCCAAGGAAATCGCCGCTTGCACAGCCTCTGGATCCTGTCTGGCAGAGAGGAGATTCTCACACTCCCAGTTGACATGTGGAAGGGCCACCAACCCCGTATGGAACCCCTGTGACAGACCCGTAAGCAGATGCACCACAAACTGTTGATCACCATGCCCTTCTAGGAGTGCCCCGAGGAGATCAACGTTGATGTCGGTCAGTCATGCCTGTTTAGATGCCTTCTTAGGACAGGTGGACCTTGGATGTGCACGAAAGCAGACTGTGCACACGTGGAGGGCCCTTCACCCACTGAACATGCAGTGACCGAAGTTAAAATTATTACATATCTGGCTTTTGCCCAGATACACAATCGGCCTACCAAACTTGTCCATGAGGGCCGGACCCCTGGTGACTCCTGATGTACCTGGAAGGGCCCTATCTGGATGGGAGGCCGCCTCGTTGGGGCACCATACCGTGTCATGAAAAATGGACTGGCATGAACCACAAGTGGGGGCCCAGAGCCCTGCAAAATGCCTGCAGAAGAGCTCCATGTCTAGCACAGCCCAATTGGTCATGAATTGAAACTGTGCTAGGGAGGCTGCGGCTTTAGCCGCGAAGGACCGATGGTAATCGTAAAACGCCGAGCCCCCATACTTGTGGCCCAAGTCGGTGACCTGATATAGATATGCGTCCAGCTCCTCCCTCCTATTGGGCTGTGCCGAGCAGATGACGTCCCTGAACAAACTGAACGCGAGCACAAACTCGGGTATGGACAGTTTGCGATTCAGTCGGGCATCTTTGGACTTCATCACTACTGACACCTCCCCGCAATCAATGGTTCTGTGCTCGCTAGCATCATGGGATGCTATGAGAATAGATGCCAAGTTGACCTCTTTGCCTGCCAGTATATCCCTCCTGATATTTTCCGCCACAAAATGAGCTGGGACAATGGCCGGCGGAGTAGCTGACATACCTGGAGAACCTGCCACTGGCCCTGACACCGCCGTCACGGGCGACACCGACTGCGACGAGGTGGAGGCCCTGGACTCCAGCTCCATGACCCTGTGCTGGATGTCTGCTACAGAGGCAGCCAGACTCCCCATAGTGGCATTCAACTGAGCCAGCGATGCCTGGACAGTAGGTACTGCCAGCTGCTCGCTGGATGGGCCCGGGCTAGATACCAGCAGCCTATAAAGTTCGGCCTTCCTGGCTGAAGCCGGGTGACTGATGCCCCTTCTATTCAATTCGGCCACCAGTTTCGGAATTTTCCAGTTCCTCAGGGATCCATGACCAGCCAGACTGGAAACCACGGACCCGGAGATGGACGAGGCATCGTCGATGTCTGAGGCCTGGGACATGTTGACCACGCTGTAATACTCTATGCCCTGGATATCACCTGAGGACAAAACCTTTGTTACTAGTACCGACCCAGGCGTGTCTTGGACATCCCGATGGCCCCTCCCCCTTTTGGCCTCTACCAGAAAAGACCGCCCCTAGATTATGGACGGCCTGACGGACCTGAACTGATACTCACCTGGTAACGGAATTTGATGAAAAATGGTAACGATACCGTACTGGAGGCCCTTGCCACCGACCGAGGTGGAGGCTTTGTTAATGGGAAATCGAAGGCACCGAGACCCCAACGTGCTGCCGTATAAACAAGAACAAAAATGACAATCTAAATGCACTGGGAATAACCCACCTGGGTGCGTCAGGCCGTACCCCTGCCCCTAAGGGTAAACGAGAAACATGGCCTAAAGGTTTCTAGGCCACCATGATGAGGACAGAAGAGCCAATAACCAGGATGACATGCCCCCCGGGCGTGCTGCTGAGTCATGCATGCTGCTATGGGCAAAATGTGTGCAAGATTGGTGAAAATGACCCCTTGGACGTACTTAGACAGGACACCATGCCGCCAGGGCGGCTGACGCGACATTGTCTGAACGCTTCAGACAGACGTGCAACAAAAACGAGTAAGACAACCTGGACGTACCAGGTAGGATCACGTGCCACCGGGGTGGCGGACATACTTTGCCTGAACGTTTCAAGCAGACGTGTAACAGGAGATGACATGACAACCTGGACGTACCAGGCAGGACCCCGTGCCACCGGCGTGGCAGACATACTTTGCCTGAACGTTTCAAGCAGACGTGCAACAGGAGATGAGTATGGCAACCTGGACGTTCCAGGCAGGACCACCTGTCACAGGAGTGACCAATAAATGCTTAAACGCTTTAAGCGGACGTACCACATGAGATGACAAGACACCCTGGACATCCAGGCAGGACACCGTGCCACGAAGTGGCGGACGTAACATTGCCTGTACGCCTCAGGCAGACACACCACAATAAGGAAAATGACAACCTGGAGTTTCAGGTAGGACCACATGCCACTGACGCGGCGGACGCCACAAAGCCTGAACGCTTCAAGCAGACGTACCACAATAAACAAAGCGACAACCTGGAGTTCCAGGCAGGACTACATGCCACCGGAGTGGCGGACGCCACGATGCCTGAACGCTTCAAGCCGACGTACCATAGTAGACAAGTGACAACCTGGACGTTCCAGGCAGAATCCTGTGCCACCGGGGAGGGCGACAGAATAGCGCCTGAACGTTTTAAAGCCGACGAGCCACGAGGGAGAGAGATGGGTATGACAACATGCCGTGCCCAGAGGAACCACATGCCACGGATATAACATACGGGACGTGAAAATGTGCCTGCGGCCAAACCCCCGTGACACATATCATAACCATATAACAACAGGACATACCACCTACTGCAAGTACGGAATCCTTGGAACGGAATGGAGCGTCAGATACTTGATCAGACGAAAACTCTGCAATATGATGATGCATGACAGCAATGTAAATGTACAATAAATTAAATATTTTTTTGCCCTTTTTATTTTTTTTTATAAACAGACATCGGCACTGCTGCTCCCGCACTGAGAGCCCATAACACCGCTCCAGAGCAGGGCAAGTAGAAGATACCTAAGTTAGGGTAATCCTAAATGACGCCCCTAGTCAGGGAATTAAATAGCGATCTATGTGGAAAGGTGCACCAACACCATCCTAAATATAGGTAGACAGTGAAATACGTTTGGGGCTACTGTCTATGCAAGCCAAACCTAGACATAATAGTTCCCCATAATAATTGCTTGTACCCCGCAAATCTCGCACAGTTTTTAAAAAGTTAGCTGTTGCCACAACACAGACCTAGGTATGAAGACCCCAAAGTGCATGCCCTCAGTGGTGGCATTTGTGTCATGTGATATTGATCCGTAAGAAGCAATACCCGTCACAGTAGATTTATATATATTGCTCCACACTGCAAGGCTTCATGATTGAAGACACTGCCATAGTTGTAAGGCTTGTTATGTGGCGTGCAGGAAGTTATTTGCAGCACCTTATACAAATGAAAACCTTTGTGACTGGCATTGACTTGAGGTGTGGGGAGCAATTTAAGGCAAACATCAAAGCCACAACTACCGTGATTTCTTAACATTTCAAAACCAGCTTTTGCCTCAGCTCAACAGGCTTAAACAGTTGTCCAGTTCCCATGGAAACCAGCCACGTGCCTAGGAACAGCACGCGCTGGCCTACATGCGCTTCTGCCATCTACCATGACCCCCGGCGGGGTTAAGAAAACAAAGAGAGCGTTACCAGGGGCGGCGCCGCCGGCGTGCCAAGCAACCGGCACCCGCGGCCGCCCCCGGAACACACACACGCCCTCGACTGACAGTGCCGGCCGGCCTGGACCAGGAGGTGAGCGGAGCTCCGGCCCCCAACCCCCCCACGTGGATGCGCCGTCCCCGTGGTGATGAGAAGCCTTGCACCGCCGTATGCCGCCCCCCGCACCGAGGTAAAAATCCGACCCGGAACATGCAACGGATATAGCTTACCTGGGCGACCGAGACGAGGAGAAGCCGATCCCATACTTACCCGGCTCGAGGCTTGAAGGCGCGGGACGTGCAGGAACCAGACGTGACCGGACGACCCAGGTAACTGGCTGCACGTCCCGTCTGAACTCCCGCCGAGGTTATAAGGACAGAGGGGGCGTGGCCTCTGCCCCTCCCACAAATACAGGCTGCCCGGCAGCCTTAACCACATATATATACAGGGAGTGCAGAATTATTAGGCAAGTTGTATTTTTGAGGATTAATTTTATTATTGAACAACAACCATGTTCTCAATGAACCCAAAAAACTCATTAATATCAAAACTGAATATTTTTGGAAGTAGTTTTTAGTTTGTTTTTAGTTTTAGCTATTTTAGGGGGATATCTGTGTGTGCAGGTGACTATTACTGTGCATAATTATTAGGCAACTTAACAAAAAACAAATATATGCTCATTTCAATTATTTATTTTTACCAGTGAAACCAATATAACATCTCAACATTCACAAATATACATTTCTGACATTCAAAAACAAAACAAAAACAAATCAGTGACCAATATAGCCACCTTTCTTTGCAAGGACACTCAAAAGCCTGCCATCCATGGATTCTGTCAGTGTTTTGATCTGTTCACCATCAACATTGCGTGCAGCAGCAACCACAGCCTCCCAGACACTGTTCAGAGAGGTGTACTGTTTTCCCTCCTTGTAAATCTCACATTTGATGATGGACCACAGGTTCTCAATGGGGTTCAGATCAGGTGAACAAGGAGGCCATGTCATTAGATTTTCTTCTTTTATACCCTTTCTTGCCAGCCACGCTGTGGAGTACTTGGACGCGTGTGATAGAGCATTGTCCTGCATGAAAATCATGTTTTTCTTGAAGGATGCAGACTTCTTCCTGTACCACTGCTTGAAGAAGGTGTCTTCCAGAAACTGGCAGTAGGACTGGGAGTTGAGCTTGACTCCATCCTCAACCCGAAAAGGCCCCACAAGCTCATCTTTGATGATACCAGCCCAAACCAGTACTCCACCTCCACCTTGCTGGCGTCTGAGTCGGACTGGAGCTCTCTGCCCTTTACCAATCCAGCCACTGGCCCATCCATCTGGCCCATCAAGACTCACTCTCATTTCATCAGTCCATAAAACCTTAGAAAAATCAGTCTTGAGATATTTCTTGGCCCAGTCTTGACGTTTCAGCTTGTGTGTCTTGTTCAGTGGTGGTCGTCTTTCAGCCTTTCTTACCTTGGCCATGTCTCTGAGTATTGCACACCTTGTGCTTTTGGGCACTCCAGTGATGTTGCAGCTCTGAAATATGGCCAAACTGGTGGCAAGTGGCATCTTGGCAGCTGCACGCTTGACTTTTCTCAGTTCATGGGCAGTTATTTTGCGCCTTGGTTTTTCCACGCGCTTCTTGCGACCCTGTTGACTATTTTGAATGAAACGCTTGATTGTTCGATCATCACGCTTCAGAAGCTTTGCAATTTTAAGAGTGCTGCATCCCTCTGCAAGATATCTCACTATTTTTGACTTTTCTGAGCCTGTCAAGTCCTTCTTTTGACCCATTTTGCTAAAGGAAAGGAAGTTGCCTAATAATTATGCACACCTAATATAGGGTGTTGATGTCATTAGACCACACCCCTTCTCATTACAGAGATACACATCACCTAATATGCTTAATTGGTAGTAGGCTTTCGAGCCTATACATCTTGGAGTAAGACAACATGCATAAAGAGGATGATGTGGTCAAAATACTCATTTGCCTAATAATTCTGCACGCAGTGTATATATATATAATTACAGCGCTCTCAAACACTTTATTCAACCCTGTGGTCGCAATGTTTTCAGCTCATTCACAGAGTCTCTTTTCAAGTCATGAGCTAAAATGTTGCGACTAGTGTTGAGTAAACTTGTGTTTCAAGTTCGGTGCTCAAAGTATAGGTTATCTAAGAATTCCGTTATGGATTCCGCTACCACGAACCATAAGGGTCCATTCCGCTACCACAAACCATAAGGATCCAACTGTTTTGTGTCCGCAAATTGCGTATCTGTAAAACACGGACACCGGCAATGTGCATTCCGCATTTTGCGGACTGCACATGGCTGGCACTATGATAGAAATGCCTGTTCTTGACGGTGGCTGCAGACAAGAATAGGACATGCTCTATTTTTTTTGCGATGCCGCGGAACGGAAGTGCGAATGCAAACAGCACATGGTGATTCTGTCCGCATCTTTTGCGACCCCTTTGAAAATGAATGGGTCTGTATCCCTTCCGCAAAATTGCGGAACGGATGCGGACCCATTATGTGGACGTGTGAATGGACCCTTAGGTATGGTACGTGGTAGCAGAATCCATAACAGAATTCTTATTACGATTATTCCTGCAGTATATAAATCTTTTGCTAGAGGTAGTTGTGCATTGTGTAGTGTGTGTGTTTGTGTATATATATATATATATATATATATATATATATATAAAATTACTGTTTTTGTGAGGAAATGTAACAAAAAAATTGCTTTTTTGACACAGTTTTTATTTTTTGCTTTTTACAATGTTCACCTGACAGACTAGATAATGTGATATTTTTATAGAACAGGTCATAACGACGCGGCAATACCTAACATGTCTATTTTTTTCAATTTTATTTTGGATTTACACAATAAATTTTATTTTATTTTTTTAATCATGGTTTTGTGTTTCCAATTTCTGAAAGTTTTATATATATATTTTTTTGGGTGATTCTCTTAGGTAGGGTCTCATTTTTTGCGGGATAAGATGATGGTTTGATTGGTACCATTTTGGGGCACATATGACATTTTGATAGCTTGGTATTAGGCTGGTTTCACACAGGCGTTGCGGGAAAATGTGCGGGTGCGTTGCGGGAACACGCACGATTTTTCCGCGCGAGTGCAAAACATTGTAATGCGTTTTACACTCGCGTGAGAAAAATCGCGCATGTTTGGGATTGTTTTTCTGTAGATTGTATTATTTTCCCTTATAACATGGTTATAAGGGAAAATAATAGCATTCTGAATACAGAATGCATAGTAAAATAGCGCTGGAGGGGTTAAAAAATAAAATATTTAACTCACCTTAATCCACTTGCTTGTGCAGCCAGCATCTCCCTCTGTCTTCATCTTAGCTGTGTGGAGGACCAGGACCTGTGGTGACGTCACTCCGGTCATCACATGATCCATCACATGATCTTTTACCATCGTGATGGACCATGTGATGACCGGAGTGACGTCACCACAGGTCCTGTTCCTCCACACAGCTAAGATGAAGACAGAAGGAGATGCCGGCTGCGCGAGCAAGTAGATTAAGGTGAGTTAAATTATTTTTTTTAACCCCTCCAGCGCTATTTTACTATGCATTCTGTATTCAGAATGCTATTATTTTCCCTTATAACCATGTTATAAGGGAAAATAATAATGATCGGGTCCCCATCCCCTCTCCTAGCAACCGTGCGTGAAAATTGCACCGCATCCGCACTTGCTTGCGGATGATTGTGATTTTCACGCAACCCCATTCACTTCTGTGGGGCCTGCGTTGCGTGAAAAACGCAGAATATAGAGCATGCTGCGATTTTCACGCAATGCAGAAGTGATGCGTGAAAATCACCGCTCATGTGAACAGCCCTATAGAAATGAATGGGTCCGGATTCAGTGCGGGTGCAATGCGACTAACTCACGCATCCGCTCCGAATACTCGCCTGTGTGAAAGGGGCCTTATACTTTTTCGGATACAAGGTGATAAAAAAATTGCTTTTTTGCCCCTTTTTTTATTTTCTTTTTTTACGGCGTTCACCAGACGGGTTGGATCACATGCTATTTTTATAGAGCAGGTTGTTACAGACACAGTGATGCCTAATATGTGCATTTAAAGATTTTTATTTTACACAATAAAAACATTTTTGAAACAAAAAAATCATGTTTTAGTGTCTCCATTTTCTGAAAGCCATATTTTAATTTATTTTTTTGGACTTATATAGGGGCTAATTTTTTGCAGGATGAGATGACGGTTTGATTGGTACCATTTTGGGGACATATGATTTGTTGATCGCTTGGTATTACACTTTTTGTGTTGTAAGGTGATAAAAAAATGGCCTTTTTGGCACTGTTTTTATTTTATTTTTTATAGCGTTCACCAGACGGGTTTGCGCATGTGATATTTTTATAGAGCTGGTTGTTACGGATGCGTCGATACCTAATATGTCGGTTTTTTAAATATTTTTATTTTACACAATAAGAGCATTTTTGAAACAAAAAAAATCATGTTTTAGTGTCTCCATTTTCTGAAAGCCATATCTTTTTTTTATTTTTCTGCCGATTGTCTTATGTAGGGTCTCATTTTTTGCGGAATAAGATGATGGTTAGTGATGGACGAACATCGGCCGGGATGGTTTGTGAACGCGATCAAATGTTCCCGAACCGCAAGTTCGTGGCAAGTCCTATTCACTTTAATTGCAGGTGAACCTGAAAAACCTTCAGCTCATATTTGCAGCCAGCAAACACTTACTAGAAGTACACAAATAGCCCCACAACATGGACAGTGATATACCAGAGGGGAATCATTGACAAAAATTCCCACAAAAAATATATATTTTAATCAGGGGCCATTTTAATGCGTCTTAAAGAGAAACTCTCAAAAATGTGTCCTGCTGGAGCCTAGAAAACTTTTATTTCCTATCTGTTTGATGTATACAAATGTGCAGCACTCCAGGTTTTTGTATCCTACAGAGTCTATTTAAAAGAAATGCATACGTTAACGTTAATTTTATTTCTACCATGGAACTATATTGTGAACGGACGCCACTGTACGCCATCAGTCTGATGCATCTGTTAACGCATACATTTTTGGTATGCATTAAAAAGATGGCAAAAATAGGATGTGAACCCAGCCCTAGTGTCAGAATAAGCACCAGTACAAATCGGAGCAGCGTGGTGGGGAGGGGAGGCCGCCATGTACTGACAGAGCGCTACCTGGTCCTGGTGGTCAGGGATGAGAACTGCATTTCCCAAGGATCATTTTCTACTGGGAAATACAGGGCACAGTATAATACACTAGAATCTATATAATATAAAGATATTATCCCTACCCCCGAATAATAATACAATTAGGTGTTCATTTATTATATAGAAATACGTCTATGTTAGGCGTATTTCTGACACAGATTGTGGCGCAAAAGTCCTTAGCGCCGCAATCTGCATATTTTTCCCGCTCATGCCAGGTTTAAAAAAGGATGGCATGGGCAGGGAAAGGGATACAGTCATGGCCATCCAGTTATTGGATACCACCGCCATACATTGACTGGAAAACACCTCTGCACAGTGACCGGATAACAACCCCATACTGTGATGGGATAAAAAAGAGTATAAGAGGGCACAGTACAGGGAATGTCACTAGGGGCACTGCACAGGGTGTGGTAAGAGGGCACAATGCAGGGTATAAGGGGGCACAGTACGGGGTGAGGGGCACATTACAGGATGGGGGGCACAGTCACATGACCCTGTGACATTAGAAGGTCCTTATTGTGAATGCGGGGTCAACTGGTTAATCACACCAGTAGAAATTATTTCTTTAAATAGTGTTTTTCACTCTGTGTAGATGTGGTAAAACGCAGTAAAAACGCAGACAAATGCTGCACTACCCAAATGCACTATATAGAAAGTATATTATTGGTATATAGCACCCCTGCTTTAATCAGTTTTTTTTGGGGAGCAACTGGTAAATCACACTAGTAGAAATTATTAGTTCCAATAGCGTTTGTCCCTCTATCTAGCTACAGTATCGCAGCAGAACCGCACACAACTGCTGCACAATACAAATGCACTATAATATACTTTCTATGTTAGAAAGTATATTATAAGTGTATCACACCTATACCAGTCCTTAAAAGGACTTTTGCTGCCCTATTAGGTAGCGTTTGGTGTTCCTAACAGCCTGTCTCTGCTCCACACAGCAACCTCTCCCTACACTGGCAAAACACTGAATGTAAAATGGCGGCCAGATCAGGTTTATTTATAAGGTAGGGGGTATGTCCATGTGCTGAAATGTCTCAATTGGCTGTCCTGTACAACCTGATGGATGTGTCATGGGTCAAAGTTCTTCACAATGTAAAAGAATATGGCGGGCGCGAATATCGCCATATGTTCGCCCATTCGGCGAACAGCGAACGAGCAAAGTTTGCTGCGAAACGACCGCCAGGCGAACCGCAAGGCCATCTTTAATGATGGTTTGATTGGCACTATTTTGGGGTACATATGACTCTTTTGATCACTTTTTATACCATTTTGTGGGAAGTGCGGTGGGGAAAATTGCAATTCTATCAAAGTTTTTATTTTTTATTTTTATGGCGTTCACCGTGCGTTAAAAGTATGGGATCCTTTTTACAGATCAGGTTGTTACAGTTACGGTGATACCAAACATGTTTAGTGTTTTTTTTTTTACATTTTTAACCAATTATATGTGCGGACATAGGGAAAAGTTTGATTTTTTTAACTTTTTTTTTAAACTTTTTTTTCTCAAGCAGAGTGTCAGCTGTATGTTACAGCTAACACTTTGCCCCACTGCCGCTCTGCAAACCTTGACTTGGGTGGGGGGGAGGGCGAGGCGGGCTTGTTGCATCGCCGGCCATCTTTAAGGGGAGGGGCAGCTTGTATGGAGGTGAGGACGGCCATCCTACACGGCGGGGGAAAGGGGGGGGGGGGGGGCATCGGGCCGCTGCTACAGCAGAGCAGCGGCCCGATGGCTAGTCCCTTCCGTACAGCGGTCCCTAAGGACCATGGCATGAAGGGGTCATGTCTGCAGTTTGAAGCAGACTGTCAGCTGTATGTTACAGCTGATAGGAGAGGTCGCACTACATTTTTTCCAGAAGAGTAAAATTACTCCTCTTAACAATTTTGGGTAGTATTTTTAGCCGAGGAGGAGTACAAATTTGTGGTAATTCACATATATAATGCATAGGCCCTGAGGCTGATATTTCTGCAGTGAAACCATTGCTAGTCTCCCATGCAGAAATAAATGTAGACAATTTTACATTTATCCAACATCATACACTAAACATAAGACCACTGCTGCCATACACAGCACCCACCTGAAGCTACCATACACAGCGCCTACCTGAAGCTACCATACACAGTACCCACCTGACACTTCCATGCACAGTGCCCACCTGACGCTGCCATACACAGGGCCCACCTGACGCTGCCATACACAGGGCCCACCTGACGCTGCCATACACAGGGCCCACCTGACGCTTCCATACACATCGCCCACCTAACGCTGCCATACACAGCGCCCACCTGACGCTGCCATACACAGCGCCCACCTGACGCTGCCATACACAGTGCCCACCTGATGCTGCCATACACAGCACCCACCTAATGCTGCCATACACAGCGCCCACCTGACGCTGCCATACACAGCGCCCACCTGAAGCTGCCATACACAGGGCCCACCTGACACTACTATATACATATTACATACACAGCTGTACCACATGGCCATTACACAGATAGTTTACCATATACACATTGCATGCACAGCTCTGCTACATGTCCATTGTACAATAGACTGGTTAGGGTACTCTCACACTAGCGTTAGAAGAATCCGGCAGGCAGTTCCGTTGCCGGAACTTCCTGCCGGATCCGGAAATCCGTATGCAAACGGATATCATCTGCATTGAAATACCAGATCTGTCTCTCCAGTGTCATCTGGAAAAACGAATCCGGTATTTATTTTTTTCACATTTTTAAAGGTCTGTGCATGAGCAGACCGGAAAACCGGATCTGTCAATGCGGCAATTTCCTGAACACTTGGTACCGGATCCGACATTAATACATTTCAATGGAAATCCAGCAAGTGTTCCGGAATTTTGGCCGCTGTGGTATTTTCTACAGCCAAATACCGTAAAAGGGATGGAATGGAAGACATCCTGATGCATACTGAACGGTTTGCTTTCCATTCAGAATGCAATAGGACAAAACTGATGCGTTTTTTTCTGGTATTGAGCCCCTATGACGGAACTCAATACCAGAAAACTTTAACGCTATTGTGAAAGTAGACTTACACTGACATAGCCCTGCTTTATTACACACCTTCTATACATAAAGTACTTCTGCATTCTCCACCAGCACAGTCCTACAGGGAGTCTGTGTTCCCCTAACTCCTCCCACACACATGGCTGATCACATGACTGTAACATCACCACATGTCCTGTAACCACAATGTAGTGTTTAGTCCAGACTATGGATCTGCTCTTGGTGAGAGACAGAGATGTCCGTTTGGGGCAGGGCTTTTTGGGAGAGGGACGGGGCTTCATGTGTGCCACACCTGGCAGCTTCTGATGCAGCGGGGGAAGGGAGAGGGAGACAGTGGGTGCTCCCCTGTGCACACAGGAGGAGTTACAGAAAATCCGTCAGATGACGGACTCCCTGTAAACTCATTGAGAGCAGCCTGCTGTGCTTCCAGACCGGGCCATTTGCCCCTTCCTGACCAGGCCAAATTGTGCATATCTGACATTTGTGTCAGGCGCTTACAATGGTACAAAATAGACAAAGTGGAGAAAGGATGGAGGGGAGGAGACTATATAAGCAAGATGTCCAGGTTAGAGACACAAAGAATTTACGAACTTAACACTTTAATGCCGGGGGGATTGAACGCGGAATTTGAATTGTTCGGGTTTCTGTGAATTTGGGTGGATGTGCCCCACTGACGGCAAAACCCCTTTCAGTGCATTCAAGCTGGGGGGTTCGGCCCTTAGTGAGACACATCCACTAGTACATCATATTTGCAGAACCACAGATCATTCAACCCCACATTGTCAATATCCGAAATAAGTGTCATAAGGGAACTTTTAAGTGAATTATCAAAATATTAAAAAGATATAGTATAATAAAGAAGACAACTAAGATCAACAGAACTAATGTGTTGGGGGAAAAAATAAGGACCGTCAACCATTTTATCCATTAAGTTTTATTGGTAACAGTGTCAGATATTTCGTTGAGATATCCAGTGGAATTTATTGTTATAGGTAGAAAGGCTATTAATTTGTATGTTTCACAATATTTTATTATTATGGGTAGAAAGATTATTAATTCATATGTTCCAAATATTTTAGTGATTATTCTTGTATACATATATATTCAATATCACTGTGTGTCGATTTTATTTTAGCGCTATTATAGTACTGGTAGAATTATAGAATTATAGAAATAAATAGGACAATAGGATATATTCCTTTATCCTATTTATATGGATGTTATATGCATGCGACTATTGGCCCTTGATAAGTGTTGTCCAGGCTGGTCCCGTTCCTACATACTATTAGATCTTGCCTCAAGAAGTAGTAAGCGGCTTACATATAGATTAAACTTAACAAATGACTGGTAATAAGGGAGATCCAGACATAATAACCAATTCTTGGACACACATATCGTACTGATTGTCTTCACAATGTGGAAAATAGGAGGAGCAACATCAAATTGGATAATTGGATTCAGCAGCACATTTTTGTATAAAAAGGTCTTTTGGAAGGGGGATTGTTCATCACTGAGGAAGGGGCAACGTGAAGCCCCGAAACGCGTTTGATCCAAGACCCCCAGCTTACCTTCACACGAACTCCTGTTGTACCCAGTGCCGCAATCATTCTAGGTTGGCGCTATAAATCCGGAACGCTTCCCAAGCAAAGAGGACCTGGCACGCTGACTCACGAGGAGCTGTTAATTCTCATACCCAGAGAACAAGCTCTTTTTTCGTGACCGCCGAGTTATACCAGCGTGGAAGCAGGCAAGCAAAAACTTGGAGGACATCGGCTCTAGAATTACAGGGAGCGGTGCCCAGAGCGACATAGACCGGAGGCGGAGACAACCAGAAGGCGAGCAGTCGGATACACAGAGAACCGGAACCGCAGCAGTGAAAGGAATACCTATAATTACTGAACAGTGAGTAGAAGCGGGACGCCGCACCACTCACTATAAGAGAACACTGCCTGCATTGCTTTTTTGCCCTTTGGAATAATCTGAGACTTTCTAATTTATCACCCACTCCTAACTTGGATTGAGATATTATTTATGAAGCACCATCTCTGCTATTCCACATTTTAGCTGCATTACTAATTGAGATTAACTTTACCAACGCTAGTCTATTATATATTTATTATATATTTAATTGTATTTTACCAATGTATCAATTTTAGATTTTAAGTAGTATATTGTATTGCATTTTATCATCCACATCCAGCTTATATTATTAAATTGTTTAATATACTATTAATAAATTGTTTAATTACTATTTCCGTATGGTTCCATGTGTAGTGTGAGTGCCCAGTATATTGTTTTATATTTGTTCATTTGTTAAAGGAAGGGCGAATCCTTTATTACTGAGAGCACCTCCTCCTGTGGCCTCACTCAATCCTGTGCGTCTCATATCAGCTACTTAATAGGACAAAACTGATGCGTTTTTTTCTGGTATTGAGCCCCTATGACGGAACTCAATACCAGAAAACTTTAACGCTATTGTGAAAGTAGACTTACACTGACATAGCCCTGCTTTATTACACACCGTCTATACATAAAGTACTTCTGCATTGTCCACCAGCACAGTCCTACAGGGAGTCTGTGTTCCCCTAACTCCTCCCACACACATGGCTGATCACATGACTGTAACATCACCACATGTCCTGTAACCACAATGTAGTGTTTAGTCCAGACTATGGATCTGCTCTTGGTGAGAGACAGAGATGTCCGTTTGGGGCAGGGCTTTTTGGGAGAGGGACGGGGCTTCATGTGTGCCACACCTGGCAGCTTCTGATGCAGCGGGGGAAGGGAGAGGGAGACAGTGGGTGCTCCCCTGTGCACACAGGAGGAGTTACAGAAAATCCGTCAGATGACGGACTCCCTGTAAACTCATTGAGAGCAGCCTGCTGTGCTTCCAGACCGGGCCATTTGCCCCTTCCTGACCAGGCCAAATTGTGCATATCTGACATTTGTGTCAGGCGCTTACAATGGTACAGTGAGGAACCCTAGGAAACAGGGTAACAAACGTAGTCGGTTGTGGTGTGCCGAAACCGAGGATGAGGTAGGCCTGAGAAAGAAGAGGGCCTACCCAAGGAAAAGATATGGAAAGGAATGAGTGTGAATAAGTGGAGTGGTGGGAGGGTCAAGCAGTTCAGACCTCAGACGGTACAGGAGCCAGGTAAGGGGAGTGCCCTAAATAGGCTGGAGGTGGAACTCAGCCCCTCCCACAAATCCAGGCAATTTGCCTTAATACTTGTGTCAGGCGCTAACAATGGTACAGTGAGGAACCCTAGGAAACAGGGTAACAAACGCAGTCGGTTGTGGTGTGCCGAAACCGAGGATGAGGTAGGCCTGAGAAAGAAGAGGGCAAAATTGAAGTGAACAAGTTTATTGCAGACAATCAATATATGTATTTCTCAACCAGACATGTTTTTGAAAGCCTCCCTAACCTCTTGAACTGGATTGGGTATGTATCGCGAGTAAGCAGATGATTTCCAGCGCCCTAATGTTTTTATGACATGAGTTGGGATGTTGGCGCTGGAGGCTGTAGATGCGGCCCCTATACGAAAGGAGTGCCCTGAGTAGTTGGCTGCGTTGAGGCCTAGTTGTGTGAGGGAAGACCTGACATGAGTCATGAAGGTGGTGGTGGTGAGTACAGATCCTTGCAGCTGTAGTAATGGTTGTGAGGGTAGGAAATTATGACGCTGCATGTAACATAGTAACATAGTAACATAGTAACATAGTACATAAGGCCGAAAAAAGACATTTGTCCATCCAGTTCGGCCTGTCATCCTACAAGTTGATCCAGAGGAAGGCAAAAAAAAACCCTGTGAGGTAGAAGCCAATTTTCCTCACTTTAGGGGAATAAAAAATTCCTTCCCGACTCCAATCAGGCAATCAGAATAACTCCCTGGATCAACGACCCCTCTCTAGTAGCTATGTAAGCATCAAGAACCCTGACTGGACACCATCTGTTTTGCGTGGGGTAGTATGGAATGTTGACGGGTATGTGCTGACTGCTCTTGGAGTGAGGTAAGGTCAGGATGTAATGATCCATGTGTTTTGACAAGTGGGAGTAAAGGAGGAAAGGCGTAGTTTGGGTCGTGGAAGACTTAGTGAATTCTCCCGGCCTTTGGAATCCGTAGAAAGCCAGGTATATCGCTGTTTTGATGATGGAGTTTGTACCTGTGTCAAAAGGTTTTGCGTCTAGTAGGTCGGATAACGCCTTGAAGATATGATTGTCTATGGGTAGCCTCAGGGCTGTGCATGCGGGTTCCGCTTTCTGAATACCTCTGAGTATGGTTTTGACTTGGTGAGAGGCCATGAAACTGATGTTGTTAGGGTGTAAGATAAGCATATGGTGTTGAATGCCAGTGAGATAGAGTTTGATGGTGTTGTATGACATTTTGAGTTTAAGGTGGCAGAAAGAAGCAAACCCCAGAAGAGAAGTCATGACAAAAGGGTGCGTGATGTTATAATCCAGAAGGAATCTTTTAAAAAGTGTGAACGCTCTGCTGTATGTTCTGTGTGTATTGTCGGACAGTGCTAATTGGGACAATGTCCTGCTATGCTGCATGATGGTTTCTAGTCCAGTATGAGCTGTTGAAAAGTTGGAGTGATGGTGGCTGTGGGCGCCGCTGACGGGAGAGCCTGGTGAAATGCCTGAAATTTAAAGCGAGACAGATTGTCAGCAGCTGTGTTACACACCCCTGGGACATGGAAGCAATGTAAGGAAAAATTATTGCAAGCTGCCAACCAAGTGAGTTTTCGCAGGAACCTCATGATTGTGAGAGATTTGGAACGGCCTTTGTTAATGATTTGACAGGTCGCCTGGTTGTCTGAATAGCAACGGACTGGCATGTTTGCCCATAAATGACCCCAAGCTACGGCAGCCGCCACGATGGGATAGATCTTGAAAAGAGCTGAGGTAGCAGAAAACCCTTCAAGATCCTGGACTGCAGAAGGCCAGTTGCCCCAAAGCCAATTGTTCCCAAAAATTGCCGCAAAGCCTGTGGTAGATGCCGCATCTGACCAGATGGAGGGGGATGAGTCCGTCAGCTGAGGGAGGAACAAGCTTTTACCATTCCAGGTGGATAAAAATCTCTTCCACATGTTTAGATCTGCCGTAGCGTGGGCATCCAGGGACAACCTGTGCGTATCGTGTAAGAAAAGTGGGAAGAGGTGCAAAAGTCGTGATATGAATGAGCGACCCTGAGGTATAATACGCATGCCAAAATGCAGGGAGCCCAGCAGGGACTGTAGTTCTTTGCGGTTGCAGGTGCCGAGATGAAGGTAGTTGTCAATGTAAGTGAGAATATTCAGAATTTTGTCGTGTGGCAAACTGGCTTGCATTGTGGCTGAATCTAATTGGATACCCAAAAAGGTGATGACCGTGTCTGGCCCTTCTGTTTTCTTGGGGGAGATGGGTACGCCAAGTTCCTTGAACAGCTCGATGGTGGCTCTGAGACTGGAGGGGGAAGAAGTGTTCCCTTCTACCAGTAGGAAATCATCAAGGTAATGTAATACCGTAGGGCACCTTGCAATGTTTAAAAGTAACCAGCATAATGCTTCAGCAAATGTGTCAAAAATGGCCGGCTACTCTTGGATCCAAAGGTTAACCGGGAGAAAAAATAGTAGTTCCCGGACCACTTGATGCCATGTAGGTGCCATAGTGAAGGGTGTATCGGAAGTAATTTTAAGGCGTTGGTGATGTCGGTCTTACTGAGCCAAGCTCCAACCCCTGCTTGTATGATGGCGGTAATGGCGTGGTCTACGGTGGTGTACTGCAAGGAGAACTCCTCAGAGGGAATGAGGGAGTTGAGACTGGGGTTGGCTGAAGAGTGGGGTGCCGATAAGTCGATGGGTCTTTGTTTCTGGGAAGACTTCCCTGTGACGATACCAATGGGGTTGGTGCGCCATTCGGTGAATGGGGGAGTTTTGAAAGGCCCTAAAACAAAGCCCTCAGTTACTTCTTGGGCTATGAGGGCGTCGACCGCAGTGGGGTTGTGTTGGGCGGATCGAAGATTGGGACATTCCATGGTGCCGGTTGGCATGTGCAGGATACCCGTATGGAAGCCTTCTGTCAACCCCGAAATGAGAAAATCTGTGAGATGTCTGGACAGGTGCTGGGACATGAAAGCAATGAAAACTGGTATATTGATGGTCGTTAGATACGGTTTTGAATACATTTTATTCGGACACATGGTCTTGGCATGTGCCCTGAAACATTTTGTACATATATGCAGTAGCCTACACCCGCTGTAGTTGCAGGACCCCACATTGAAATTGTTGCATATCTGGGATTTGCCCAGAAACTTGATTGGGCGTCCCAGTTTGTCCCGAGATGACTTGTCCGGAACCCCAGAGGGACCGGCTCCTTGCGTGAGGGCATGTCTGTCCGTCGTGTTGGGACAGAAATTCGCGGTGTGGGCTGTGGATGAACAGTATGCACAGGCCGGTGTTCTTAGACCCGCGAAGTGTCTGCAAAAAATGACAGTGTCAATCCTGGCCCAGTTGGAGCGGACTCCGTACTGGGAGAAGGCTCCAGACACTTTCTCAGAAAAAGACCTATGGTAATCATAGAAGCCTGAGCCCCCATATTTGTTGCCCAGGTCTACCAGCTTGTGCATATAGAGATCGAACTCCTCCCTTCTGTTGGGGTAGACCGCACAAATGACATCTCTGTAGATGCCAAAGGCCAGAACAAATTCGGGAATAGTCAGTTTCCTGTTTAGGCGGGCATCCCTAGATTTGACCACAACCGAAACATCGTCGTATGCGTACGTCTTGTTTTCGACAACATCCTGGGAGGCAATCAGCAGGGAAGCCAGGTTGACGTCCTTACCTTCCAGGATATCTCTTTTGATATGCTCCGGTATCATATGCGCCAGACTACCCTCCTGGTCATCCAGGTTGATGGTCTGCGCGATCACTGGCAAGCCAGGTGGTGCCTGTAAGACTGCCGGCGGAGGCCCCGCCAAGGAAAGGGTCGTGGTGACTGACTCCAGTCTCTCCAGCCTGGAATTGACCTTACTCATGGACGCCATGAGAGAGGATAGCATGGCACGTACGTCCCATGCACCGGACTGGCTAGGTCCTTCCCCGTCATCTAAGTCGTTTGTGGATGCGCGTAGTAGCCTGAAAAGCTCCGCTTTCCTAGCCGTAGCGGGGTAGGGGATTTGCCGACTCCTCAATTCCGTTGTTATGCGCGGGATCGTCCAGGATCTGATAGATGCTGGACAGGCTAGGTCGTCTCCCTGAGTGGGAGTGACCGATCTAGCCGGGGTGCCAGGTAGGGCGAAGTCCTCTACCCCTTCCAGAGACATACTAAAACAAAACAGTTGATTAGCGTTGGAAAACCATGGACTGTGCTGGCAGGCTAGCTAGGCCGGATGGCAAAAGATTATACTTGTTTGGTGACAGATGAGGCCCTGCTAATTGCCAAGTGGCTTGAGAGGCTCTATCTATGTGTTGGCGCGAGGGGTTAATGAGGCCACTCGTCGTAGTGGCAGGAGTTTTAGGCCTCTCGGTGACTGTAAGACAGAAAATAGCAGAAGGGAGTGACAGGTGAGGCCCTCTCTATGCAACATGCGAGGCTGCTAGCTAACGCGTGGCTCCGCTCGATGGGCGGATGCCTCTGAACGTTTTGAGGCGTGGTGTTGGCCTCACGGGACCACTAACTGATGGCGAAAGCCAAGACAGGGTAAACCTAGTGGGATGTCTGTGACCCTAATGCCAGCACACTATCCCTGACGGGGTCATCTGAAATGAATGGAGGAAAATCGTATGAGCAGGTGTACGTACCTGGTGGTCAGAAAATTCACAGAACACGTGTAGAGCAAAATATGTCTATGCTTGACCGCCTAAAAGGGGTTAAAAGAAAGTAGTATGACGAGTGTGAACTGTGGTGCGAACAGACACATGACCTTGATGGGATCATAACGTAAGTATGAAAACAAGTACATGCTTGCGCGTGTGACTGGTCGGATCAAGACGTGAGAAACAAGGCCTAGCATGTAGGCTGACATGACCGTCATGAACGTGTGACCGCATGGTCTATGTAGGCGCTTAAAATTATTATTTTATTTTTTTCTGTCAGTGCTAAACAAGGGAAGGTCTATGTGTGATGGAGGATGATTATGAGTACACGAAGTGACATTTATGGTGGTTTCCACAAGATTGTATACCCATGGGATGGTAAAAATGCTTGCTGCCTGTGATTCAGAATTATGTTGTGGCTGCAAACAAGAATGATCTGAGTGTGCTGTGGATGGAACCGTGGCTCTAATGCGTGTTAGCCCGAGTGCAAGTACTTACGGCACTTACATGGGATGGCGGAGGTGGGGTCACACCCAGAATTTATGTATGGTAAAATCATGATTGAAGCCAGGATATGGCCTGTGTACTGTGCTGTATGGAGTTTGGTCACAAAGAGGAGCCGAACATCAGTATAAACACAGTATGAATCGACTGGAGTGCGAGTCAGCAAGGTATGGGGCAACCCATGTAGGAGCCGCTTAACATTTGACATGGTTGTGTTGCCTGACAAGCATATTCCTGGAAGCCCATGTTACCTCGGATGCCCCAGCGTCCGTGCTGCCTAGTGAGTGTGGGGTAGGAGGCTGACCGCCTGCATCAGGGCTCCGCCGGTTAGCCGGTAGAGATGGACAAACCCCGGATGCTGGCGGCCCCCTGCACTCGTTGCGGCGGTGGATGCCTGGACACTGCGCATGCGCCGGACGAGACCAGCCACGCATGCGCAGTACTGCCGGCCGCGCGTGCGCAGACCAGCCAGTAGGACGCGGCCGGCCGCCTTCGGCAGCGTGACAGGAGGGACGGAGGTAAGCAGGAACCGGAGGCAGAGTGGGGCCCTGTAGCCGCGGCGCGTGTGCTGGGAGGTGATGTGGCGATACATGAGGCCAAACAATGGTGAAATGCAAGATGAGATTGGTACAGGGGGAAATAATGGTGAGGCCCCGTGCTGTACCGTGTGGTTAACTCACAGTTTTAGGGGCAAACGCGATCTGTGGTGAAACCAGGTAGGAACAAGATGAATGGACAGGGTATGCTCCAAAATCCAGGACAACGATGGCGACGAACTTCCAGAAACTCAGCAACTCGCAAGTAACTCTCCAGAGACTTCTCAGTGACTCTCTCTCAAGCAGTTCAGACCTCAGACGGTACAGGAGCCAGGTAAGGGGAGTGCCCTAAATAGGCTGGAGGTGGAACTCAGCCCCTCCCACAAATCCAGGCAATTTGCCTTAATACGTGTCACTTTATCTGGTAATAACTTTGGACACGTATTTATCCAAGCCATTCAGAGATTATTTTCTCATGACACATTGTACTTCATGTTAATGGTAAATTTGAGTCCATGTGTTTTACCTATATTTGAATTTCTCTGCATTTTTTAAGACAGATAGTGATGCCTCATTAATTAACAATCACCATATTTCTACTTTATGTTGGCATCATTTTGGTAATGTAAATTTTTTTTTTAGGACACAAGGATTAGAATTTTTGAAGCAATTTTTGAAATTTTTAAGAAAATTTCCAAAGTCAACTTTTTTAAGGACCAGTTCAGTTCTGAAGTCACTTTGTGGGGCTTACATAGTGGAAGCCCCACATAACTTACTCAATTGTAGAAACTACACCCCTTAAGTTTAGTGATGAGCGGCATAGGCAATATTCGAATTCGATTTTTTTGCCGAATATGCACCATAAATTTGCAAATACTCGATTGTAAAAATCGGCAATGTAATATATTCGCGATAAATTCGCAATTAGTATATTTTTTTTAAATCAAATATTTTTTTTATTGATTTTATAACATTTTATAGTGAACAGTACAACAAAATAGGAAAAACCCCTCCCCGTCCCTCCCACAATCCCCTCCCATATCCACCCTCCCCAGCCCATTCTTGCAGCCAATATAATAAACAATATAGATTAAAGTTCAAAGGTCCATTTTTTTTAATGTCTTCTTATTGGTCACAGAACGTCCATGAAAGCAGGGTAAAGTCCTTCACTAGGTTCCCCACATCTCACCATCACAGCATTCATTACTCTCACATACATTTACTACAGCTTACTATAGCAATACTATGCAGGGTAATATTCAATTTTCAAAGATCCACTTTCCCGCTACATTGTAACATTTAGGACACTAGACTAAAACATTGTAATGATCTATCCACAAAGACCATATTTTATTAAATTTTTTATTGTTCCCTCTTTTCTGGTACACATAACTTTCTAGTTTGACTAGTATATGTATTTTGTTTATCAGTTGCGATAAGAGTGGAGGATCAGGAGCAATCCAATAGAAAGCTATCAGCTTCCTGGCTTGGTATAATATTCTCAGGATAGCCAGTTTCAATTCACTAGAGACTGGGATATCTCCCATATGACCTAGTAAATATACCAAAGGGGATAAATCAATCTGCACATGATATACAGTGTTAATTAATTCCCGAACATCTATCCAGTAGCGCCGAAGTCTCGGGCAATTCCATATCATGTGAACCAGGTCTCCGTTATGAGCTCCACATCGCTGACAGGTATCATCTGACCGATAACCCATTCTAAACAGCAAAGCCGGTGTCCTATACACCCTATGTAATAGAAAGAGTTGAGAGACTCTATGAGCCTCACTTACTGCCACATTTGGAAAGCTTTCTACTACCTCTTCCCACTGCTCTACTGACAAACCGGGAATATCTTGCTTCCATTTGTCATATAATTTTAACGGTTGAGATTTCTGAATTGCTTCCAAGAGGGTCAGATAATGAAGTGAGATGACTCCTTTTGTCGCCCCTCTAGTAGAAGCAAGGTCTAGTATGACATGCTTTCCAGCGGGAATTATTTCCTCCTGCTTCCCCTGCGCCTGAATAGCATGTCTAACTTGCAGGTAAACGTAAAAGAGAGATTTAGGTAACTCATATTCCTGTTGTAGTACTGCAAAACTCTTAAGGGACCTTTCTGTGTATAGCTTATACATTCGGTCAAGACCATATCGTTCCCAGGTCTTGGCAGACGGGATCTTATCCAGTTCCTTATAGGTAAAATTCGGCCATATCGGAGTAAAGTTCGTGTATCCACAAATTCCTGCTATATTCCTAGCTTTCCACCATACCTTATGTATAACACGCAGAAGGCTATATTGTCCTCCCATTTTGTCAAAAGTACCGTCTTCTAGGGCTGCCATTATACATCTACCACCAATAAGATGTTGCACAATCCTTCCTACTGTGTTAACAGTGTCATTTTCTCCCCAACCTCTGATATGTTGTAATTGGGCCGCTAAGTAATACACCCAAGGGTCTGGGACACCCAACCCTCCCTGGGTCTTGGATCTACATAAAGTCGCAAGCTTTATACGTGGAATCCCTTTCTTCCAAATAAGGTCACGGAATATCGCATTAACAGTGTGGAAGATTTTAAGTGGTATCCAAGTCGGTGCATTATGAAGGATATACAAAAGTTGCGGCATAAGTATCATTTTTAAAAGATTAGTGCGACCAATTAATGTCAAGGGTAATTTAGACCACACCTGAACCTTTTTCCTAAACTTATCTAGGAGTGGCAGTATATTAAGGTTAGCAAACTCGTTAATTTGTGCTGACACTTGAATGCCTAAGTATTTAAATGCTGATACTACCTGCAAACCTGCTGTATGACAGGGGTCAATCTCTAGATTTGGAGACAGTGCCATAATCACCGACTTGGACCAATTAATGGATAAGCCTGATAATTTCCCAAAATCGTTAATGATCGACATGGCCTTAGGAAGGGATGAACGCCAGCTCTCCAGAAACAATAATAAATCGTCGGCATATAGAGCGACCTTTTCAGTCAGTGTGCCATACACCATACCTTTCACCTCACTTGCCTTTCTCAGGGCAGCAGCTAACGGTTCCACCGCCACTGCAAATAGCAATGGTGATAGGGGACATCCCTGCCTAGTCCCTCTATATAATCTAAAGGAGGCCGATAGTTTTCCATTCACCTGAATCCTGGCAGTAGGACAAGCGTACAGTAGCCTAATCCATTGTATGAATCCTGCCCCTACCCCCATAGCCTTAAGCACCGATATTAAGTAGAGCCATTCCACACTGTCAAATGCCTTGGCCGCATCCAGAGATGCGACCACTGCATCCGAGGTGCGGACCTGGCCTGCCTGAATATTAAGGTATAACCTTCTAATATTCACTGCTGTCGACATATTGGGCATAAATCCAGCCTGATCAGTATGTATCAATGAAGTAATTACTGAGTTGAGGCGTTTGGCCAGGACTTTTGCCAAAATTTTTACGTCAACCTGCAATAGGGAAATAGGACGGTAAGACTCTGCTTCTAGAACATCTTTTCCCGGTTTTGGGATCACCGCTATGATCGCTTCGTTCATAGTTGCTGGGAGTTCGCCTAGTTGTTGGGCATCTTTCAGCACCTCTAGTAGCTGAGGTAATAGCACAGATGAGAAAGTTCTATAAACCTCAACAGGTAGACCATCACCCCCTGGTGATTTATTATTAGTCATATCACCCACAGCCATTTCTAATTCCCGCAGGGAAACAGGAGCATCCAATATGGCTTGTTGCTCAGTTGTGAGAGTGGGAAGGCCCAGTGGGTGCAGGAAACCTTCTATCTCCGATTCAATGGCTGTAGATTTGGATGTATACAGGGAGGCATAGAACGTATACATGATCTGTGCTACCTGCTCAGGTGAAGTATGTAACACTCCATTAGAATCTCGCAATGCTGCTATAAAGTTAGTCTGTTGTTGAGCCTTGGTCAGCAGGGCAAGTAATCTCCCTGCTCTTTCTCCTTCCTCATAATATTTCTGTTTCTGAAAGAATCTCCTGTTCTGTGCATTTAATAATAGTCTTTCATTTAACTTTTGCTGAGCCTCTTTCCATTGGCCTTCATGTTCTACAGAGGGGGTCATTACGTAATTAGTCTCAGCATTTTTAACCCTTAGAAGCAATTCCTGTACTTTAGCCCTACTTTCACTTCTCCTCCCATTAACTTTGGCAATCAATATGCCCCTTAAAAAAGCCTTCATGGCATCCCATACAACAAGTCGGGAGGAAGTATGTGTGTTGAATATGAAAAACTCATCCAACTCCTCCTTAATCTGAGATGTGTCAGCCAGGACAGTTAACCAGTATGGGTTAAATTTCCAGCACCTATCTCCCCGAATTAAAGGGGATACTAAACAGACAGTAAGTAGGATAGGGGAGTGATCGGATAGTCGCCTAAGCAATTAGTATATTTAACACTATTCGCGAATATGAATATACAGCACTATATTTTAAATACTCGCGAATTCTCGAAGTGGCAATATTCACGATGAAAATTCACGATTAGAATATTTGTGCTCAACACTACTCAAGTTACTCAAAACTGATATTGCAAACTTTTTTTTAACCCTTTAGGTATTCCACAAGAATTAAAGGAAAATGGAGATGACATTTCAAAATTTAACTTTTTTGGCAGATTTTCCATTTTAATCCATTTTTTTCTTTAACACATCGAGGGTTAACAGCCAAACAAAACTTATATTTATTACCCTCATTCTGCGGGTTACATAAACACCCCACATATGGTTGTAAACTGATGTAAGGGCACACGGCAGGGCGCAGAAGAAAAGAAGCGCCATATGGTTTTTAGAAGGCAGATTTTGCTGAACTGGTTTTTAGATGCCATGTCCCATTTGAAGCCCCCTTGATGCACCCTTACAGTAGAAACTCCCAAAAAGTGACCCCATTTTGGAAACTAGGGGATAAGTTGCCAGTTTTATTGGTACTATTTTGGGGTACATATGATTTTTAATTGCTCTATATTACGTTTTTTGTGAGGCAAGGTAACCAAAAATGGCTGTTTTGGCACTGTTTTTTTTTTTTGCAACATTCATCTGACAGGGTAGATCATGTGCTATTTTAATAGAGCAGGTTGTTACGGACGCAATGATATCAAATATGTCTACTTTGTTTATTAAAATTTTACATAATAAAGCATTTTTGAAAAATAAATACGTTTTTGTGTCTCCATTTTCTAAAACGCCATATTTTTTATATTTTTTTGCCAATCATCTTGTGCAGGGGCTTGTTTTTTGCAGGAAGAGTTGACGTTTCTATTGGTATCATTTTTGGGTACATATGATTTTTTGATCATTCATTATAACACTTTATGGGGCAAGGTGACCAAAAAATTGGTTGTTCGTGCACAGTTTTTATTTATTTATTTTTACAGCATTCACCTGAGGGGTTAGGTCATGTGACATTGTTATAGAGAAGATCGTTATGGATGTGGCAATACCTAATATGTATACTTTTTCTTATTTATTTAAGTTTTACACAACAATAGCAAACCAAAAAAATTATGTTTTAGTGTCTCCATAGTCTGAGAGCCATAGCTTTTATATTTTTTGACCGATTGTCTTAGTTGGGATCTCATTTTTTGCAGGAGGAGGTGATGGTTTAATAACTAGTATTGTGTGGGGTATACGCCTTTTTGATCGCTTGGTGTTGCAATTTATGTGATGTAAGGTGACAAAAAATGATTTTTTTTGGGCATTGCTTTTATTTTAGTTTTTTACGGTGTTCATCTGAGGGGTTAGGTCATGTGATATTTTTATAGAGCTGGTTGTTACGGATGCGGCGATACCTAATATTTATACAATTTTTTCTTTTTATTTTACTTTAACACAATAATAGCATTTTTGAAACAAAAAATTATGTTTTAATGTTCTGAGAGCTATATTTTATTTATTTATTTTGAGTGATTTTCTTATGTCGGGGCAAATTTTTTGCGAGATGAGGTGACAGCTTTATTGATACCATTTTGTGTGACATACGCCTTTTTGATCACGTGGTGTTGCACTTTTTGTGATGTAAGGTGACAAAAATTGCTTTTTTGACATTTTTTTCTCATTTTTTTTATGGTGTTTATCGGACGGGGTGGATCATTTTTTTTTTAATTACTTAATTGGGGATTTTATTTTTTTACATGTGAAACCTTTTTTTTAAATTTATTTTACACTTTGCGTCCCCCATAAGATCATACAAGACCTCTGGGGGGACATTTAACTTAACTTTTTTTTTTTTCACTATTGATTTCTCCTGTAACTGGGGCTAACATAGTAGCCCCAGTTACAGGGGAAATACACCCCCCAGAGAGGCTGTACAGCAGTAAACTGCGCTGTGCAGCCTCAGTGCAGGTCTGATCGAGATCTATGGAAGATCCGACAGCTCCTGCACTCTCCCAGCCCCGCTTCCTGTTCTGTACACACATCGCTCAACACTGAGGAAATGTCCCTGCCTTCTCTCTGGGTTGCCCTGCTGTCACTGACAGCGGGCCCTCCGCTCGGTAGCTGCACAATTAGCTTGCAGCTGCCATCTCTGAATGGACATTCCAGAACGTCCATTCAGAGATAAACGATCTCCCATAGGACATTTATAGTCAATAAAGTGGTTAAAGGGCATCTGTCAACATATATGCACCTATGAAACTGGCTGACCTGTTGCATGTGCACTTGGCAGCTGAAGACATCTGTGTTAGTCCCATGTTCATATGTGTCCGCATGGCTGAGGAAAATTATGTTTTATTATATGCAAATTAGCCTATAGGAGAAAAGGGCTCAGATATCTCTGCCATGGCAATGCCCCCATTGCTCTTAGAGGGTCATTAAAACTTCATTTTTCTCAGCACATATGAACATGGGACCAACACAGATGCCTTCAGATGCCAAGCACACATGTAACAGGTCACCCAGTTTCACAGGTACAAGTCTGCTGACAGATGCCCTTTGAAGAAGATTTTTCATGAGGACAACCACTGTGAATATGGACTATTAAGGCATATAGGCATCATATTTACATAGTACATAGTTACATATATTAGTATGATGACTGTCACGGATGATCCGCGAGAATATTGAACCGTCCTCCCAATATTATCAATATCACTATCCTTTATTGATCAATGGGCCTATTAAACAGTCCTTATTTCCATAGGGGCCCCCAGAGCTTACAATCTGATTGCTCAGAGCGTCTCCTTCTATGTACCTAGAGAACAAAAGGGTCCTTTTGTTCCAGTCAGTCAATAGAGGCCAGCATGCTTTAGGCTACTTTCACACTAGCGTTCGGAGCGGATCCGTCTGATGTTTCATCAGACGGATCCGCTCCGATAATGCAGACGTTTGCATCCATTCAGAACGGATCCGTCTGCATTATTACTTAATTTTCTAAGTGTGAAAGTTGTCTGAGCGGATCCGTTCAGACTTTACATTGAAAGTCAATGGGGAACGGATCCGCTTGAAGATTGAGCCATATAGTGTCATCTTCAAGCGGATCCGTCCCCATTGACTTACATTGTAAGTGTGGACGGATCCGCTCGCCTCCGCACGGCCAGGCGGACACCCGAACGCTGCAAGCAGCGTTCAGGTGTCCGCTCACTGAGCGGAGCGGAGGCTGAGCGCTGGCAGGCGGATGCATTCTCAGTGGATCCGCCTCCACTGAGAATGCATTGGGGCCAGACGGATGCGTTCGGGGCCGCTCGTGAGCCCCTTTAAACGGTGCGCACGAGCGGACACCCGAACGCTAGTGTGAAAGTAGCCTTAAACTGTCTGTCACAGCTAAAACTGGAAATGGACCGAATACTAACTTCATTACGGCGTCTTCTACAATTAACTGATCAGACGGTGGCTATTCGTCTGCATCCCTAGTAAATAAGAAGTGTGAAGTCAGTTTCCTGAAAGGGAAGTTACCTGGGTGAAACTATAGACAGTCAGGCACCGCGATCTGAGATATGATTTTTACCCTGTTTAAGAGAGACCATGCATCTTATGGATATAAAAATAACGTCATCTTGTCCCTCAGAATTCACTGGACATTTACATATGACAAACATAACTCTAGGAGATGCCCAGGTAAAGTTATGGCGTTACCCCATCATAAAACAGGTTATAATAGTCATATTTGATATCCCTGAACTCCATATTTTGTGGGGAATGTGAATATGTGCTCGTTACTTATGTACAGCGGAGACATCCCGAGATATGGCACATACCATATTTCAGAACTGGCATTCATCTCAGAAATACAGGCTGCCCAGCAGGCGGACTCTCAATTCCCCGCCTTGAGTCTGGGATCCTTATAACAAGGGCCTAGAATCTGCTAAAGGAGTTCTCCACTTCTAACAACACCTGGAGAGGGCCTCAGCCAGAGAACCTGTGGGCTGTAGTCATATTCGGATTATTACACTGGACAAAGGCTTCTTGGACTTCATCCCTGCAACGGACTATTTCACGAACGGACATCTTTTCTGCGGAAAATAAGTATTTTCTTTCTTCTCTCCCTTTTTGTTTATTGGACTATACTTTCCTTGATTATTGTTTTAATAATTACTGTACATCTTGATAATTTGTGTTGTGTATATATATATAATAAATGACCTCCCAGTCATTTCTCTAGCCATATTCCTGTTTTCAAACACTGCAAAAACGTACCCTAGCCTCTCCGAAGAGAAAGCTACTCGGTTCTGTTATCCAGATAGTGGGTTCCTTGCTCCCATCAATTGCAAGGTGGTGGCAGTTAAACTACCCTGTGTGTGGTTCCGGTCCGGTCGCTCACACGCTTACTTGTGGTCAATCGGCGGTCCAATCCCTGCGCTTTCAGCCTATCGACTGTACGGACTCAAGTTAGACTGTCGGTGTACTGAAAGTGGCGGGGAGGCCTGTTTGCGGATTGACCACTAGGGGCGCTGTGACGGTTTTGTGACGTAGTGTGGCCGCGGCGGTCGCAGTTCGTCACAATGACCATTTCCTGAGGTAGACTGATAGCTATGGGCAACTAATCCAGTTCTACTTTACAACAGTTTGATAAATGACCCCCTATATTTTTTGTATGGCCCATTTATACAGTTATATAACATAGGCTAAAAAAAAGACATCTCTCCACCTAGTTCAGCCTGCAAAGTTGATCCAGAGAAAGGCAAAAAACCTTCATGAGGTGAAAGCCAATTTTCCTCATTTTAGGGGAAACAATTCTTTTCCGACTCCAATCAGGCAATCAGAATAATTGTTTATGCCCAGATTTACTTTACATTTATCCACATTGAACCTCATTTGCCAAGTTGATGCCCATTCACTCAGTGTTCAAGTTAGCTTGTATTTTATGGACATCTTCCATAGACTGTACAGTACTACATAGCTTTGTGTCATCTGCAAAAATAGAAATGGTGCTATTAATCCCGTCCTCAATATCATTAATAAATAAATTAAATAATAAAGTGCCCAGCACTGAACCTTGGGGTACACCACTTATAACCTGGGACCATTCTGAATAGGAATCATTGACCACAACTCTCTGGACACGGTCCTTCAGCCCGTTTTCAATCCAATTACAAACTATACTTTCCAAGCCTATAGACCTTACTTTACCTATTAAACGTCTATGAGGGACAGTATCAAAAGCCTTTGCAAAATCCAGAAACACTACATCCACAGCCGCCCCTCTGTCCAGGCTACTACTCACCTCCTCATAAAAACAAATCAGGTTAGTCTGACAACTTCTGTCCTTGGTAAACCCATGCTGTTTATCACATGACATTATTTCAGTCACATAGTCCTGTATATAGTCCCTTAAGGCTGGTTTCACATGGGCGTTGAGGGAAAAGGTGCGGGTGCGTTGCGGGAACATGCGCGATTTTTCCATGCGAGTGCAAAACATTGTAAGGCTACTTTCACACTTGCGTTCGGGGTTCCGCTTGTGAGTTCCATTTGAAGGCTCTCACAAGCGGCCCCGAACGGATCCGTACAGTCCCAATGCATTCTGAGTGAATGTGGATCCGCTCAGAATGCATCAGTCTGGCACCGTTTAGGCTACTTTCACACTAGCGTTCGGGTGTCCGCTTGTGTGCACCGTTTGAAGGGGCTCACGAGCGGCCCTGAACGCATCCGTCTGGCCCCAATGCATTCTCAGTGGATGCGGATCCACTGAGAATGCATCCGCCTGCCAGCGTTCAGCCTCCGCTCCGCTCAGTGAGCGGACACCTGAACGCTGCTTGCACCGTTCGGGTGTCCGCCTGGCCGTGCGGAGGCGAGCGGATCCGTCCACACTTACAATGTAAGTCAATGGGGACGGATCCGCTTGAAGATGACACAATATGGCTCAATCTTCAAGCGGATCCGTTCCCCATTGACTTTCAATGTAAAGTCTGAACGGATCCGCTCAGACAACTTTCACACTTAGAAAATTTTCTAAGTTTTAATGCAGACGCATCCGTTCTGAACGGATGCGAACGTCTGCATTATCGGAGCGGATCCGTCTGATGAAACATCAGACGGATCCGCTCCGAACGCTAGTGTGAAAGTAGCCTTAGCCTCCGTTCCGCTCAGCAGGCGGACACCCGAACACAGCTTGCAGCGTTTTGGTGTCCGCCTGGCTGTGCAGAGCCAAACGGATCCGTCCAGACTTACAATGTAAGTCAATGGGGACGGATCCGTTTGAAGTTGACACAATATGGTGCAATTTCAAACGGATCCGCCCCTATTGACTTTCAATGCAAAGTCAGGACGGATCCGTCTGACTAACTTTTAGACTTAGTTTTTTTTCTGAAATATAATGCAGACGGATCCGTTCTTAACGGATACCATCGTTTGCATTATAGGAGCGGATCCGTTTGTGCAGATACCAGACGGATCCGCTCCGAACGCAAGTGTGAAAGTAACCTAATGCGTTTTGCACGGGCGTGAGAAAAATCGGCATGTTTGGTACCCAAACCCGAACTTCTTCACAGAAGTTCGGGTTTGGGATCGGGGTTGTGTAGATTGTATTATTTTCCCTTATAACATGGTTATAAGGGAAAATAATAGCATTCTTAATACAGAATACATAGTACAATAGCGCTGAAGGGGTTAAAAAAAAATATATATATTTAACTCACCTTAATCCACTTGCTCGCGCAGCCTGGCTTCTCTTCTGTCTTCATCTTTGCTGTGTACAGGAAAAGGACCTGTGGTGACGTCACTCCGGTCATCACATGGTCCATCACATGATCTTTTACCATGGTGATGGATCATGTGATGGACCATGTGATGACCGGAGTGACGCCACCACAGGTCCTTTTCCTGTACACAGCAAACAAGAAGACAGAAGAGAAGCCGGGCTGCGAGAGCAAGTGGATTAAGGTGAGTTCAATTTTTATTTTATTTTTTTAACCCCTCCAGCACTGTTGTACTATGCATTCTGTATTAAGAATGCTATTATTTTCCCTTATAACCATGTTATAAGGGAAAATAATAATGATCGGGTCTCCATCCATCTCGATCGTCTCCTAGCAACCGTGCGTGAAAATCGCACCGCATCCGCACTTGCGTTGGGGCCTGCGTTGCGTGAAAAACGCACAATATAGAGCATGCTGCGATTTTCACACGACGCATAAGTGATGCGTGAAAATGACCGCTCATGTGCACAGCCGCATAGAAATGAATGTTTCCGGATTCAGTGTGGGTGCAATGCGTTCACCTCCCGCATTGCACCCGTGCAGAAAACTCGCCCGTGTGAAAGAGGCCTAAGAGTCCCAACATTTTTCCAACAACAGAAGTTAAAGGGGTTCTCGGGGAATTAAGAAAATAAAAATACCTAAATATTAATTTGTTATAAATATATTGGGAGCAATCATTACGAGAAACAAAATGGCCGCTAACCTATTAGTGCTCACACAGAACCTGTCCTAATCACAGCAGGACAAGTTACTTCAGAGCAGTGAGGTAAAGAGCTACCTCATCCTCTGCTTTACTTGTCAGGGATTATGATCCTGAATACAGATGATAAGATCCTTCAGCTGAATCTCTGTTGGAATTGAGTTCATGACCAGATGTGGCAAATCTCCATTACCAACCACAGTCTGTCTTGTCCGTCCTCTGTTCTTCATGTCTCTAGAGGAATTTACATGTCTGCTCATTACATGGATAATCGGTTGGTTGGTTCAATGGGTGCAACGTAGTGCCTCATTTTCCCTGTGGTGGCACAGCAGAGAAATTAAAGACTTGCTGCTCTTTCTGTCCATCCAGATACTGTATATATTTCATAACGACCAGTCATGATGACAAACTATTTAAGACTACTTTCACACTAGCGTTAATTTTTTCCGGTATTGAGATCCATCATAGGGTCTCAATACCGGAAAAAAAAGCTTCCATTTTGTCCCCATTCATTGTCAATGGGGACAAAACATAACTGAACAGAACGGAAAGCTCCAAAATGCATTCCGTTCCGTTCTCATACCGGAGAGCAAACCACAGCATGCTGCGGTTTTCTTTCCTTCCTGGGATGCGGCGCAAAACGGATCCGTCATGACCCACAATGCAAGTCAATGGGGACGGATCCGTTTTCTCCGCCACAATCTGCCACAGTAGAAAACTGATCCGGCTCCCATTGACTTTCAAAGGAGTTCATGACGGATCCGTCTTGGCTATGTTAAAGATAATACAACCGGATCCGTTCATGGAAGCGTTTTTACTGAACCCTGCCGGATCCAGCAAAAACGCTAGTGTGAAAGTAGCCTTAGAGGGATCAATAAGGCTCCATATGGATCCTTTAACATCCATCTGTGTCTTTCGTGCCCTCCAAGTAATCTTTACCTGCTACTATATAATAAATGAAGGAAACTCTTACTGGGACAACTAATGGTTACTGCCATTTAATTTTCAGACAACTAATTTTTTATCTTCTCGCTTCAGTAAGAACAGATTTATATAGTAAGAGCACCTGCAATAGCAAATGTAACTTGGAAATATAAGCCAATATTTAGCCATTCCTTCATCAGGCTCTGTAGAATATTAGTCGTTTGTAACTTTATTGGTATATTGCCAATTTGTTGCTCAGGACAAGACATGGTTTTAAGACTTTTCTTATTGGAATTATTTTAATGACCACCTGCTTTATTTTGTGACCTTACAACTCCAGCTAATTCAAAATGTATTACTATACTGGCACAGGGATAAAGTCAGGAAACTATTACCTCAAAAGATATGGCAGTAAATGATGTGACATACCTGCAGGTGGCATATACAGAAAAGACTCTCCCCTGTTTCCAATCACAGAATAAACACCAACATTAATGGTGTCTGCAGTGTTCTGGTGGCAGAGTCGGGTTGCTCAACTCTTTTTGTAACTCACTAGTTAATAGCACCGTATTTAGTAATCATGTGAGTCAATAGCTCACATTTAACGTTGTGTTTGCACTTTGTTTTTGCATTTTACTCCAAAATAATGCTTCATCTGTAGTATGAAACATGTATTACTCATTTGCATAAGCTTTGTGATATCTCATTCCAACAGGTGTGTGTTGTAAAAATTGGAGAGACCTCTCTAGACTTAAAATATATGTACAAAAATATTGGGACACCTACACATTACACCTACTGGAGATTTTGTGGCATGTCGTTCTAAATCCATAGGCGCTAATACAGTATGGAGTTGGTCCTCACTAAAACAGCTTCCACTCTGGGAAGACTTTCTACAAGATTTTATGGAGTGTATGTGAGTTTTTTAGCCCATTCATCCAGAGGAGCATTTGTGAGGTCAGACACTCATGTTGGACAAGAGGTCCTGGCTCGCAATCTCCATTCTAGTTCATCCCAAAAGTGTTTAATAGGGTTAAAGTCAGAACTCTGTATTTGCCATTCAAGTTCTTTCACATCAAAATCACCCAACCATGCCTTTATGGGCCTTTCTTTGTGCACTGGGACACAGTCATGCTGGAATAGAAAGTGGCCTTCTCCAAACTTTTCCCACAAAGTTGGAAGCATACAATTGTCTAAAATGTGTTGGTATACGTAAGCAGTAAGATTTCCCTTCACTGGAAATAAGGGGTCTAGGCCAACCACTGAAGAACGGCCCCATTATTCCTCATCCACCAAACTTTACAGTTAGCACAATGCAGTCAGGCAGCTGTTTTTCTGGCATTTGCCAAATCCACAGTCGTCCATCAGACTGCCAGGTAGAGAAGCTGTAATTTGTAACTCCACAGAATAGGTTTCCACTGCTTCAGAGTCCAGTGGCAGCGTACATTATAAAAAGATGTTTTTGAGGCTGGCACTATGCACTTGTCATCCTGGAGATTAAAGGCTCCACAGGCAAGTATATTGAACATCAGAGGCTCTCAGTGGTAAAAAGTCACAAACAAATAATCCAAACAGGAAGAAGGTTCCATGGCACTCACCACTTCAATAAAGTCCAGCTTATTATCTCTTTACATAAAATGCAAAGGTATAGTGAGTTAGAAAAATACATTTCACGTTCTTAGACACTTTCTCTGGGCCTTGAGAAACGTTTGGAGGATGCAAAGCGGCAGTTGGCCATGTACTGGTGTATTCTTCTCCACTGCACCTTTATACTTTATGTAAATAGATAATAAACTGGACTTTATGGAAGTAGGGAGTACCATGAAATCCTCTTATTTGGCAATGTGCTTTATGCCACTCCATCTGATGCTTGGCATTGTGTTTAGTTATGTAAGCGGCTGCCATGAAGCTCCCATTGGCAGTGTACAGTTTCTATGCTGATGTTAAAGGCTGAACCCGGACATACCTCTATTTTCACCCAGGCAGCCCCCCTGAATTGAGCATCGGAGCAGTTCATGTTCCGATGCTCTCCTTTGCCCTGGGGGCAAAGGCATTTTCAGGAGTTCTGGTGATGAACCGGGCTCTCCATGGGGCTGCCAGGAAGCCCGGTGATGTCACCAGCACTGATGGGGGGGCCAGTAAAACGGCTATGGCAGCGCTAAAGCACGCCCATCAGAGCCGGTGAAGTTACCGAACACACTGCTGGGCGGAAGCCTGTGCCCGGCAGTGTGTTATTGTAAACAAAAGAGCCCTTGCCCTGCGCGATCTAGTGCAGGGCAAGGAAACGCATCAGAGAATGAGATGCTCCTATGCTAACATCAGGGGGGCTGCCTGGGAGAAAATATGGGTATGTCCAGGTTCAGCTCTGAACCCGGACAACCCCTTTAATACCAGAGGAGATTTGGAACCCTGTAGTTATAGAGTCAGCAGAGCATTTGCGACTTTTATGCACTATGCACCTCAGCACTTGGCAACTTCACTCTTTAAGCTTATTTGGCCTGCCACTTCGTGGCCAAGTTGCTGTGGTTCCTGAATGCTTCCACTTTGCAATAATACCACTTACAATTGCTCATGCAATATATATGAGTGAAGAAGTTTCACAAGCTGACTTGTAGCAGCAGTGGCATCCTATTACAGTACCACGTTCAAGCTCAGGGAGCTCTTTAGAATGATCCCTTCTTTCTCAAATGTTTGTAAAGGCAGACTGCATGTGCTGGATTTTATACACCTGTGGCAATGGGACTGAATGAAACACCTAAATTGAATGATTAAGTGGTGTGTCCATATAGTGTATTTAAAGATGTGATAAATTAATCATTATCATGTGACATTTTGATAAATTTGTTTGGCAACATTTCATCCAGCAAAACTGACATTAAAAATACTGTACATGATAAATTCCCCATTGTGTTTGAACCTTTGGGAATGAGAATTTCCTTTTTTTTATTTCCTTTTTACTCTATTATATGTATGTTCCAACATTTAGTTTAATGATGATATGCTTTCCTTGTACAAATATTCATAAATTTTAATAATAATAATAATACATTTTAATTTAATTTTATTAATTTAATACAAATTTAATAAATAAATAAAAATAAATAAGTTCAGAGCTAAAGGGGTCTTGTTTTACACCTATAGTCTAACAGAAATGAAAAGGCATTTGATATGTTGTGACCTTTAATTTTGAGCATCCTGAACAAACTTATACACACATCCATTATTAATGGTTTATTATTATTTTAGTTTCCTTTCAGATATTTTTTTTTGCATTGAAATAGTGATATTTCATTTTCAGCCTTTAGGTGGCGCTCAGCACACACTGTGTTTTGTCACATTTTAATGAGTAAAGGATCTTGCCTTTTAACCTACTCATCTGCACAGATTGATCCACGTTACCACATTCATGTAGCAAACATTGTTAAATTATCAATGGTAGGATAGCAATGCATTGGGGAATGACTGCTTTTATGTTGCCAACAAATAAGAGTTGATTTGTGAAACATTTATCTGCAAGTCACATTTATTTTTCCCTTTTTTATATATTGGTGCATTGCAGTCATGATGTGAAGTGTCTATATCCATATCTGCCTGTCTAGATATCTTCTATCTATCTATCTATCTATCTATCTATCTATCTATCTATCTATCTATCTATCTATCTATCTAATCAACTCAAATAAGCTTTATTGGCAGGACTAAATACATTTTAGCATTGCCAAAGCAAGTGGGAAATAATTGGGTAGGGTTGGGGGGTGGGGATACGTCCAGTGTGAGGATAAAGGAGTCCATGGTATATCAGGCTTCTCTCACTCTATGGCAGGCAGTAATATATTTAGCTGGTCTCCTTAAGATCAGCTATTGTAATGTTTGAGTAGTCTCCAAGGCATTGCTCCTGGTTAGCCAGAATCCTTCTCCACACTGATGAGGGGCAACACCCCGAAACAGCTGTCTGTGGATGGATAACTGGCTTAGGACTTCCCCGTCACATCCTTAAATCTTGTAAAATAGTGGGATCTTGACATAGGGGCCACTTAATATGGTGAATCTGGTGATCTCTGTAATGGAGACACCCCTTTGCTCGGTTTTCTTTCCTTTGAAGGATATCTGGCTTTCTATGTGTTGAAGACCCATAACTGGGGCTCCACAGTTATTTTGCATATTCCTCTGTCTATGGCAGGCAGTAATATATTGTGCTGCTATGGCCGCTGTGTTCTCCACTTCCCCCAGCAGTATGGAGAGTCTCTCTTCCTCCTCCATTGAGGTGAAGTCTGGGCAGAGATCAGACAGTCTCCTGAAGCGAGTCTCCCTCACTGGTGAGTATTTGGGACACCGTAGCAGGAAATTAGCCGCATCCTCCACGGCCTCCTGGTCGCATTGCTGGCACAGTCTGCTCTCCCTGGGCATGTACCTCTGTCGGTGATGCCCGGATTAATGAGCAGGCTGTGGGCGTTCAGTCTGTACCGGCTCAGGATCTGTCGGTCTCTTGTATTGGGGAGTTTCTCCAGATATGGGGCCAGTTTGTACTCCCTCTGCAGGCTCTGATATACTGTCAGCTTCTGTGATGTTCGTATGTCGTTCCTCCAGACACTAATATACTCTTCTTTGCTCTTGTGTATCGTCCTCTGGATTTCCCCCTTTGCCAGACTGCATTTTATCTATTTAACTATCTGTCAAGCTATCTTTTATCTCATATATCATATCTATCTATCTACTGTATCTGTATTATTTGCAGGTCTAAAATTATACATTAGTATTGCCAAAGGATGTGGGAAATAGGGGGTTGAGAAATGGGGACACACCCAGAATCGGTGTATAGGAGTCTGTGGCGTATCATGACAGGGGGAAAGTGGTGCGGACACATCCCGGGTCAGGGTATCTCAGTCTGTGGCAGGCACTGATATATTGTGCTATGTCAACAGTGTTTTATTCCTCTCCCGGCAGGATGGGCAGTTTCTCTTCCTTCTTCATGGAGCTGAAGTCTGGGAGTAGATCGGAGAGTCTCCTAAAGGGGATGTCCCTTACTGCTGAGTATTTGGGACAGTATATCAGGAAGTGGGCCTCATCCTCCACTGCCTCCAGGTGGCACTGATGGCACAGTCTGCTTTCTATAGGCATGTAGCTCTGTCGATGCTGTCCGGATTCGACGGCCAGGCTGTGGGCGCTCAGTCTGTAGCAGTTCAGGATTTTCCGGTCTCTGGGGTTCCCTAGTTTCTCCAGATATGGAGCCAGTTTGTAGTCTCTCTGCCGGCTCTGGTACACCGTCAGCTTTGGAATGCTCTCACCTCCTTCCTCCATTCACTGACGTATTCCTCTTGTCTCTTGTTTACTGTGTTCCTGATCCTGGCTTTTGTGAGGTGGTGTGTGGTGATTTTCTGGTCGGGCTGGGTTTCAGTAAGTTGATTTTGGGGCTTTGCCTTGCCTAGGATCCCTTGGTGTAGCAAGACTTTATGGTGATGGGAGCCTTCACTACTACCATGTAGATGGCCCCAGAATGATAGTGCCCTCTTCTGGATTGTAAAGTGTAGAGGGAATCTGCCCGCTCCCCTCGACAGGCACTGTTAGAGGTGCTCCAATGGACCTGGAGGAGATGCCTACAGAATTCCAGGTGGAAAATTTCTGTTGGGCTGGAATCCCATCTTGACCAGTCGGGGTACGTGTGAGGGCCTGAGACTTCACTGCCATACAGAAGGATTGGTGAAATGATGGAGTCAAAGATTTTAAGCCAGATCCTCACGGGTGCTTTGAGGTGGTACAGTCGTCTTCTAATGTTGTAGAAAGTCTTGCATAGTTTGTCTTTCAGCTCCTCAATGGCTGATTTGAAGCTCCCAATTTGGTCAATTATCAGGCCCAGGTAGTTGTACCTGTTGGTGGCTGTAAGAGGGCGGTTGTGTAGCGTGAAGGTAGGGTGCCTGGCTGACTTTGTTTTCCTTCTCTGGAACACCACAGTGTTGGTCTTTTTTAAATTGATGGGAAAGGCCCATGTGGTGCTGAATTTCCCCAGAATGACTAGCTGGTCTTGGAGACCTTTCTCAGTTGGTGATAGTAGAAGAAGGTCATCCGCATGCAGGAGAAATTTTACCTCAGTGTTATGGAGGATGAGACCTGGTGTAGAGGAGAACTCTAGAGCCGCTGCCAGCTCGTTGATGTAAATGTTAAAGAGAGTTGGAGTGAGGCTACAGCCCTGTTTGACTCCTCGGCTCTGCTGGAAGTAAGACGTTATTTTCCCATTTACCTTCACGCTGCATCGGTTCTTGGTGTAGGAGCTTTTGATGATGTTGTATGTATTTCCTCCTAGTCCACTCTCCTGGGTGCGACACAAAGTCAAAGGCCTTTTTGAAGTCCACAAAACAAGCGTATATCTTTCCCTGCTTTGTCTTGTGGACATGGCTCTGGATGAGGCGGTGCATGGTGTAGATGTGGTCTGTGGTACAGTGGTTTGGCATGAACCCTGTTTGGCTTTTACTGAGTACATTGTGCTGGGTGAGAAAGCAGAGGATTCTGTTAAATAATTTCCCTAGATTGCTGCTGACACATATCCCTCGGTAGTTGGCCGGGTCATACCTGTCCCCGCTCTTGTGTATTGGGATTATGACTAGTGTTGTGTGTGAATATTAGAATTACAAATATTTATCGCGAATATCGCAACTTCGAGAATTCGCGAATAGTTTTTTGAATATTCTGCATTTTTTTACTTGAAAAATCGGCAAGGTAATGATCGCATAATATGCAAATATTACGCGATCAATACAGACGTGAGTCAAAAACAAATATATAGCACTATAGAAGATAGTGCTATATATTCGTTTTTTAGAATATTCATCATTTTTTTCTATCTGAAGTTATGATTCCTCCCTGCTTAAGTTGCTTGTCAAGCAACTTAAACAGGGAGGAATCATGACTTCAGATGGAAAAAAATGACCAATATTCTATAAAACGAATATATAGCACTATATCGATTATAGTGCTATATATTCGTTTTTTAGAATATTCGTCAGCTCGGTACCCTAGAGGGCGACAGAGTGAAAAATGATCCAAATGTGGCCTGGAGGGATTGGGAGAAGACAGAACAGTCAGGGACAGAGTACTGTAGGACTTTTGGTAGATAGGCAAGGACAAAGGAGGATCAGAGTTCACGGAGCCTGAAGGATGTAGTGCAGGAGGCTAAAGAGGATGTTGTCTCGTTTGAGTCAAGACTAAGAACTGTCCAGACTGACATGGGGTGAGATGCATGGGGAAAAATTTCTCACGTCTGCCTTCATAGAAGGACTTAATTTAGGATTTGGGGTGTTAAAGTGCCTTGTGAGCCAGACCCAAATCCTGGGATTGGACTGAGACAGACCATTGGGACCATACCAAGTAAGTCCGGGGAGAAAAAGAGAAAAACGGCCAGACAAATAGTGAGAGAGAGAGAGTAGAAAAGAGACAGTAGAGCCGTATGCAGCTGGACTGCGGACGATTACAGGATGTGATTCAAATGGAGAACTGAGTGTGGAAATTTGCTCAGTGTAGCGGAGAGGAAGTATTATGTTTTGCCTGTCCGTGTATCTGTGTGACCTGTTGCCCGGTGAATATGTTGTAGAACCTGTAGGAACTCTGTTTGCTGAGATAGAGAACATATGGAGACGGAAAGCTGAGTATGAAGAGTGAGACAGAGGGGAGAATGCAGGGGCTGCTTGCAGCAGGGAGTGACGTCACGGCATTGGAATATGTGATAGCGATAACACTGTCTGCAATTTTAAGAGGAAATAACAAGGCAATGTACGTGAGATACTTAGTGTGAGTGTATGGAGCTCCAGAAAATGTTATTTGTTAATTAGTTCAAAGACTAGTGTGTGTGTGTGTGTGTGTGTGTGCGTTAATGTATGGGAAATATTTATTTATGTCTGTGTGAGCAAAATCAGCTTTACAGGGAGGTGTGTGCTCTGGTTTTAGGTCAATATTCTGGATATAAAAAATAAAAAAACCACTGATGAACAGACAAAGGGAAACTCACTATGTCTCCGGTTACTATGTATATTAAGTCAGGATGTCAGCCCCCTTGAGTGAAGCAGTACCGGGGGGGTACTGCTTCACTCTAGGGGGCTGACATCCTGACTTACCCTCCCCCAGTCATGCCCAGGAGAGAGCAGTGGCCAGTCAAATTGATGCTTTTCTCCAGCCCTGGGTATTCCAAAGCAGGATGAGGAATTTAGCCTGTTCTGTTAAGAAATGCAGGGTCATAGTACTGCTGTGCTTACTGAGAAGCATGGTGAACGTCAATGCCCAGTGTCATACTTCTCAGCTAGATTATATCCTGTTGCTCGAGGCTCCCCCTCCTGCATCAGGGCAGTTGCGGCAGTGCAGGCAATGATTGAAAAAGACTCAGAAGTAGTGTTGGACTACCCGGTAATTGTGCAAACTCCCCATGACATACAGGACATTCTCACACAGGTGCGACCAAAACATATTTTTATGGCTAGACAACTCAGACTCCAATGTGCCCTCCTCATGCCAGACAATATTTCTTTCACAAGATGTACTACTCTGAATCCTGCTATTTTGTTACCAATCACAGATTCAGAAATGGGGGAGGGTAGCACAGGCAACCCTTTGTCTGATTCAGCTGAAAATGATCCTCATGATTGTATACAGTTGATGCAGCAAAAAACTCCTGGATTTTTTCATGTGCATGAAAAGCCTCTTGATAACCCTGATTTTGAGTATTTTGTAGATGGAAGCAGGTTTATGGGAATGGATGGCGGGTTCCACACTGGATATGCAGTGGTCACACAGCATGAGGTAACCGTTGCTGAACCACTCCCTCCGCACATGTCTGCACAGGAGGCAGAGTTGAAGGCACTCACTGAGGTGTCTAAAATGGCCGAAGGGAAGAAGGTGAGCATCTACACGGACTCCAGGTATGCTTTTGGTATTGCACATGACTTTGGACCCATATGGCGGGCTAGAGACACTTTGACTTCTGTAGGTCAGCCCATTAAAAGCAAAGACTCTGAGCTTGAACTAATTAACTCTTTACTGTTGCCAGAAGAAGTTGTTATTGTGAAAGTAAAGGCTCACACAAGGTGTACCATGACAGAGCTGATAAGGCAGCCAAGCTAGCTGTGTTCCGGCTACTGACTGCTGATGCCACCCCGGTAAGAGCCTTAAAACCTGTGAATATATCCAAAGACACTCTAATCAAATTGTCTGAGCAGTCCCCACCTGAAGAAAAAGAACTATGGACTAAACAAGGGGCTGGGCCAGATGACCAAGGACTATGGAGAAACAAAGGTCAGAATCTGCCTGCTACGCCCTCTGTAACCGGTTATGGCTCAGGAGGCCCATGGGCCTACACATCTGTCAAAAGGTGCCATGTTAAGTGGTGTGGTAAATATTGGTTGGATTGCTTCAGGGTTCTCTACAGTTGCAGCCGTTTTGCGCAAGAATGTATGGTCTGTGCATTGAATAATCCAGGGCAAGTGGTGAAGACTCCAAACAAGCACACCCCTAGGCCACTTTACCCATTTCAGAGATTGCAGATAGACAACATACAATTACCAAATGTAGTAGTGTATGAGTTTGTTCTTGTGTGTGTTGATCTCTTTTTAGGTTGGCCGGAAGCCTTCCCAAAGGCCAATGCCAGTGCCAAGAACACTGCCATACAGCTTACCATCCCCAGCAGTGGCCGAGTTGAGCGCCTGAATGGCACATTGAAACTGAAAATACAGAAGGCCATGCGGGAGACCCAGAGGCCATGGACAGAGTGTTTGCCTCTAGCCTTATATTCCATAAGAACCACTCCCAACAAAAAGACAGGGTTATCCCCATTTGAAGTATTGTTTGGCAGTGCCCCAAGGCTAGGATTGAATTTTCCTCAACAGTTGCAGTTGCAGACTGATAGTATGGTCAGTTACATGAAGGCCCTTACTGAAAGGTTAGATCACACTCATAAACAAGTGTTTGCTTCCATTCCAGACCCTGATTCAGTAGAAGGCATACACAGTCTTGAGCCTGGAGATTGGGTGGTGATAAAGAGGCACTCGATGAAAACCTTTGAGCCCAGATTTGATGGTCCCTTTCCAAGTCCTGTTGAAAACTGCAACCTCTGTAAAGGTGTAAGGAAAGCCTAACTGGAGTCACGCCTCACATTGCAAAAAAAAGTGCCCAACCCTGAGGATGGAGATCCTTGCACTGCTACTCCTGGGTCTGAGCATTCAAGCTTTACATGTGAACCTAAAAAGTGACTGGGACAATGCCCTTATTAGGCATCATCAGGTCATGTGGGATCATATGGGATGTGTTAGGTCTTGTAAACCAAACTAATGATGTACAATCTCAGTTAATCATAGTTACTAACCAGCATACTCTAGTTTTAGACTATCTTACTGCCAAGGAAGGAGGAATGTGATAAATAATAGGATCTGCTTGTTAATAGGATCCACAAGGTAACCTTCATGTAAGAGCAGGTATCTAAAAGATGAAATAAATGAGAGATAAATGGCTGGATGAAGATACTGCTGACAAGGACTCTTGGTAGTGTAGGAAGGAACAACGGGTCGTCATTGATGTGTATGTGTCACTGAGATTCCTGGCCTCGGTGAGGTAAGAGACGTTTTTTTCCTGAAATGTCATTATTGCAGCCTGACACTTCAGCTGATTAATATGGCTGTAAAGCTGATCCAGGACGGCTCTTACTGGGAGTGACCAAAGTGCTGTGTGGGTGGCTACTTCCCACAATCCAGGCCGGTTCTTGTGGAGTCTCTGTGTTTGGGATCTGAAGCTGTGTGCCGTGCTAAAGGGCTGAGACCCACATGCTGGAAAACAGGCCTCTAAAGCCTGTGGGGACCACTGATGAAAAACTGCTGACAAGGTGAATGTTTTGTTCTGTGGACTTGTCATTGTGTGAACGAACACCAATACGGCGAACTGTCATTTAGTGAACTGTTTAAGTTGAAGACTTTGTAGTTGCCTCTATACTGCGTCCGCTAACCTGCCTACCAGAGTGAATCCCCACAATTGGTGGAGGATGCGTGCAAAAGCAGTGAGGCTGGCCTGAAGGGCGAAATGTTTTTGTATTTCCCGGGCACGGGTGTATGTCATATATTAAGCCGGCAAGATTACGACCTATGTCCCCTGACAAAATGGAGGCGGTCGTAAAAGCCTTCATGGAGGCTAACTTGCAGCAGCAGGAAACCAACCAGTTGCTATTACAGCATGTGATGGCGTAACAAGCGGCAGGAGCGTCCCAGAACATCTACGATGCCCGGAAAGCTGTCCGTGCGGCGATCCCTAAGATGACTTCCTCGGATGACATTGAGACCTATCTGGCAGTATTCTAAAAGGTGGCCGTGAGGGAGAAGTTACCCCGAGACCAATGGGCTGGTGTTTTTTGACCTACCAGATGATCAAGAAGCCAACTACCCGACTGTAAAAGGTGAGATTTTGTCAAGACTGGGGGTAAATGTATTGGTCCGGGCCCAGCGAGTGCATCAATGGGAATTTAACCCAGCTGAAACCGCTAGACTGCAGTATTATGATCTGCTATACCGGTTGTAAAAATTTGGGAGAGACTTCCCCGGTTTCCCAATACTGTGGCCTGAGGTGAGAGTCACCAATAACCATGAGACAGGGGTAACCCTAGCAGAGTGGTCCGGCTCAGGGGGGGGACCATAACCCTGGGAACCTGAGACCGAAGGGCCAGCGGTAGGGGTGACCGCCACTTCGGTGAAAGAGGGGGAGACAACCCCGCTAAGTGTGATGGTGGGAGATGTGGAGGACTTGCCGCCGGGTCCAGAGTTGGCAGACCTCAACGTCTCCGGAGATAATTTTGGTACAGCACCAGGACCCGACTCTATCTCGAGCCTGGGAAAATGTGGTAGTAGTTGAGGGTGAGCCACAACAACCGGGGGCTGAGTCTATGTTCAACCGTTTTGTGGTTTAACAGGAGATGCTGTACCAGGTAAATCAACTATGGGGTGAGCATATTGAACAGTTGGGGGTACCCAAGACGTATCGCAAGCTCGTGTTGCGTTAGCCCACCAACATGCTCTTGGGGGACACCAGTGTGTTCAGGAAGGTGGAAGAGTATTGCAAGTCTTGCCCAACCTGCCAGATAACCAGCCCCCAGCCACATTTCCGTAGTCCCCTGGTTCCTCTCCCAATTATTGAGGCTCCATTTGAGCGGATCGCTATGGTTCTCATATGCCCAGTACCAAAATCTGCTAGATGGCACCAACACATCCTGGTAGTCCTGGACTATTCCATTTGGTACCCGGAGGCAGTGCCGCTGCGACATACCTCCGCTAAACTCATAGCCAAAGAGTTAGTGGAGATGTTTTCTCGAATGGGCCTACCTAAAGAGATCCTGACCGACCAGGGGACCCCTTTTATGTCAAAAGTCATGAGGGAACTCAGTAAACTACTACGGATCAAACAGTTGCGGACGTCCATCTATCACCCGCAAACGGACGACCTGGTAGAAATGTTTAATCAAACCTTGAAAAACATGTTAAAGCAGGTGGTGTCTAAAGATGGAAGGGATTGGGATCTGCTACTGCCCTATCTCATGTTCGCAGTGCGAGAGGTGCCCCAGACCTCTACAGGCCCTTCGAACTGCTGTATGGTCGACATCCGCGTGGGTTGTTTGACATAGCCAAAGAGACGTTGGAAAAACAACCCAAACCCCATAAAAGTGTGATTGAGTATGTCACTCAAATGCAATAGTGGATGGAGACAGAGTTGCCGCTGGTTAGGGAACATATGGAGGCAGCCCAGCGAGCCCAGAGTAGGATCTATAATCGGCAGGCTAGGGTTCGGAATTTTAACCCGGGAGATTGGGTTTTGGTTCTTATGCCGACGGTGGACAGTAAGTTCCTGACTAGGTGGCAGGGTCGCTACGAAGTGCTCGAAAAAGTTGGGGAGGTAACCTACAAGGTACTTACTCCAGCCCGGGCGGAGAAAGCCGGAGCAGGTGTACCATGTAAACTTATTAAAACTGTGGAGACCAGTACGGATAACAGCCCCCGGCGGGTTTTCTGGGGATAGAGTTTCCAGTCCCGCGGTCTAATACAAGGGAAGCAGTTGCCACAGTGAAGATTGCTGACAACCTTTCCTCTAAAAAGACTCAGGAGGCCAGGGAGTTCGTCAGCAGAAAAACGGATGTGTTTTCGGACCTCCCTGGATGCACTTCTATCATCCGACATGACATTGTCACTGAGCCTCAGGCCAGAATCCGGTTGAAACCATACCGGGTACCTGAGTCACGGCGACAAGCCATCTCGGAAGAAGTGCAGCTGATGTTACAGCTAGGTGCCATCAAAAAATTAATGTGCCAGTCCGATAATCTGTAACAACTTCCGCAAACTTAATGAGGTTTCCAAGTTTGACGCATATGTCATGCCCCGAGTGGATGAGCTTATTGAGAAGTTAGGCCAAGCCCGGTATTTTTCTGTGTTGGACCTCACCAAAGGGTACCCTTGACAGAGGCTGCGAAGGAAAAAACTGCTTTAATCACACCAGGGGGGTTGTATCAGTACAAGGTATTACCCTTTGGTCTACATGGCGCTCCCGCCACGTTTCAAAGGTTAATGGACATTGTACTTCGTCCACATCGTCGGTACGCTTCGGCGTACCTGGACGATATCGTTATCCACAGCACCGACTGGGAAAGTCACCTACCTAAAGTACAGGCGGTAGTCAACTCCCTTAGGAAGGCTGTCTTAACTGCTAACCCAAAAAAGTGCACAATAGGGTTAGAAGAGACCAAGTACCTAGGGTATGTAATTGGGCGTGGAATTATCAAACCTCAGGTGAACAAAATTGAGGCAATTCGGAATTGGCCCCGACCTGTTACTACTCAGCAAGTAAAGTTGTTCCTGGGAATGGTGGGGTACTATATGAGGTTTGTCCCCCACTTCCTACAGTCGCCGCACCATTGACAGGCCTTTGGAAGGGATGCAAGTCAGTGACAGCCGACTGGAATGAGCAGGGAGTGGAAAAGGCTTTCTCCGCTTTGAAGTCAGCCCTGTGTGGGTCCCCAATTTTGGTGATGCCCGACTTAAAAAGGGAGTTTATACTGCAGACCGATGCCTCCGAGGTTGGTCTCGGTACTGTACTGTCTCAGGAAGTAAACGGGGAGGGGCGTCCCATTGTCTTCCTCAGCCGGAAGCTTACCCCAGCCGAGACCAGGTATAGTATAGTGGAGAGAGAGTGCCTGGCTATCAAGTGGGCACTCGAGTCTCTCTGCTATTATTTATTGTTGATATAAAATAGTAGTGATTTTTTTTTTAACCTTTTTTAGCGGCGCTGAAAACAGGAGGCAATATTCTGCGTAGTTTTGTATAAAAGAAAGTAGGTTTTTATTCTTTAGTCAACGCGTTTCAAGGGCGCACAGCCCTCTTCATCAGGACAATAATGCCATTATTGTCCTGATGAAGAGGGCTGTGCGCCCTTGAAACGCGTTGACTAAAGAATAAAAACCTACTTTCTTTTATACAAAACTACGCAGAATATTGCCTCCTGTTTTCAGCGCCGCTAAAAAAGGTTAAAAAAAAAAATCACTACTATTTTATATCTCCAATACTTTATCTCTCTTGCCGCATCTGGGGCAGAGAAAAGGAACCTTGGCAGCAGTACAGGACCCCGCACGCTGGACGGGAGAATACCAGCAAAAGCATCATACAGTTGTTGTGGCTTCACACATAAGCGCTTCTTGTATAATAGTGAAGTAAAACTGTCATACAGCCACACACACTGTCTCCTTTTCCCCCCTCTCTTTTACGCTATTATTTATTGGTGAGAAAGTTTCATATGGTGACCGACCCTCTCAAATGGTAGGCCAAGGACAGAAATGCCCGGGTCACCCGGTGGTTTCTGTCTTTGCAGAATTTCAAGTTTTTGGTGGAACACAGGGCAGGCGGGTTACTAGGAAACGCGGATGCCCTGTCCCAGGTACGCTGTTTAATGTGTGTCCACCCCCTCAGGGTAGAACAAAGGAAGGAGGTATATAGGAAGGAACAAGGGGTTGTCATTGATGGGCAGTATGTGTCACCAAGGTTTGTGGCCACAGTGAGGTAAGAGACGTTTTTTTCCTGAAATGTCATTATTGCAGTCTGACACTTCAGCTGATTAGTATGGCTGTAAAGCTGATCCGGGACAGCTCTTACTGGGAGTGACCAAAGTGCTGGGTGGGTGGCTACTCCCCACGTTCCAGGCCGGGTCTTGGGAGGCTTATAAAAGCAGTCAGCACTGTCAGGTGTGGTGGATTATCCTCCATCTCACAGTGAAGCTGTGGAGTTTCTGTGTTTGGGATCTGAAGCTGTGTACCGTGCTAAAGGGCTGAGAGCCACATGCTGGAAAACAGGCCTCTAAAGCCTGCTGGGGACCGCTGATGAAAAACTGCTCACAAGGTGAATGCTTTGTTCTGTGGACTTTCCATTGTGTGAACGAACACCAAGACTGCGACCTGTCATTTTGTTTTGCCTTCTGTGTGAATAAACACTGAACTGCGTCCGCTAACCTGCCTACCAGAGCGAATCCTCACAGTAGTCAAATACCTTCTCTTTCTTGAATCCAGCAAACCGGTTTAAAAATGTTTGTGGGTAGCTTATGGGTATAGTCCAGGGAATAATACAGATTTTGTTGATTGTTGCACTCATTTACATTGTAATTAAGCTCACATTGATGTGCTTGAGCAGAGTGTGTAACAGGAACAAAGGTACAAAAGATTATGAGACATGTTGAAATGATTCCTCACACAGGAAATGTCCGGCTCAAGCATGTGTATCTGACACCTGCGGTGAGTGAATATCTCAAAATGGGGGAATTGTGAGGGTTAAGACACCATGTTGTGTCCTGCATGTTTGTATTTCATACTGCCATTTTTTGTGTAGTGAACTGTGTGCTTCTTGTGGAAAGTTACTGTAACTTCAAGGTCACTCCTAGCCCCTACCAACGCTTGTTAGAAAGGAATCTTAACAAGCGTCAGGAGTACTAGCATGTGGCTAGCACCCACAGTTAAGATTAAGGAGACGTTGTAGGCGTATAGCCAAGAAGATGCTAATTTCAGATTGTGTTTTTAATGAGTTAATGACGTAAATGTTTGACTACATCTTCAGTTGGAAATGATCCAGAAAATCGCTTTTATTAATCTGTGCTTTCTTTAATACAGTTTAGAAACTCTTGAAACACAGGTTTAAGCGTTGTTTTTTCTCTATGGATATCCATAACTTCTAATGTGGAGTCCACCGCTCATCCGGCATTGGGGTATTTGCCCTAACAAAGGTAACCCTGGAGGAGTTGCAGAGTTCGACAGCATAGACTTGAGTATCTGTACATAGGACGACAATAAGCCATATGCTCCATAGAGTTGGGCTTTATGGTAGAATGGCCAGAAGAAAGCCATTACTTTCAGCTAAAAACAAAAAGGCATTTGGGAAACTCCCAATATGTATGGAGGTTGGTGCTATGGTCTGATCAGACCAAAATTGAACTTTTTGGCCATCAAAGAAAACACTATGTCTGGCGCAAAGTCAACACATCACATCACCCAAAAAACACCATCCCGACAGTGAAACATGGTGGTGGCAGCATCATGTTGTGGGGATGTTTTTCAGCAGCTGGGACTGGGAAACTAGTCAGAGTTGAGGGAAAGATGGATGGTGCTAAATACAGGGATATTCTTGAGCAAAACCTGTACCACTCTGTGCGTGATTTGAGGCTAGGACAGAAGTTCACCTTCCAGCAGGACAATGACCCCAAACACACTGCTAAAGCAACACTTGAGTGGTTTAAAGGGAACCTGTCACCTCCCAAAACCATCCCAAGCCGCCAGCAGTGTGTTTCTGATGATGCCTTTCTTCTTGAAGGCAGATGCAGCAAAAGTACTGAAAACGTTCTTTTATTCCCTGTCCGGCGCGCTTCTCCACACATGCTTGAAGTCAAGGAGGCAGCGGCCTCCTTGCTTCAAGTCCCGATAATCACGCCCCCTTCCCTAGTTTTTTGCTGTGACTGACAGCGCTTATGAAGAGAGTACGGCAAAGCCAGCCGAACTGCCGACTGTCAGTCACAGCGAAGGGGCAGGGAAGGGGGCGTGGTTATCGTGACTTGAAGCAAGGAGGCCGCTGCCTCTGTGACTTCAAGCATGTGTGGAGAAGCTGTGTTCAGAATTAAGCAATCACATTTCAAAATCATGTTAAATAGGAGTCAGCATACACCTTCCATCATTTAAAGTGCCTCTGATTAACCCCAAATAAAGTTCAGTTGGTCTTTCCTGAAATTTTCTTAGTCGCATCCCACAGCAAAAGCCATGGTCCACAGAGAGTTTCCAAAGCATCAGAGGGATCTCATTGTTAGGCCTCTTTCACACGACCGTATGGCTTTTTCAGTGTTTTGCGGTCCGTTTTAAATGGATCCGTTGTTACGTTTTTTGTTTCCGTTGTGTTTCCGTTCCGTTTTTCCGTTCCGTTTTTCCGTATGGCATATACAGTATACAGTAATTTCATAGAAAAAATTGGGCTGGGCATAACATTTTTTTCAATAGATGGTTCCGCAAAAAACTGAACGGATACGGAAGACATACGGATGCATTTCCGTATGCATTCCGTTTTTTTTGCGGACCCATAGACTTTAATGGAGCCACGGAACATGATTTGCGGCCAAATATAGGACATGTTCTATCTTTCAACGGAAATACGGAAACTTAATGCATACGGAGTACATTCCGTTTTTTTTTGCGGAACCATTGAAATGAATGGTTCCATATACGGACCGTATACGGAACGCAAAAAACAGCCCGCAAAATGGAAAAAAAAAACGGTCGTGTGAAAGAGGCCTTAAAAGGTATCAGTCAGGAGAAGGGTACAAAAGAATTTCCAAGGCATTAGATATACCATGGAACACAGTGAAGACAGTCATCATCAAGTGGAGAAAATAGGGCACAACAGTGACATTACCAAGAACTGGACGTCCCTCCAAAATTGATGAAAAGACGAGAAGAAAACTGGTCTGGGAGGCTACCAAGAGGCCTACAGCAACATTAAAGGAGCTGCAGGAATATCTGGCAAGTACTGGCTGTACTTTTAAAGAATAGCATAATTGCAGCTTAACAGTAAAATTGCAACTTAACAGTAAAAAAAAAAATCACAGATAAAGCCCAAAGTGTTTTATTTTTTGAATGAATGGGTATCACCGTACATGCTAATCAGGGTAAATTCTTATGGGGTCATTTATCAAACTGGTGTAAAGTATAACTGGCTTAGTTGCCCATAGCAACCAATCAGATTCCACCTTTCTATTTCCAGAGGAGCTGTCAAAAATGAAAGGTGGAATCTAAGTCCATTCTACTTTACACCAGTTTGATAAATTACCCCATTAATCTTAAAAAAAAAAAAAAAATCACTTGCTGGATGAATGAATCAATTGATCGACTGACTAATTTCCATGTAAACTAGCAAGTGGTGGAATGTCACATTATTATGCATAATTAGTTAATGCAGTGTGTGTGTGTTTTTTTTCAAAGCCTATCCAAATTCTGTAGTGGTGATGTCATTCTTAAGAATTTATGGAAGTTCTTAGAAAACAGCATAGGTGGTTGTCAGCTGAATGACCCTTGTTTACCAAATCTTTCCATATTGAAAAATGTACTTAAAGAGAATCTGTCAGTCTGGACTACTGAGATGTTGTAACATAATGGAGAATGCACATGCACAGCAGTCCTGACAATGTATTTCAATGCAGCTCTGAGCACTAACTGCGGGGGAATGGGGGGCAGTAGGAAATTAAATAGTTATTTAGTTATCTGGACTCCATATCTGTAGTACTACTCAGGTATTACTGTAGATAATGGTCCAAAATCAGGATGACAGATTTGTAGTATGCCAGAGGGGACACTACTATTCTTACACCTAGCTACTGTCTCTAATGGCTAGCAGATAATGTCATCTGTGTATTTAAATCCTGGTCCTCTTATACTGTGCCTTAATGATATTGCTATGTAACTTATGTATTGTATTACATGCGCTGTGCCTGGTTGTCCAGCAGGTGGCAGTGTATCTGGCAGAGAGAGGTCCTTAGATCCTTAGATAGAATGGAACTTACCATTCCATTGGGCAGAAGTAGGCTAGTACTGCTTCCACCAGGGGAGGGGTTTTCAAAAGCCATAGTGAGTTGAGAGTTGGAAGGAGACAAGACATTGCACAGTTAGGGGAGTGCTAAAGCCCCCCCCCCCCCTTCCCACAGCAGGAGTCTTCCATGGGACGCAGCTCGTAGAGCACCATGACTCCTTGCAGCTCATAGATGGAGTATTACGAGGGGGTCAACAGCCAAAGGCACCCTACTCAAAGGTACCAGAACTGCTCGAAAGTCCAGTAACCAGACTGAAGCCAGAGAAAGATAAATAACGTATTCATGTTCACCTGCCAGTTTACCCTTAAGGCCCCTTTTACACGAGTGAGTTTTCCGCGCGGATGCGTTGTGGGAGGTGAACGCATTGCATCCGCATGGAATCCTGACCCATTCATTTCTATGGGGCTGTTCACATGAGCGGTGATTTTCACGCATCACTTGTGCGTTGCGTGAAAATCGCAGCATGCTCCTCTTTGTGCGTTTTTCACATAACGCAAGCCCCATAGAAATGAATGGGGTTGCGTGAAAATCGCAAGCATCCGCAAGCAAGTGCGGATGCGGTGCGATTTTCACGCATGGTTGCTAGGAGACGATCGGGATGGAGTCCCGATCATTATTATTTTCCCTTATAACATGGTTATAAGGGAAAATAATAGCATTCTGAATACAGAATGCAAAGTAAAACAGCGCTGGAGGGGTTAAAAATAAATAAATCATAAAACTCACCTTAATCCACTTGATCGCGATGTCGGCATCTCCTTCTGTCCCCTTTACTGAATAGGACCTGTGGTGAGCATTAATTATAGTTCAAGGACCTTTGATGACGTCACTCCGGTCATCACATGGTACGTCACATGATCTTTTACCATGGTGAATCACCATGGTAAAAGATCATGTGACGTACCATGTGATGACCGGAATGACGTCACCACAGGTCCTGTGGCTGCACAGAGATCAGATGAAGCCAGAAGGAGATGCCAGGCCGCGAACAAGTGGACTAAGGTGAGTTAAAAAATTTATATTTTTTTTTTAACCCCCCCAGAGATGTTTTACTATGCATTCTGTATTCAGAATGCTATTATTTTCCCTTATAACCATGTTATAAGCGAAAATAATACTATTTACAGAACACCGATCCCAAGCCCGAACTTCTGTGAAGAAGTTCGGGTTTGGGTACCAAACACGCGTGATTTTTCTCACGCGAGTGCAAAACGCATTACAATGTTTTGCACTCGCGCGGAAAAATCGCGCGTGTTCCCGCAACGCACCCGCACATTTTCCCGCAACGCCCGTGTGAAAGGGGCCTTAGCCTGCTGGAGTCAAGAAAGAGATCATATATTGTTTGGATGACACAAGTTTATCTCAAGTTTTTTCAAGTCAAATCATTGAACTTTACCAAGTCTGGGCGCAACTTATTCCACTAACTACAACTCTTTGGATGCTATGGAGCCTAACCCTGGGTAGCGACAGTATCCAGGTAGGGGCACCGTGACACAAAGCTATCAGGCCACATCACCACTTGGCATTCCTAACACTGGAACCCAATCGGCCCTGGACAGCAGCACGTTGCAGATTCCCTTTATGGGGTATGTCTGCTTGATGACCTATCCTGGCAACACCGCCTATTAGCTGTTTGAAGAGATAGTGGCTCTTGTGTGAGCACTGCCTTTTCTTCACTGTTTACTTACTTGCCATCGACATTGCAGCGGTGGTGCAATGTAACTACACCTGCTCCGAGTCCGTCCCATTCAAGTGGAGTCGACAGTGTGCAGGTAAATAGTGAAGAGAACGCAGCATCTGCACGAGCTCCGCAGTCTCTTCAAATAGCTGATTGGCAGGGGTGCTTGGAGTCAGACCTCTGTCGATCTAATATTCATGACCATAAGAGAAAAGCGGACAGCCCCTGTAACAACAACGCTCTTGGCCTCCTGATTTGACAGGTTAATTTGGAAAATCCTCCAGCGATAATAAATTCACAGTGCAGAATAGGTGGTCACCGTGGTTACAGTGAGTCGCATTATGAACTGCTGATAAATGCAAACCAAATGTCAAGGCTGCTGCTACAAGCATGCAATTAAGGCTGCGAGCAAACTACACGGACATATGCAAGTAAACAAGCCTAACCTCCTGGCTGCTACTGTCTCCAGGGTCAGCTCTCTGGGACCAAACCTTGACATACAAGATTTAATACAATGTTTAAACACATTACTGATAAAAATAGCTAACAAAATGTTAGAATCTGTATATCTTCTTATGGTTTATGGTTAAAATCTAGTCTGAGCTAACTTTAGGAAAAATGTGTAAACATTCCTGTTTCTTAAACGGGGTTAGGACCAATGATGCCTCCCCATATGTCAGATCCCCTCACAGAGGTTGTACTTACCTCACTCCCTGACACCTACGTCACTTCTGATGCCGGCACGGCCACCGCTGTATCTCCCCATCACCCGGATGAAAACATCCGGTGACAGGGTTGGCAACCAATAGCAGGCAGGGACGGTAACAAGCTTCCCTAGCAACACCTGCATTGCTATGGAGGCTCGTTCCCATCGCGGCCTTCTATAGGCTGAGACTCTCCCCCCGTGATGGGGAGATGCAGCGGTGACCGTGTTGGCATCAGAAGTGATACGGGAGTGAGTTAAGTACTACCTCTGTGCGGGGCCTGGGCATATGGGGGGGCATTATAGGTCTTGGATAACCCCTTTAAGCTTGCCATACACCATAGATGACGGATGACATCTATCAAACACCGCTGAGTTCAGACAAGTGTTCTCAATAGAAAAAGGGGCATAATCTGCTGCCAGACTCCTCTTAAATCTCCCAGCTGACCTCCCGAAGAACAAATGAATAAGGTTCAGCCGACATATTTTTTATGTATTAGATATGTATCAGAAAAATGTATTGATTTAGAATCCTAGATTCACTCTGCTGTTCTTGATTACTTTTGCCTTGTTTTATCAGTTATTCTAGTCTCCAGTTCAAGTAAATACAGTTGATGCGACACGGTCTGGCTGTTATATATATATTACGTAACAACACAGACACATCTATAATGTAATCTACTCCTTGTCCTTCTATGATAACATAGCAACAGAGTTTATAAGGCTGAAAAAAGACAGTTCGGCCTGTTATCCTGCAAGTTGATCCAGAGGAAGGCAAAAAAAATTTGATGTAGAAGCCAATTTTCCTCACTTTAGGGGAAAAAAATTCCTTGCCAACTCCTATCAGGCAGTCAGACTAACTCCCTGGATCAACGACCCTTCTCCAGAAATCTAATAACTATAACCTGTAATATAATTAAGAAATAGTCTGAGAGACCATTTGAGAGAGACATTACTGAATAAAAGTGAACAATTTTACAGTTGTTAAAGAGGTTGTCCGAGTTCAATAAAAACTTGAGCAGCTCCGCAAATGAATTTAAAAAAGAGATACTTACCCCCTTGTCTCCTCTGCGGCTTCCTGCAGTGTGCGCTGGTCCTTCTCACTTCTGTTTGGCAGCAGAATTCTGTGTGCTCAGAATGTCACTGCTGCAGCCAATCACTGGCCTCAGCCATGTACAGGAAATCACCTCTGCAGCCAGGAAAACAAGCAGCGTGGAGGACTGGAGCACAGTGTAGGAAGCAGCAGGGGAGAAAAGGGGTTAAGTGCTGCTTCTTTTCCTATTTTATTACGTTTAGAGGGGATTCCTGAATTTTGACTTAACTTGCACAATCCCTTTAAAGGTAATTGTTGTGTCTACTGCTTACTGTCTATCCTGGATGGTGGTGAATTGCTTCATTATTGTAATACTTATGTTCTAAAAAGAAACTGGGTTATTTAGCCAAGGCTACTTTCACATATGCGTTTGTCTTTTCAGGTATTGAGATCCGGCAAAGGATCTGAACACCAGAGAAAAAAATTTCCGTTTTGTCCCCATTAATTATCAATGGGGACAAAACTGAATGGAACGGGATGCACCAGAATGCATTCCGTTCCGTTTGGTTGCGCTCCGATACCGGAGAGCAAACCGCAGCAAGCAGTGGTTTTCTGTCCGGCATGGGATGCAGAGCAAAACACGATGTAAGTCAATGGTGCCGGATCCGTTTGCTTGGACACAATAGAAAATGGATCCGGCGCCCATTGACTTACAATGGTTTTAATGCCGAAAGATAATAAAACTGGATCCATTCATAATGGATACAGCCGGTTGTATAATCAAAAACTGAAGTGTTTTTGCTGATCCCTGCCGGATCAGGCAAAAATGCAAGTGTGAAAGTAGCCTCATGTATATCATGTATACAATGCTTCCCGATCTTTAGTAGAAAATACTACGATAGTTGGGATTATGTTACTATTGTCCAAGGAGAATATGTGTAGAGGAAAGGGAAAGATGAGGATCTGATCCATTTTCATCTGATCAATCTGGTCGGAAGGCAACCTTTCCCTACCTGGTGAGAAGCAGTATCGTTGCATTCTTGCAATCACTTTCACCAGTTGCACAATTAATGAGGATTAAAAAAAATTAAAAAAATATAAATAAAATGTATTATTTATATTTTTATCATTATTATCCTTCTTCATACACACTGGTCACAGACAGTATGTACACCTATCAGCCATAACATAAAAACAGGGAGTGAATAACACTGATTGCCTTGTTACAATGTCACCTAGCAAGTGATGTCCTGTGTATATCAACACCAAGAACAGATACATAGGATTTTGTGTTTCTTGGGTATTCATTATGTGGCATTTATCACGATAACCTTTCCAATCTGAACATCTGCTCCCATGTTAGGGTACTTTCACACTAGTGTTATTCTTTTCCGGTATTGAAATCCGGTAAAGGGTCTCAATACCGGAAAAAACGCATCAGTTTTGTCTTAATGCATTCTGAATGGAAAGCAATCCATTCAGTATGCATCAGGATGTCTTCCGTTCCGTCCCTTGTATGGTATTTTTTCTGGACAAAATCCCGGAACAATACCGCACTTGCCGGATCAGACATAAATTTCCATAGAGATGTATTAATGCCGCATCGCATGATCCGGTTTTCCGGTCTGCGCATGCGCCAGGATATAGGAGGAACCGGTTTCTCTTTTGATCTTCGGAAAAAATTAAAATATCCGGAAAAAAAAGCTTTCCGTTTGTATACTGTTGCCGGAACTGCTTGCCGGATTCTAACAACGCTAGTGTGAAAGTACACTTACGGTTAAATTGTAAGACTACTTTCACACTAGCGTTTGTTGCAGATCCGTCATCGCTTCCGTTACAATACTACAACCCCATGCATCCGCCATGAATGGATCCAGTTGTATTATGTCTTCTGTAGCCATGACGGATCCGTCTTGACCACCATTGAAAGTCAATGGGGGACGGATCCGTTTTCTATTGTGCCAGATTGTGTCAGAAAAAACGGATCCGTCCCTGTTGACTTACATTGTGTGTCAGGACGGATCCGTTTGACTCAGTTTCGTCAAGCGGACAGCAAAACGCTGCAGGCAGCGTTTTAGTGTCAGCCTCCAGAGCGGAATATAGACTGATCGGAGGCAAACTGATGCATTCTAAGCTGATCCTTTTCCATTCAGAATGCATTAGGGCAAAACTGATCAGTTTTGGACCGCTTGTGAGAGCCCTGAACGGATCTCACAAACGGAAAGCCAAAACGCTAGTGTGAAAGTAGCCTAAGCTGTAAGCACAGTACATTCTTTTTAATGGGGCCAGTCCTGTAACTGCACATGATTGCCATGTTCTTATAAATCTCATTCCTTGAGATACATTGTAGCGTTTGTCTTCTGGGACTGAAATATACTGCAGCTGTTAATACAAAGAAAGAAATGACTTCCAGTGCAGTCAGTGATGTACGCTCCCTGTCACTGGCCAATTAAGTGAGCATGCTTCTGCTGCTTTCCCAGCCTTATTCTACTGTTTTTCTGCTCAAATTAAGAGTTTAGGAGAAAACCAAATTAAGATGACAGAGCAAAGACTTCTCATGTGTGTTAGTTCAATTAGGGTGCTGTCATTTATTTGCAATCCTTTTGAAACTGTATCTTGTGCCAGCAGTATATACCAGCTACTCCTACCTGACAGGAATATCATGCCTAAAAAATAAAATGGTTCAGGGTATGTTCATATTGGAAGGGTTAATTTGCATTTAATTTTTTTTTTGTAGCGGTTCCTGCAGCAGAAAAGCTACAGATAAACCATCAAGTCTTTAAAAGTAGGATTAACATAACTGGGGGTCACCATGCATGTGTGTTCTCAACTGTGTGCTGTGGTATTTCTTCTCCACAGACTGCTAACAAAGAAAATGGTGAATGCACCAAAAATGGGTAAAAGAGGAGAAAATGAAAATGCATCAAAACAGCATCTGATTTTAGCATAGAAGTTTTTCATGCATAGTCCTGGTGGCTCCTCTAAAGAAGAAAAACAGAACGTGTGAACCTATAAAGTATGTTGAGCATATTTTTTTCTACTAGGCTTGTAGCTACTTCCATATACTATTCTTTAGTGTTGAGCGAAGCGAAGAATTCGAAGCAGAATTCAGTCCAGAATCTGAATTTTCTCATTCTTCGTGGTAACGAATCAGTTTTTCCTAAAATGACAGCTGTACGCGTTACAAAGTGAAAGTAAGAAGCTCAGGACCACAAGCTCACCCATAATGCCGTGCAGCCAGCCAATCCACAGATAACCATCCCCTGTGATGTCACAGCCCTATAAAATCCTCATCCCGTGTGGTCTCCGCCATTGTCCTGTGAGCTGAGCATAGGGAAAGATGTGGCAAGCGCTCATGCGCTATGGACAGTGCTGCTAAAAACGATTAATAGAAGAATATGGAGAGGGAGAGTGGAGGGAGAGTGTATCGCCGTGTGCATCACGTTCTAGTGCACTGACATTCAGAGTTAATCTGTTATTTTAGTGATACAGTTAGTGTGCCTCAGTATTAAAGCCAGGTGTAATGTATCGCTGTGTGTATCATGTTTTAGTGCACCGACATTCAGAGTTAATCAGTTATTTTAGTGATACAGTTAGTGTGCCTCAGTATTAGAGCCAGGTGTAATATATCGCTGTGTGAATCACCTTCTAGTGCACCGATATTCAGAGTTAATCCGTTATTTTAGGGATCAGTTAGTGTGCCTCATTATTAAAGGCAGGTGTTATATATCCTTGTGTGCATCACGTTCTAGTGCACCGACATTCACCGTTAATCTGTTATTTTAGTGATGCAGTTAATTTACCTCATTATTGACGCCAGGTGTAATATATTGCCGTGTGCATCATGTTCTAGTGCACCAACATTCAGAGTAAATCCGTTATTTTAGTCATACAATTAGTGCGCCTCTGTATTAAAGGCAGGTGTCATATCTTCGTGTGCATCATATTGTAGTGCACCGGCATTCAGAATGAATCTGTTATTTTAGTGACACTGTTAGTGTGTCTCAGTATTAAAGGCAGGTGTGATATACCGCCGTGTGCATCATGTTCTAACGCACCGACATTCAGACTTAATCCGTTACTTCAGTAGTACAGTTACTGTACACTATGGCCAACGGACAGTGTCCTGGGCCCCCAAAGGAATAGGCAGTGGCAAAAATATTGTTGTGGACGGCACAAGTAGCAGAAGAAGAAGGGATGGTGGTAGCAGTAGCCACAGCGACAGGCCAGAGCTGCCACTGTCATCCAGCGGTCATGTTTTGACCAACAATCCAGCTGTACTGGAATGGTTGAATCGATCTTCAACATCATCTCAAGTGATATCAGACACAAACAGCCAGGAATCAGTGGGTTCCCCTTACACTACGCTTAGTTGCCGTAGCCCAGTAACTGCCTCTGTGGCCTCACATGTTCTGAACCTGCCTTTAGCTTTTGCTGCTAGCCAAGTAATATTAGCCAAAGGCTCTGCTTTTCAGCGACAATGAGCTTTCTGAGAACAGTCGGCAGTTACAGGCCATCCCAGACTTGAAGAAAAGGTCTGCTGTGGACTCCTTTAAGCGTGCAACTACTGATGATGACAGTTGTGCTGGACCCTCTACTTTGTTTCTACAGTGGATTTGCTTCTCCTAAAGATCCGTGCACTGAGGACTAGTGTTGATCGAGCACCGTAGTGCTCTGGGGCTCGGGCCTAACACATCGGGATGTTCAGGTGCTCGACCTCCTGTGTTCATCAAGAGAATGCCAAAAGTGTGCAAAGCAGTAATCAAAGCAAAAGGTGGCTACTTTGAAGAACCTAGAATATGACATATTTTCAGTTGTTTCACACTTGTTTGTTATGTATATAATTCCATATGTGTTAATTCATAGTTTTGATGCCTTCAGTGTGAATCTACAATTTTCATAGTCATGAAAATAAAGAAAACTCTCTGAATGAGAAGGTGTGTCCAAACTTTTGGTCTGTACTGTATATATATATATTTTTTGTAATTACACATTTATTTTGTGCCATAAATTTTTTACAATTACAAAAAAATATATATATATATAAATCTAATTTGACCTCTATTTCTGAAAAGGTTTGTGATGGGATTTGAACTTTTAGTAACTGGCTATGCAGCTATTATAGCCGAGTGGCTAAGTGCCTTGCCTCTAATGCAGAATGTCGTGAGTTTGAAACCTTTCTGAAATACAGGCTAAATAGGATTTAAATACACTGGGGTGCCCCCAAGCACTGACTCCATATATGGACATAGCTATATATGGAGTTAGAGCAGGGACTCCTAAGCCGCGGACTCACACTGAGGGATTCCCTCACTGTACAGCGATCTTCTGCATAGAAATAGAGGCTAAATTAGATTTAAATACACTGACTCGAGCATCGTGCTCGAGCACATGTGGTGTTCGGCCGAACTCTGCAATGTGCCGAGCATAGCAATGCTCGAGCCGAACTGGTGTTCGGCTGAGCACGCTTGCTCAACACTAGCGGTCAGCTGATTGCATTTATTTTTTTTTAGCTTATATTAGTACCATTTTTGTGAGTAGAGACTTAATAACTAACCTACTAATATACTCACCACGGAATTCAATATATATTATCCTGTGGAACACATCAACTTGTTTTATCTTACTACACAGAAATTTTACTTAGGCTACTTTCACACTGCCGTTTCTGGGTCCGCCTGTGAGATCTGTTTCAAGGCCCCAAACGGAGCAGTTTTGCCCCAATGCATTCTGAATGGATAAGGATCCATTCAGAATGCATCAGTTTGGCTCCGTTCCGCCTCCATTCCGCTCTGGAGACGGACACCAGAACGCTGCCTGCAGCGTTTTAGTGTCCGCCTGGCGATGCGGAGCCAAACTGATCCATCCTGACTTACAATGTAAGTCAATGGGGACGGATCCGTTTTCATTGACACAATATTGGTGCAATTGTAAACGGATCCGTCCCCCATTGACTTTCAATGTAAGTCAGGACGGATCCGTTTGACTTACACTTAGACTTTATTTTTACTTAGTTATGCAGACGGATCCGTACTGAACGGATACCAGCGTTTGCATTTATAGGTGCGGATCTGTCTGTGCAGATACCAGACGGATCAGCACCTAACGCAGGTGTGAAAGTAGCCTTATATGTACTCAGCTTATATGTATTCAGCAAATTGGAGACTATACTAACCAAAGTGACACAAATATTCATTCCAGATGGATTAAATACAACAGTTTCCTGCCAGTAAAAAAGCAAAAATGAACCTAGTAATATATTTACTGGGCAGCCGTGTTTAAAGCATTGATCTGATGAACATACTAAACTCACATTCTATGACATAGAGACTATATATCATCCCTCTCTCAACAGAGCTAAAGTTATATTCACTTAAGATGGATCAAATTAACACTTTTTTTTTGGGGGGGGGGGGTGACGTTATTATATATTTTTGATTATATTGTATGTACTCAGCTTCTAATAATTTTATGTACTCAGCATTTATTTTATGCACAATATTATATGTATTCAGTTCTTAATTATGTATTCAGCTACTAAGCACTTATAATTCATGTTGAAAGTATAGGCACAAAGTCCATTAACTTTTAGGTGGTATAATTCGGATAGATATATATATCCCCTAAAATTTGAAGTACTGCTACAGGTTTTGTTTTACCGTTAATATACACATATTCTAAGGATGATATGAAGATTGCATTTGAAACGCTATCACAATTGATATGTACCGATTTATGATCTACGGCTGAAGACTAGGATATTGCCTCTCTTAGCCAGTGGTCATAAAGAAGTGGAGGCAGTATTATATTGGGATCACTATATTTGTATTATTTTTATTCTATGTGGAGTGTATAATAAAGGTATCTGTACATTTTAATAAAAAAATTCAGATGGTGAGTGTCTGTTTTTCTTCTTTTTATATAAACATTTTTTTACCTGTTGTGACGGGGTGAGTCACTAAAAACAGTGCCCCATTACCAGAGTTTGAAAACGAGGGAGAGCCACTATAGATTTATTCTACATTTTTGTGGTACATATAACTTTTTGATAAATTTTTATGGGGGAAAATGTGAATTGTATGTTTTTCATTTTTTTTCCGCTCCAACTTTCACCAGACAGGATTTTTATTTTTTTGATATTTTAATAGTTCAGACTTTTTCCAGATATATTGTTTATATATTTTTATATGTAGAATTGGTAAAGGGATGATGTGGGTTTCTACTATGTTTATAGTGATGGGTACAGGTTCCCCAGAGGTGCAGAACTACTTAAATTTCATCTGTCAATGTGGCAGGAAGTGGCATATAGTGCAGGAAAAATGTGACAACAGTTGTGTATGATGGATTCAGCTTTATCTCACTCGTCACTAGTTGCTGTGTTGTCCTGTTGATGGAATCTGGCTATATTTTGTATCACAAGATACTGTGTTTAAAGCAGTGTATTGACTTGCTTGCAGTTGCTTCACAGTCAGTGGGTGGGAATAGTCATAGCATAGGTAGGATTCCCAGCAGATAAGGGTCGGGTCCTATAGGAGTACTGTAGCTAGCTTTGTAATGCCTGGGGTATTCTGAGGACAGCCTTTTGTATCATCCCACAGGGAAGAGAGCCTATAGGCTTAGCCAAGGAATGAGTGGTGAAAGGTGGTGTCTGGTGTGGTGTGCTGTGACAACCCTTTCTCCCACTGAAACCACCTTTCCACACTAGACACCATCTTCCTCTTTAATGGACTTGACAAAACAAAGTAGTTATTTCAAATTCTCATGAAGAACCCATGTGGTCCACATGTTTTGGAGTGTACATATGGGGCAAAGGGGAGATTTATTAAGACTGGCATTTTACATCTCCCACCCCTATTGTCAGATACACTGCAATTATTTGTATTTCATTCTCCTTGTCATTTATTTGTTGCATGCAATATTCACTTATGAAAAACAGGTTCCCCATCATGTCACGTAGAGTGTCCATCTGAACCTTGATTGGGTGCTATTACACATGTGGCTGAGCCGCACGTACAGTATGTTGATTACTGGTAATTTTCACGACTTGAAATCATGGCAGTAGGGCAACTAATGGTAATACGCCTGTGGTACCGACAGCTCGGCCGCTAACTTGCAATAAAACCCTAACAGAACAATGTCCGTGGATTACTATATTTTCATTTAATTAAACAACTGAAAACCATGTAGATTGATGAGTATTATACTTGCGTCTCTCTATTTAGTGTTCTGATTAATATACAAGTGAAGGCTGCCATACTCAGGGCCAACAATATCAGCTAAAATGAAAAGTGATGACTGACCCTTCATAAAAATCACTACATTGCTGATTCATTAATTACATTTAATTAAACTCTATCCATGATGGTAATAAACCACGCAGCTGGCTACTTCATCCCATCCCAGGAACTGTTTAGATAGAAATGCTAACAGGATCTACTTGGCATGTGAAGACAGACTGGTAAATGTCCACACCTGATAAGATAAAATGCTTAAAGCAAATATTCTTCTCACCTGGTCTTGTTTGTTCGCACATAAACAGTGGTATGATTGTGATTAGGTCAGTATCTTTTAAGTATTATACTCAAATGGAGGCACCTTTAAAGGGGTCGGCCAGTTTCCTATATTGATGGTCAAGATAGGTCATCAATATCAGATAGGCGGGTGGCCCAGCTCCTGGCACCCTTCGATCAGCTGTTTGAAGAGAATGCAGTGTTCATTTGTTTTTCACTGTTTAACTGCTCACCATCGACATTGCAGTGGCAAGCAGGTGTACTTGCAGCTCTTCTGTCCCCATTCACTTCAATGAGAAGGTGCACATGGAGAGTAACTGCTCCTTCCCATTGAAGTGATGGTCGAAAGGATAGGTCATCAATATAGGAAACTGGCCAACCCCTTTAAAGGGATTCTGTCAGCTAGTTTGAGCCTATAGAGCTGAGGACATGTGCTGCTAGATCGCCACTAGCACGTCCATAATATACATTTCCCATAGCTCTGAGTGCTTTTATTCAATCAAAAAGACGATTTTATATATATGCAAATGAGGCAAGTAAGGAGCCCAAGGGGCTGTTACCAACATTTCAGGAGCCCAGCCACACCCACTGTGAAGGAGCCCAGCACCGCCCATATCCTCCGAATCTCCTCCTTGCTCCCCTGATGTCACATAGTTGAAGCGCCGTAATCTCACGCATGCCAGCTAGCGCATGCACAGTTCATTCCCTGAGGCTAATGCGAGCACAGGAAAGGGACACCATGTCAGCACTCACATGCTCCATACTCGCGCATTCGCGACATTACAGTGCTTCAACTCTGTGATGTCGGGGGAGCAAGGAGGAGATTCAGAGGATGCGGGGCGGTGCTGGGCTCCTTCACAGTTGACATGGCTGTGCTCCTTATAACCTAATTTGCATTTATATAACATCGTTTTTTTTATTGAATAAAAGCACTAAGAGATGTGGGAAATGTATATTGTGGACAAGCTAGTGGCGATCTAGCAGCACATGTCCTCAGCAAACTAGCTGCCAGAACCCCTTTAAGCTGTCCGATGGTCAATGCAATTACCATAAAAGAGCATTCCTAGGAATACTCAAAAATGTTATGGTGTAGTATCTTTGTAGCTTGTAACCATAATCAAGGAATGGAGATATAATAACAGAATCTTACCCCTTGGCACACAGTTATTTGCTTTACACAGTTCAGAACTAATTGGCCTTGAATTGTGAGTAAAATATATTCTTCTACATTTAAGCACAGCAGGAAAATCTGATGAGCTAAAGAATATCTCCTATTGATCACCTCTTTCATTAGAAATGTTGAATAGTGCAGCAAGACAACCACAAGCGGTTACAGGGGAATTTCTTAGATTAGGCATTTATCATATACTCTATGGATATGCCCAAAATGGCACTAAAGCTGAGCACTGTTCCAGGGTGGGGCCAGTATATCTAGTACCCCTGGTCCACCCTCTGGCTAGTTAGGCTAGTTAGTGTGTAGAGAGTTTAGTCTGAGGAGTGCAAGGGAGAAGACACATGTTACAGCTCCTGCACAGTTAGGCTCAAGTTCAGAGAACCCTAATCTCTTAGCCTACAATTTCCGTGGAAGTACCACTACCACTAAAGTACCCCTGAAAAGAGATAGACCGGACATCTGCGGTATATAACTCTCATCATCGTTGCATTTTTTACAGTTTCACAGCCACAAAACAAGGTTACTTCATCAAAGCATTCATGTTTTATTGCAAGAAAGACAATTTAATAATATATGGCATGAACGTACCTTCTGGCTTGATTTCGGTGTAGTTTGATGTAGCATGGGTCCAGCTTGGTGTAGTAAGAATAACCTTAGTTAATACTGTGCTAGAAGCATTTGCAGGATGGTACTGATCTGTAAAATAAATATCAATGATATTTAAATATCCCTTCAAAACATTTATTATACTGTCATGATTTTGTCCCTAGATGACCCAATTCTAGACCCCAACTGACTATAAGGCAAAATACGCCTTAGTACGGGAATGTATTACTTTAGATGGTGAAATTCCTATAGCATCTTCTTAGAATCCTGCACTGTGCTGTTTCTCTATCTCTGATCCCCGTCATTGCGGCTTGTGTCAGCCGTATTATACAGCCGGCAACTGCTGCATATAGAGCAGGCTCAGTACGTGAGTTTGCTCCATACATACCCCACACACTGATGACAGATATACTGTATATCCATCATGAGTCATTAAGAGGTTAGCATGATTTAAACCTGTAATACAGTTGCATATGGCTTTGTATGGTACCATGAGTTTATGGTTTTCTATAGAAGCAGTTCTAGTAACCTTTTCTAGATTTGCTTATAGTAGCACTTAGGTGTCTTATAGACTGAGGCTACGCGTAGACTTTTTTAAGCGAGATTTGAGCCATAGCTGTTGTCCAAAGCAACACATTCATTTTGAATGCTACTTGTAGCACTACAAGAACTCTAAGTAGTTTTAGACCACTTTTAAACAATCAAATTTATTGGTGTTAAAATAAGGTGATGCTAAGAAACCTAGACACCTTGGTGTAGATTTATCAAAACTGGTGTAAAGGAAAACTTGCTTAGTTACCCATAGCAATCAATCAAATTTCACTTTTCATTTTCCAGAGGACCTCTGAAAAATGAAAGATGGAATCTGATTTCTTGCTATGGGCAAGTTTTCCTTCACACCCATTTTGATAAATCTCCCCCCCTAGACTTTTTGTACCATTTGATATTGATTTTAAAAAGCCAAAGAGTGATAACTGTAGTCCAAAGCAGTCATTGACTGCAGTCTTGTTCCTGCAGCTATCACTCGAAAAAATAAGACAAAAGTGCTATAAAAAGTCTAAAGTAAACCCCAGCCTTACCCTTGTAGGTTTTAGCATGTCTTACCAGTTGTGTTGCTAACTTTCAGTGTTGCTTCAGTTCCATTCTTTGTTTGATTATCTGTTGGATCTAGAATAACATCATTCTTTGTTTTTATAATGTCTAGATAATGCATCAAAAATCAAATGAAGTGAAATACAATATGTAAGAAAGTGATGTTTCCAATTTAGAAACCTAAAACATTTAGGGGAGAATTAATCAACCCATAATTATGGCTTCAAAAAGTTGCAAAATAGTTTTTGTGACTTTTGGGGCTTATTTCTGAAAACATTTTCTAATTTTTGCCATTTTACTCCGCTCGCTCCAGTTTTGAAAAAAGTGGGTGGTACAAATGGTTGCAGCTTCCTTCCAGTAAAGGGGTGTTGTAGAAAGTGAAGTAATATCTTAAAACAGAAGTTTTAGATATAATCTCTTCCCGATATCCACCATACAAGTACCGTGGATTTCGGGTCTTTAAAGATGATTCCCAATCAGAAACTGAGCGGACACTATAGACAGCAGGTACCTGCCTTTTCTCACAACAGACAACTGCCAGCAATGTCCTTGATTGAAGGCAAATCTGATCACAGACATTTTATGTTTTTATGCAATGGTCAATTGTTGCCATTCAGCTGAGTGATCATGTACTGAGAGCAGGCCACTTCCAGCAGCTAAATGCTCCCCTGCAATGTGGCAGCCTGTAGGTTGCTTTGCGAAGGCTCCCAGGCCTGCCATAGTTAAATTCCTATTGGGCTTGATTGCATGTTCAAACCCTCTAGGGGGCTAAAAATAAAGTTAAAAAGAGAAAACATTTTAAAAGTATTAAAAAATAAGATTTAAAATTTCTAATCACTCCTTTCTCCATTTTACATATAAAAATGAATAAGCAATGAAAACATTTACATAATTGATATCACCAACTCTGAAAATAGAAGAATTATTAAAATATAGAACTATTTGTCTCGCATGGTGAACTTTGTAACAGAAATTTTTTTTATTGCCTGAATCTCCATTTTTTGCCCACTTTACCCATGATCAAAAAAATCACTTACATAATGGTATCAATAAAAATTACAGATTGCCCCATAAAAAAAGAGCCCATACACATCCTCCGTAGATGAAAATATATTAAAAAAAATTATTGGTGTCAAAATATGGCAAAGCTAAGCAAAGTCTTTTTTTATTTCTTTTATTATCCAAAACATAATAAAAAAAATATATACCATATTTTTGGGACTTTAAGAGGCACTTTTTTTCCTCCAAAATTTTGTGAAATTCACTTTGCAGTATAAATAACAAGATACCGTAACTTTACTCTCTGACACGGTACAATTACACTGATACCAAATTCATATAGTTTTTTTTGTGGTATAACTTGCAGTTTTCATTAGTACCATTATGGGGTACATAACATATTTTGATCACTTTTTTGATTGCTTAAAAACAGAAATGTCACCATTTTTTTGTTTTCTTTTAATGGCATTCACCATGTAGGAGAAATTACATGATAATTGTGCAGTGTGGCTTGTTACTGATGAGTTTATTACTGCCATTTTTTCCATTGAAAATCTTTTTCAATGGAAAACGGGCATATTTTCCAACTTTGAGATTTTTTTTATTTAATAAAACTTTAACTTTTTTTCAACCATTTACTAGTCCCATAAGGGGACTTTAAAATGTGATCTTCTGATGTCTTCTATAATATGCTGTACTGTTTATACAGTACAGTGTATTACACTGTCATTGCTATACTGACAGGCACCATCAGACTGCGCCAGAAAGGTATAGTCTAATTAGCATTCACTTCAGGCAGGCCTGGGGCCATGCAAAGACATAGGCACCCTTGATATCATTCACAGGGTGCTGATGGGAGACAGAGGGTGTTCCTTTCTTCAAAACCAATTAGATGCCACAGTCTCTATTGACCATGGCATCTAAGGATTTAAAGGGCCCTGCTCAGCGCTTCTGCCTATCTGGGTCATTAGAGCAGGAGCCAGGTTCTCATGTGAGAGATGAGCTACCTGTCTCCACTGCACAGGAAACCCATGCAATACTTATACAAGGCTGCTATAAAAAGGCAATGGCCTAGCCTAAGGACCGTTAGTGACCACCATAAAAAGGCGTATTGGCAGTCACTAATGGGTTAAATATGCAACAAATGTATCAAAAATCATACATTTTATAAATTTGGTGCAAATGATGGCTACGCCAACTGCAAAGCTGAATTTAAAAAATCTGCTTGTGATAAATCTCCCTCTTACTGCTTATTTGCTCAAGGCGTACATGCTTATGAACATCATAAAAATTTCAATAAAAAAATAAACTCATAAAAAATCCTACCAGAAGATCTGGTTGTACGGACAGCTGGTATAGATGCTGGAGTTGAGACATTTTCTGTAAATTAACACATAATAAATACAGGTGAGCAAATTTCTGTAAATTCGTATTTGGCCTGATTTGATCGAATTGGCTATCAGTAAATGATGTGATAAATAGTGGTGATTCACAAGTTAATGTTACAAATTGCATTGCATAGCCACAGCAGTACTCATAACATTGGCTGCCTGTGCCTTCTGTGGGGATTCGCTCTGGTAGTTAGGACTAGCGGATGCAGTATAGAGGCAAAGTACACAGTTCTTGAATCAAACAACGGTGTTTATTTACACATTGGTGTATGACAAAATGCAGATAAGCTGTGTCACAAAATGCAGGTGGCTTGGTGTTTGTTCACACACAAGGAAAGTCCATAAACAATAAAAGTCACCTTTTCTCCTGGATGATAATTCACACCGTTAGAAGTTCAGCCTCATCAAGTCCATAGGCGGCCTGTTCGCCTTTAGAGGGGCCTGAGTTCTCCAGCCCGGCTCAAACCTCAAATTCTAGCACAGCCCTCAGTTGATAGCACACAGACTCCTGAGCTCCACAGTTAGAGGGAGGTAAACCCACCCACCTGGCAGTGCTGGCTGGTTTTTGTGTCTGGCAAAACCCGGCCTGGAGGAGTAGTCACCCACCCAGCACTTTGACTACTCCCAGTAAGAGCCGTCCTGGAACAGCTATGACAGCCATGCTAACTCTCAAGGTGTCCATTAGCAATAGCTGCTGCTGACACATAAAATACCGGCTCTTACTTCACCGAGGCCAGGAACCTCGGTGACACATATCTTCCATCCACGATGATTCCAGGTACCTTCTTACACTGCCTAACTAACACACTTCATTCAAACCTAAGTATTAGACTCCTACTCTTAACAACCAGCCACTTGGCCAGCAAGTTACCCTTTTCCACTGATCAATTTATAATGTATCCCAATGGGGTAACAGTTTAACTTTTATTTTATCCTAAACCTTATGACAGCAGTGGATCACTATTACTATGTAGTTTTAGTGAATGTCTATGCCTAAAGGAGCGGTGTCTCACTATTGCTCCATGCTCTCCTCTACTCACATGCATTTAATCCATGCTGCATCCGCAGAAGCACTTGCAGATGATAACCAATTAGTAGCAATTGATTGTTATTAAAACTGCCACTCCCAAAATGTTTCGCCAGATCCCTGGTACCTAAAGGCTGTATTACACCAGCCGATTGTCAGGTAGATCATCGTTTGTAGGAACGCTTGTTAGCGATGATCTGCCTGTGTAAGGCTCCATTCACACATCGTCCGCAACATGTTTTGCGGATACACAGAGCCGCGGATCCGCAAAACACGGAAAGCGGCAATGTGCCTTCCGCATTTTGCGGACCGCACATTGCCGGCACTAATAGAATATGCCTGTTCTTGTCCGCAATTTTTTTGCAGAACGGAAGTGCGGACCCGGAAGTGCGGATCCGCAATTCCGTGTCCGGGCAGCACATCATGCTGCCCCATAGGAATGAATGGGTCCGCAATTCCGTTCTGCAAAATGCAAAACGAAATTGCGGACGTGTGAATGGAGCCTAATACTGCCACCAATTACCCAATGATTCGGTATGGCTTTATCGATTGCTCCTCCCCATACCGTGGAGTGGATCACTGCATGTAAATGCAGCGGCCTCCTCCGCTGATTAGAATAACACTTTCTTTCCTGAAAAATCTGCAGGACTAATACAGCTTTAGCAAGCTATCACTGATTGACTCTCTTGATTAATTTATTGTGAATTTACATTAACTAGCTATTCTCTTCTCCTCACTATGAAACACATTCACTGACATTAATTTGTCTATATTGTGTGTTTTACCATCTCTCATTCTCTTTCTGACAACCTTTCTTCTATATGTAGGCCCACAAAACACCAGCTTTTCCTGGTTGGGATGTTTTATAATGGCTGTGACTTATCCGAGTTATCAGTGTCTAACATCTAAAGTCCTTGAGGATTGGCTGTGCTAGAAGGAGGGCTGCTTGCAAGGCATTATGAGGAATCCAGGCCACCACACAAGGTTATGTGATCCTTCTTTTCTGTCTTTTGATCTGTAAAATGGCAGCCCACCATTTTGAACAATTTGTGTCGGACAAATTGCTCAAAATGGATTAATTAAAATTCAAAACTTTTGGGAGATTCATATCAAATCTCATGCTGAATCAATTCGCTTAACTCTAAAAATAATTACAATACATAGCTGAGTCACATTATTATGACCACTTCCTACTTTCAATGTCTGATAGGCTGTCTGCACACATATCCCTTGTTGCTGTCATGGGTAAAAGGGGTGATTTATCAGAGTTGCAAAAAGTGATGATTATTGGCTTTCTGGTCAAGAATGGAAGTATTTCTAAAACTGCCCAATTTGTGAACTGTTTGCTTGCTGCTGTGCTGAAAGTGTATCGTAACTGGACAAATGGCACCATTGCGAATAAGTGATGTGGAAACTACAGAGCACTATGTGCCATTGATGTAAGAAGTGAACATTGGCTTCCAAGATGTGCAAGGGTAGACCGACACGCTACAGTGGAGAAGCTCACTGCCAAAATGAACCAGGGAGCTACCAGAGGTGTGTCTAAAAGAACATTTCAGAGAACCCTACTGCATACGGGGCTCCAAAGCAGATGAATGGTCACTGTACCTCTTTTAACAAAGTTGCATCCACAGTAAAAGGCTTAGATTTTCTTTGCCGTATCAGAATTGGACAAAGGGATTGATAAGGTGTTGCCTTCTTCAATGAGTCACATTTCTTGAAAGGATGGACGTTGACGTGTCAGGTGAAAAAAAACTTCAGAGGACAAACACTCTACAACCATTGATAGAAGAACATAAGCTGGTGGTGGCAGCGTTATGGTCTAGGGAATTTTTTTGTTGCATTCTCTGGGCCAACTGATACATACCCAACTGATTTGGATATGAATCCATCCTAGTAGATCACGTACACACATACATGCTGATTGTCTCCTTGGGGCGGATGGGATCCTCCAGCAAGATACTACAACATGTCACAGGGCTAAAAATGTCCAGCATTGGTTGGAATAGCATGACCAAGACTTCCAAACACTACCCTGGCCCCCTAATTCCCCTGACTTGAGCGCAACTGAGCATTTGTGAGACCACCTCGATTATGGTGTTCACTCTATGGATCCAGCAGCTGTGAGATGCACTGCAGTCAGCATGACTCCAGATTCCTGTGACAACTTACCAGGATCTTATTGAATCACTCTCAGCCCGTCTAGCTGTTGTCTTTGCCACACACAGTGGTTACTCTGGATATTATAGTAAAATTGTGACTTGTATCTGAAAACATACCATTGTAGATAGTGTCGAAAACTTTTAAAGTATTTTGCTAACTATTATCTGGATAATCATAAATATGTATAAGCCTTCCCAGAAAATACTTCAATTTATAACAGAAAACTATAATCCTTTAACAACTGTAAAAATTGCTATTAATAATAGTGATTTAGTTAAAAAAACAGAAAATACTTCTCAGTGGCAGCAATATAAATTGTATAGATCAATACATTTCTATGCTGCCTTCTCAGTGATTGTGTATGTTATTAGATCTATATCAAAGGGGATCCTTTTTACAAATTATTTTATTGATTACACAGGAACATTCCACAACTCTCTGCTATTGAGAATAAATGTATCTTTTATATGGATGACATAGAGATTAAAGGTACCGTTTTACCATAGAAACAGAAGACTAATGGCAGAAAAAGACCACCTGGCCCATCTTGTCTTCCTTTATATTATTTCCTTTGTATTTTTTCTCTTAGGATAGATAGATAGATAGATAATTACCATTAGGTTTGTATACTTTCACTTACTGTAGATTTACACAATGTAGAATATACACAAATTAGCATATCTTAGTTCTACTGGTATCAGATAGACTTAGTGTTTTTTTCATTTTGGAAGAAAAGCTAGTTTAAATATTTTTTCCAGAAACTCAAAGGTATGCTTTCTTTTATGAAAAAGCACTGAACAGTTCAAGGCTACCACCCGAGAAAAATCTTATTGTGAAAAAGAACTGATTAAACAGTTTGAGGCTACCACAAGGGAAAATTTTTATTATGAAAAAGCACTGATTGAATACTGATGTTCCACCAGAGGAAAATCTTATTATGAAAAAGCACTAATTGAATAGTTCGAAGCCACCACATCTAGCAGTAGCCTCAAACTGTTTAAAGGCTATGTACACCTTCAGAGGCAATTTTTGTGTATGATTGCATTTTACTTATTTTTGGCTAAAATCATATTTTCAATTGGCCTTTATTAAAAATATTTAACCATTCTGTCACAAAGATTTAACAGTTTTTCTAACTGTGTGACTCATACTTTCACTTTTACTTTGTGCTGGTCATCTAATAAACCTTATCTCTAAACTACCAAGAGGTCATAAACACTTATTTAAGCCATGTTCTTATCAGTAAGATAAAGATTGAGCTTTAATGAGTGTTTAATAAGATAAGGAGTCCATCTGCTCCCCAGATGACGGAAAAGACATAAAATCCAAAGGATGCTACTACAGCATCTCCACTATGTACACAAAAAAGGATTACATATTGTTAATAAAGAAAAAAGATTTTCTGCTCAAAATAAGTATAATGCAATAATAAAAAAATAAATTGCCCCCAAAGGTGTACAAAGCCTTTAAAGGAAGTGTTCATGATTAAATACAATAGACCCCTTTTTCAATCATCAACAACCCATTTAAGTACTTTAAGCCTCCCCGGATAAGTTTTATTTTTTATGCTTTCATTAACCTTTTTTGTAATCTGTGGAAATACAATATACTGCAAATTGCAATCTTTGTTAAATTACACCAATAAGTTGATATGTCATTAGTTTATATCTAGGCTGTCCATACTATTTTTGCTTAGCCAGTTGAGAGAACAGAAGACAATTACAGTAGTTACCCCCTTAAATGGTTTGTGGCCATCGATGTTACCCTTTAACTGACACCTACACCATTAACAGGTATATTTTTTTGGATGCCCCATTTAGGAACTTCTGCAAATTATTAGAAAAAAACAAGAAAACAAGAATAGGGGTATATGGGGCGAATATTGCATTTTGTTATCCTGCAATTTTGAAAGAGCTACCAGGGGCAGCAAAATATGCTGTGCGATGATTCTGAATGTTGCTCATTTTGAACTGCGACTTAGGTACTTAAGATAACCCAAAATTTGAGGGTGCAATTTTAGATGTTAGTCTTATCAACATAACAATACATACATTCAGGGGCGTTCCTAGCTTAAAACATTTGGGGCCTGGGCCCCTGATGTTCTGTCCCAGGCCCGAATGTACTGCCTGCCTGCTAGATACAACTGTATTGCCATCCTCAGGACGGCAATACAATTGAATCTAATGTCCTGCAAGAGCTGAAGGACCTATGATGACATCACAGGTCATGTGATCAGTGCTAAATGCAGTAGCTGAAAAGGACCTGTGATTATATCACCGTCATGTGACAAGTGCAGGAGAGGACGGCTCAGCAGTGACGAGAAGTCCTGGGAAGAATCTGTGGTGAGGTCTGCTACATGAGGAGAGGTAAGTGAAGGGAGAGGCAGAGGAATGCTGGGAGTTGTGGTTATTTAACTGGGACTGTATGTTAGGGCGGAAGGGAGGGAAGTTATTTACATGGGACAGTGGGGTGGAGTGATGTTATTTACATGGGACTGAAAGTTGAGGGAGTGATGTTATTTACATAGAAATGCATGTTGGAGGTGGCTGGGGCAGGGTGATGTTATTTACATGTGACTATATGTTGAAGGCGGCTGTGGGAGGGAGTGATATTATTTACATGGGACTGAATGTTGAGGGGTAATATAATTCACATGGGACTGCATGTTGGAGGTGGCTGGGGAGGGGGTGATTTTATTTACATGGGACTGTATGTTGAAAGTGACTGGGGAAGGAAGCAATGTTATTTACATGGGACTGTATGTTGAAGACCACTGGGGAGGGGGTTATGTTCTTTACATGAGACTGTATATTGAAGGCGGCTGGGGAGGGTGTAATGTTATTTATGTGGGACTGTATATTGAGGGGGCAGAAGAAATGGTGTGATGTTATTTGCATGGGACTGTATTTTAGAGGGGGCTGTAGATAAAAAGGAATGTTATTTACATGGGACTGTATATTGGAGGGGGCTGGAGAGATGGTGTGATGGTATTTACATGACACTCTATGGCGGAGAAGGGAAATAATGTTATTTACATGGGACTGTATGGTGGAGGGGCTTAGGAATTATAATTTTTGAGGACAGTAAACTGAGGAATATAACTACAGGGGGCACTGCAGGGGGCATTATAAACACTGGGAGGGCTTCAGGGCAAGCATTATAACAGTAGGGGGCATTATAAATACTGGGGGCACTGTGGGGGCATTTTAAATCCAAGGGACATTAGGCGTTCTTATTACTACTGGGTGCTCTATAGGAGGGACTTATAGATCCGCATTATTTCTAAGAGGGGTCTTATTACTACTGAGGAGTCAGTAGATAGCTTTATTACCACTGGGGGAACAATAGGGGGGCCTTATTTCTACTGGGGGGCTCTGTAAGGGTATTATTAATACTGGAGGGCTCTTCTACTAATAGGGGCAGTCTTGGGGAGCATTATCACAGTTGGGGACACTGTAGGGGGCTGTATTACTAATGAGGGCATTCTAGAAGGGAATTACTATTGGTGGGACTATGAGGAGCACTATTACTATGGGGAGCACTCATTTTTCTTCAGGATAGTATTTGGGGGTACAGAAAAATGAGGAAGTTAAGATGTCTGTGTGTCACACTCTGTAGAGACGAGGCGCGGCTGAGAGAAGTTGTCCCGAGGGAATGGAGAATATGATGACAGAGAAGATCTACATCAGAGGAGACGTCACCTGGGAGGAACTGGATGTGAGAGGTACGTGCTGCTGTATAGATATATAGCTATAGCAGGCTTAGGGGTCGGTTGGTTGACTTAGAGAATTGGGCCATATGCATTGGGGCTTGGGCCCTGGATCATTTGAGACCCTAGCAATGCCCCTGCATATATTACAGTCCTGATCAAAAGTTTAAGACCACTTGAAAAATGGCAAAAAATCATATTTAGCATGGCTGGATCTTAACAAGGTTCCAAGTAGAGCTTCAACATGCAACAAGAAGAAATGGGAGTGAGACAAAACATTTTTTGAGCATTAAATTTAATGAAAACAACGAATAAACTGAAACAGGCTGTTTTTCAGCTGATCAAAAGTTTAGGACCACACCTCCAAAAAAAACGAAACCCCCCCAAAACAGAAATCCAACTTCCAAACATGAACTCAGTAATGAGTAGCTCCGCCGTTATTGTTGATCACTTAAAAAATTCGTTTCATCATGCTTGATGCAAGCATTTCCATGAGGTGAGTGGGAACATTTCTCCAAGTGGTGAAGACGGCCGCACGAAGGCCATCTACTGTCTGGAACTGTTGTCCATTTTCGTAAACTTCCCTTGCCATCAATCCCCAAAGGTTCTCAATTGGATTTAGATCAGGGGAACACGCAGAATGGGCCAAAGGAGTGATGTTATTCTCCTGGAAGAAGTCCCTTGTCCTGCGGGCATTGTGTACTGTAGCGTTGTCCTGTTGAAAAACCCAGTCGTTACCACACAGATGAGGGCCTTCAGTCATGAGGAATGCTCTCTGCAACATCTGGACATAGCCAGCGTCCGTTTGACGCCCCTGCACTTCCTGAAGCTCCATTGTTTCACTGAAGGAAAAAGCACCCCAGACCATTATGGCGCCCCCTCCACTGTGGCGCGTAGAAAACATCTCAGGTGGGATCTGCTTGTCATGCCAGTAACGTTGGAAACCATCAGGACCATCAAGGTTAAATTTTTTCTCATCAGAGAACAAAACTTTCTTCCACCTTTGAATGTCCCATGTTTGGTGCTCTCTTGCAAAGTTCAAACGAGCAGTTCTGTGGCATTCAAGGAGACGAGGTCTTTGAAGACGTTTTTTGTTTTTAAAGCCCTACAGTCTCAGATGCCGTCTGATGGTTATCGGGCTGCAGTCAGCACCAGTAAGGGCCTTAATTTGGGTCGAGGATCGTCCAGTGTCTTGACGGACAGCCAATTGGATCCTCCGGCTCAGTGCTGGTGAAATTTTTTTGGGTCTTCCACTTGACTTTTTTGTTCCATAACCCTCCGGATCATTTAAGAAATTCCAAATGACTGTCTTACTGAGTCCCACTTCAGCAGCGATGGCGCGCTGTGAGAGACCCTGCTTATGCAGTTCAACAACCCGACCACGTTCAAAAAGGGAGAGTTTTTTTGCCTTTGCCATCACAACGTGTGACTACCTGACAGAAAATGAGAATGAATCCACATCTTTGCACAGATTTGGCCTTTTAAAGGCATGTGGTCCTAAACTTTTGATTGTTTCAGTTTATTCATTGTTTTCATTAAATTGAATGCTCAAAAAATGTTTTGTCGCACTCCCATTTCTTCTTGTTGCATGTTGAAGCTTGTTAAGATCCAACAATGTAAAATATGATTTTTTTCCTTTTTTCAAGTGGTCCTAAACTTTTGATCAGGATTGTATTAGTGTTGAGCGAATTCGGTCTGAAGTTTAGGAAAACTTTGATTTGCAAAGAAGCTAAATTTCTTTGCGCTTCATGGTAACAAATCAGATTTTCCTAAATGGTGGCTGCACATGTTAAAAAGTGAAAGTAACAAGCTCAGGAAAGTGAGATCACCCATAATGCCGTGTAGTCAGCCAATCCTCAGATGACATCCCCTGCGATGTGACAGCCCTAAAAAACCATCATCCCACGCAGTCTCCACCATTGCCCTGTGAGCTGAGCATAGGGAGAGACGTGGCAAGCGCTCATGCCCTAGGGACAGTGTTGCTGCAATAATCCAGCAGCCATGTTTGATCCATCCACCATGTTAGGCCATCTTGTTCTAACCCTAATAATTTTAAAAGCAAAATACCGCTAGGTTCATAGTAGGGAGGGATCCCGGACCTTATGGAGGGATCCACATGGGATTATGGTCATCCCTGTTGTGAATCCCTCAAGTTTATTGCTTCTAGGAATGTTTTCCCGCCTCACTGCTGTGTACCATCTTTGGTACCATCACAGGAGGACAGGGGCAGCTGTATACACGCTGCGGCTCCCCTGATCATCACCGGTGGGGGGGGGGGGGGCGGAATTCACCCAGATGACCACGGCATCTGAAAGGGTTAAAAGTCCCCAACCGGCATTGCCGCCAGTCGCAGACATTAGTTTAAAACAGCAGACACCCGCTGGCCATGGCGCTCGCTGCACGTGCCAGCGGGCGCCATATTTAAATGCCCATCTGCCAACATAAATTTACTGTTGGCGATTGGGAAAGGGTTAACTTCCAAGCCTTCCCTCCTATAGAGCACCCAGTAGTAATAAGAACGCCTAATGTCCCTTGGAAGAATATAATTAGGCAGAGTGGCCTGGATATACCTGGTTTATAGCGATTTGTGAAAAATTAATTCATAACTGATCAAATTTGTCAAAACTTCTCTCAACTCTATATATTATATTTTGGACTTCACTGTCACTTATTGCTAAGAAAGTACCATGTACTGTGCAGGAAAGAAAATGCTGACATGCCAATTGACATCTGTGCATTATCTAAGTTGAGTACATTTACAATAGTAAAGTCATATTACTGCCATTAGCTAGCATAATAAAATACTGGAACAGCACTTTGTTTGTGATGGTTGTGATAATCTGTATCATAACTTTATAAATATATTTTTTTGCTATTATTAGTTTGCAGATAATAAATATAAATCAACATAATAATATAAATCAACATAATAACATAAATAAAATGCAGAAGAAGTAATTCCTAATAGGTCATTATGTACAACAAAATTGAATAACCATAGTCCTCTGCCTGGTCATCTGCAATTTATGTAAATTAATGATTTGTAAATTATTATAGCAGTTAAAAAAGGAGTTACAACAATATAACAAAAGTTATAATACTAAGCAAAGTCGGCAAGTGTATTACCCAATTCAAAGCTCTAATGAATAATTCAGGTATTCATTATTGAATATAATAAATTTAAGGTTATTCGAGGACAATGATGATATGCAGCAGGCATTGTATGTTATGTATAATTTATTAGTATATCTTCCACAAGCTGTACCCTTTATTCTTTACATTTTATCAACGCATGCAAATAAACCCATCTAGTAACTAAAAGGGTATTGTTCTCTAGAGCTTATGTTATGTTATTTACTTTGTTCTGTTTGTGTAGTGTTCCATACTATAGTGTCAGAGACAAATAGTTAACATTCAACTCCTTATAATAAAATATATTTGTAGGATGTTTTCAACATGTATTTAAAGGTGATTTCCACTTAAAACTTAAAGGGAATCTGTCACTAAATACTGTATTGTTCAATAAACCAGCTGAGGTAAGAGATGTACTCTTGTCAACTGAATCTAATAATGTTGGTCCCACCTTTCTCCATAGCCTTATTTCAGAGAAAACAACATTTTAATAATATGCAAATTAGTCAATGGTTGCACCTCCTTGCACCCAGTGGCTCCATTCACTCTCCTACAGGCCATTCCCCCACCACTTTAACTGACACGATCAGGCAGTGAAATCTCACGCCTGCACGGTCGTGTCAGTGTTTGGCGCAGTACAGTACAGAAGTAGCCAGGCTGATGGATTCTGTAGTATACCTCTGCCAAACATCGACTGCAGCACAAGTGTGACGAGTGGAAAGTCCCAAACTATTGCAAATATCTGCAAAATGTCACATGCAACAAAATGGGACTTTTGTGCACCAGAAAACTGTTATACAACCTTTGATAAATTCCCCTCAAAGTTTCTCAAGTTCTTTAGAGACATTTTCTTAGGTTTTGGTCATATATATCAGTTGTGTCTGTCCAGTTTTTTTATGCATGACCCGGACACAACTGATGGCATTTTTATATACGATTGGAAGGTACCTCGAGTACAGTAAGTAGGGCTGAAGCATTATGTAGGTAACTGGTGTCTAGTTTTGAAGCAGTGGTTAATCAATGCATTCAGTGCAGAAGGTGGAATAGATAGGTTACTTGGTTATCAGTAGGTGGAGAAGAAAGCTAGCTACCAGATGTCCAGTGTTGGTTGGTGGAAGGGTAAATACCTGGTCTCCTACTACTTCAATAAACTTTAACCATTGAAGAATTTCTTTTATACATATTGTGGCAGTGGAGCTGCCAGAGGACCATATGAAGGTCATTAAAATGGTGTATCTCACCCAGAGGAAGCTGGGTGAGAAAAAGAAAGGCTGGGAAAATTAGGGTTTTCCCACTGTCTGCAGCAGCTAGGCTGGTAATGAATGCAATTAGCAGCCAGCTGAGGAGCTCGGATAAATGTGGGCTGAGCTCCTCAATCAAAGCTCCCTGTCTGGGGAAGAAGCAGGCTGCGTCAAGGCCTGTGGGAGTCGGGACCCTCGGACCCTGTGTGGGGTAAGCACGGTGCTGTGTTTTTTGGAGCTGGGTGGTAGACCCAGATCCCAATAGAGAGGGAGAACTACTGTATAGTCAGTGGCCAGACGGCCTAAGATTTGTGTTTGTGATTTATGTTTGGTCTGCTGTTAAAGTGACAATAAAGCTGGTCGTTGCCAGTTTGCACCCAAATCTGCAGTGTTGGAGTGGCTTCTTGAGATGTGTCAACTGTCTAAGCGGAGAAGATGGCGATCCTGGAGAGCTATGTGACCCTCGATGTCACAATATTATTAAAAAACGCTACAGTATAAAGTGCTACAGAGTTACAGTACTTAATACATCAGTAAGAACAGTATGCTTACCTGTCTTTGTAACCATTTTAGTTGGTATAGTACTAGGAACACCAGTTATGTTTAAGACACCTGTAACATAGAAAGATGTTCAATAAGAATTTCTTTAATGAAACTGTAGGTAGTCAATTGAGACAAACATTTATACTGTAGCAGCCAGGCTCATCTTTTTGTCCAGCCACCCGACCAATGCCTCTAGCCTGTGCCAGTCACTTTACTGCTTTACTTTCCACCATAGAATGCAGTTCAAACTCCTCACCCTCATCCACAAAGCTGTCCTTAGTGCTGCAACTCCTCACATACCTCCCTTATTTCTGTCTACTACTCTACTCATGCTGTCCGTTCTGTCACTGATCAAAGATAAACATCCTCCATTATTTGAACCTCTCACTCCTTTTCTGGAGCTGCGCCAGCACTCTGGAATTCAGTGCCCTGGGCAATCAGGTTAATACCCAACTTCTTTAGCTTTAAAGGCACCTTAAAACACATCTTTTTAACCTGTTGGGGACACAGGGCGTACCGGTACGCCCTGATGTCCCGGTACTTAAAGACATAGAAGGGGTTTGTGTTTGAGTGAGCACGCTGCTGTGGCGGGGACTCAATGTCTCAGAAGGCAGCCCGATGCCGTGCAGAGGCTGCCCAATGCCTTGCACGGCATCGGGACCTGCCTTCTACGGGAGCCTAGGAGATGCAGCCTCAGGCTGGGTCTCCTAGGCAACCTGTTAGGGCTGTTTCACACGAGCGGATGCCGTGCGTGACATCCGCTGCGTGAATGACAGCCAAGACCCGATGCGGACAGCAGAAGCACGGAGCATTAACATGACTGATAATGCTCTGTGCCTCTCTGTGATCTCTTTACTACGAAATCACAGTGAGATAAAGTTGTCACTGTGATTTCGTAGTAAAGAGATCACAGAGAGGCACGGAGCATTATCAGTCATGTTAATGCTCCGTGCTTCTGCTGTCCGCATCGGGTCTTGGCTGTCATTCACGCAGCGGATGTCACGCACGGCATCCGCTCGTGTGAAACAGCCCTTAGTGTATGACTTAGTGTCATACACTTACAGGCAATGCATTACAATACAGATGTATTGTAATGCATTGCAGAGGGGATCAGACCCCCAAAAATGAACATCACAAATAAACTAAAGAAAAAAAAGTAAAAATAAAAGTTTTTAATAAAATAAATAAAGTAATAAAATTAATAAAGTAAAAAAACAAAAAAAACGCCCCTTTCCCCTTATTTTATAATAAGAAGACAGCAAAAAAAACAACCCACACATATTAGGTATTGCCGCGTCCGAAATGACCGGCTCTATAAATATATCACAGGATCCACCCTGTCCGATAAATACCATATATTTTTTTTCATAAAAACGGTGTAAAAAAAGCCATTTTTGTCACAAAAAGTGCAACACAAAGTGATCAAAAAGGATTATGCCCCCCAAAATAGTACCAATCTAACCATCACCTCATCCCGCAAAAAATGAGCCCCTACCTAGACAATCGCCCAAAAAATATAAAAACTATGGCTCAGAATATGGAGACACTAAAACATCATTTTTTTTGTTTAAAAAATGCTGGTATTCTGTAAAACTTAAGTAAATATAAAAAACTATACATATTAGGTATCGCGCGTCCGTTAGAACCTGCTGTATAAAAATATCACATGACCTAACCCCTCAGGTGAATACAGTAAAAAAAAAAAAAAAAAAAAACGGTGTAAAAAAAATAAAGCAATTTATTGTCACCTTACATCACAAAAAGTGTAATAGCAAGCGATCAAAAAGTCATACGCACACCAAAATAGTGTGAATCAAACCGTCATCTCATCCTGCAAAAATCATACCCTACCTAAGATAATCGCCCAAAAACTGAAAAAACTATGGCTCTCAGACTATGGCGACACTAAAACATGATTCTTTTTGTTTCAAAAATGAAATCATTGTGTAAAACTTACATAATTAAAAAAAAGTAGACATATTAGGTATCTCCGCGTCCGTAATAACCCGCTTTATAAAAATATCACATGACCTAACCCCTCAGGTGAATACCGTAAAAAAGCGATCAGAAAGTCATACGCACCACAAAATGGTACCAATCAAACCGTCATCTCATCCCGAAAAAAATGAGCCCCAAAACAAGACAGTCACCCAAAAAATAAATAAAACTATGGCTTTCAGAATGTGGAGGCACTAAAAAAATCATTTTGTAAATGCTTTGTTATGTAAAACTGAAACAAACAACAAAAGTAGTCATATTTGGTATTGTCGCATCCATGACAACCTGATCTATAAAAATACCACATAATATAACCTGTCAGATGAATGTTATAAATAACAAAAAATAAAAACGGTGCCAAAAAAGCTATTTCTTGTTACCTTGCCTCACAAAGAGTATAATATAGAGCAACCAAAAGTCATATGTACCCTAAAATAGTACCAACAAAACTGCCACCCTATCCCGTAGTTTCCAAAATGGGGTCACATTTTTGGAGTTTTTACTTGCCTTCCAAAAACCTTATGGCATTCCTTTCCTTCTGTGCCCTGCCGTGTGCCCGTACAGCAGTTTACGACCACATTTGGGGTGTTTCTGTAAACTACAGAATCAGGGCCATAAATATTTAGTTTTGTTTGGCTGTTAACCCTTGCTTTGTAACTGGAAAAAAAATTATTAAAATGGAAAATCTGCTAAAAAAGTGAAATTTTGAAATGTTATCTTTATTTTCCATTAATTCTCTAGGGGTGCATCAGGGGGGCTTCAAATGGGACATGGTGTCAAAAAACCAGTCCAGCAAAATCTGCTTTCCAAAAACCATATGGCATTCCTTTCCTTCTGCGCCCTGCCGTGTGCAGTTAACAAAGTTTGTAAAATCAGTTTTGAATACCTTGAGGGGTATAGTTTGTAAAATGGGGTCATTTTTGGGTGGTTTCTATTATGTAAGCCTTACAAAGTGACTTCAGACCTGAACTGGTCCTGAAAAAGTGGGTTTTAGAAATTTACTGAAAAATTTCAAGATTTGCTTCTAAACTTCTAAGCCTTCTAACATCCCCAAAAAATAAAATGGCATTCACAAAATGATCCAAACATGAAGTAGACATATGGGGAATGTAAAGTAATAACTATTTTTGGAGGTATTTCTATCTATTATAAAAGTAGAGAAATTAAAATTTGGGCAAATTTTGAATTTTTTAATAAAAAATATTATTATTTTTTTACTCAGTTTTACCACTGTCATGAAGTACGATATGTGATGAGAAAACAGTCTCAGAATGGCCTGGATAAGTAAAAGCGTTTTAAAGTTATTAGCACATAAACTGACACATGTCAGATTTGCAAAAATTGCCTGGTCCTTAAGGTTAAAAATGGCCCGATCCTTAAGGAGTTAAGCAAGCTTATCATGTTCCCAAAACTGACTCTATCCCTTTTAAACACCCTCCCGCCACTCATTCTTCTGAACTGAACGCCATCATTCAACAGTAATCCCCACACTCAATACACTAGTTCATGCAGCTCCGTCTGCATTACTCTATTTAGTACAAAGATAGCTGGATAATTAAAAAAAAACAATTTTACCTATTGTGTTAACCCTCTCATGGCAGGGCTTCCAACTGGCATTTTTTCGCAGGATGATGCTCGCCCACACACAGCAAAGGTTTGTCAGGTATGTCTCATTTTTTCAACATTTCCTTGGCCTTCCCAGTCACTAGATTGATCGCCAATCGAGCATTTATGGGACCAGCTGGGAAGCCTGCTTCGGCAACCTACGAGTGTACAGCAGCTACAGGCCCAGCTCCAACACCTGTGGGCAAATGTGCCACAGGATACCATATGTAATCTGCATGCCTCCATGCTTTCATATTGTATTGAGGCTAGAGACGGTTCAACAGGGTACCAGAGCCTCCTTTCAGTTGTACCATTTTCCTAATAAACTTATCCTTTTGCTTTAATATTGTAACCACTTACATATATACGTCTTTTTTTGTAAATGAGTTTATATATACAGCACATTTAGAAAGTCTTCAGACTCACTTTTCCAGATTTTGTTTTGTTGCGATCTTGTGCTAAAAAAATCTGGTTTTTCCCTCATCAATCTGCAGTCAATACCCCATAATGACTAAGCGCAAACAGCATTTTTGAAACAGAAAAACTAAAATTGTGCATGAACATAAGTATTTAGACACTGTTTGTACACCTTGATTGAGTCCACCTGTGGTAAATTCAGTTGATTGGACATGATTTGGAAAGACACACCACTGTCTAGATAAGGTTACACAGATGACAATGCATATCAGAGCAGAAACCAAGCCATAAGGAAGAAAGAACTGCCAGTCCAGCCCAGCCCAGACACAGGATTGTGTGAAGACACAGATCTGGAGACGCTTACAAAAAATTATACTACAGTGAAAGTTCCCAAGAGCACAGTGGACTCGAGAATTCTTAAAGTTTAGTTTAGAACAACAAGGACTCTTCCTTGAGCTTGCTGCCTCACCAAAGTAAGTTCATGTGACTTGATCACATGATTGGAACTTTGGGCATGATCTCGCGGAATCTCGAGTGATCTCGGGGCTATTCTGAGTGACTGGATGCACAGTACGTGGTGTGATTCATCACCCCTCCCTATCTACAGGTGATTGTGGGATTATTGAGGAGGGGGAAAAGTTTTCAACTGTAGAGTGGGTATAAATGGTTTGGCTATAACTCAGAGCGACAAGCCCCTTTGAAAAAGCAAGGCGAAACGTACGTCAGGGGAAACCTTATTCCTCCCTGGTTTTGGGTTAGTATGCATTGGACTATGCCTATGTGATTGTTTAAATGTGATTTGGACCTCATCAGACTCCACATTATCTTCCACCCACTCTTCACCCCTGCCCTCCTTGCCGGTCTGCACATTTCAGAAATCCGCAGCAGTTGGCACCTGTGTTTCGTGAACGTCAGAGACGTGCTGCGGTGGTCCTCCCATGTCCACATCCTGAAACATAAGTCGTTGGGCATCGGTACTCTCAATCTCTTCCACTTCTGGGGCAGGGCTATGTGGACTGCCCACGGAAACCCTGCCATAAAAGTCATCAAAAGAGACTGCTGCATTACTTGGGGCTCAGACTGCTTGGCTGATTTGCAAGGGGGTGAGGTGAAAGACAGATGCCCATGGGCTGCAGGTGCCAACTCTGCGCTTTCAGCAGAGGACCGAGTGGGAGACAATGTGAAGGAATTAGAGGCACTGTCAGCCATCCAATCTACTACCGCCTCTACTTGTTCTGGCCTCACCATTTGTACACTGGTATTCGGTCCTACAAAATAACGCTGAACATTCTGTCGCCTACATACACCTGAGGAAGGTGTTTCATTTCGGCGTGTAGCTGGCACAGATCGACCACGTCCTCTCCCTGCAACAGGAGCTCCAGCAGCACCACGACCAGGGCCACGTCCCTTATTTGATGCTCTTCTCATTCTTTGAGGTCACCCACTGAACTAACAGACGGATAAACTATATTTATTTCCCTGTCAAGCATGCAGTGTAGGTGTACCTCACACAAAAATTGGGTATTTTTCACCCACCGAGTTAACAGACGGATTAACTATATTTATTTCCGTCATGTATGCAGTGCAGGTGTACCTCATACAAAGAATAGGAATATGTCACCCACCAATCTAACAGATGGATTAACTATATTAATTTCCCAGTTACGTATGCAAAGCAGGTGTACCTCATACAAAGAATAGGAATATGTCACCCACCAATCTAACAGATGGATTAACTATATTAATTTCCCAGTTACGTATGCAAAGCAGGTGTACCTCACACCAAAAATTGGGTATATTTCACCCACCGAACTAACAGACAGATTAACTATTATATTTTTGTGTCAGGGGTACAAAGATTGTGGATTGAGGGGAAAGATTATACCGTATTTTTCGCTTTATAAGACGCACCTGTTTATAAGACGCACCTAGATTTTTGAGGAGGAAAATGAGAAAATAAATATTTTTAACCAAAAGGTGTGCTTTTGGTGGGTTTTGAACTAATGGTGGTCTGTGGATGACACTATTATGGGTGATCTGTGGATGACACTTCTATGGAGGGGATCTGTGGATGACGCACTGTTATGAGGGATCTATGGATGACACTTATGTGATTATACCCCCATCATCCTAGAGAATACACTGATGTACTGTAGGTACTGTACATTGGTGTATTCTCAAGGATGAGGGGAGTTATAGTCAGATTAAATAGAAACACTATCCAGGGACTGTTCTGTAATTGGCATGTGTTTATATTAAATATGACTATGACCCCCCTCATCCATAGAAATCCACTCATATACTGCAGCACATGCGTGGATTCCTATGGATGAGGGGGGTTATAGTCATATTTAATATAAACACATGACAATTACAGAACAGTCCCTGGACAGTGCTTATATTAAATATGACTATAACCCCCCTCATCCATAGGAATCCACTCATATACTGCAGTATCTGGGTGGATACCTAGGGGGGAGGGGGGAAGGGGGGGGTTTGTAGTCATAGATGACACATTTGCAGTAATTTTTATATTGCCCTGAGCTCCACTCACCCGGGGACTGGGTACACAAAACCGCTGTACACAGCAGGAGCAGAGCTGGTACAGCGGGAAGGTGGAAGGAAGCTGATGGAGGTGAGGGCAGCACCACTGCGCTCACCACTAATCAGCAGGACTAAAGAAGTGCGGGCTGGCGGCAGCAGAGCACATTCACTGAAGCTGCCAGCCCACCCAACGGATTACTGTATAATCTCTAACTTTATTCACCTTCTCCTGGTACGGAGATTTCAGAGACTTCCACTTGTGTTTTACCTCTTCTACCTCTTGAATCAGTAACTCTGGGCTTGTCTCCTCCGTTTTGACAATGTCCGCTTGAATTCAGGAAGGAAGCTCAGGACTTGCAGCTGGCTGCACAAAATCTTCTGCTTTCTGCATCGCTCCATGGAATCATCCACCAGGACTTTGGCTGGGATCTCGCCATCACCTTCTTCTTTACACCGCACGTCCAGACAAGTAGTTCGGGAGCAGGAAGCAGTGACAGGATGGCGGAGGGCTTTTGGATTCCCTCTCTAACCGCGCTTGTCTGGAGTCTGGACGTGCGGCGTAAAGCAGGTGATGCGAGATCCCAGCCAGTCCTGGTGGATGATTCCATGGAGCGACGCAGAAAGCATTAGATGCTGTGCAGCCAGCTGCAAGTCCTGCACTTCTTTCCTGAATTCATACAAGAAGCGGACATTGTCAAAAGGGGCCCAGAGTTACTGATTCAAGAGGTAAAACAGAAGTGGAAGTCTCTGAAATCTCCGTACCAGGAGAAAATTCAGTTCGGTTTACTATAATAGCGGGCGGGCTGGCTGGCAGCAGCGGAGCACAATAAGTGAAGCTGCCAGCCCGACAATCCCTGGTGCAGTCTTGTTAAGGAAGCGCGGGCTAGCGGCAGAAGCCTTTAGTGAAGCCGCCAGCCCGCCCAACAGTTTAATGGCAGGCTCAGGAGTTGTTAGTGAGAGCTCCTGAGCCACCTAATTTTAGTTCTATTCGTTTTATAAGACGCAGTGACTTTTCCCCCCCACTTTGGAGGGAAAAAAATGTGTCTTATAAAACGAAAAATACGGGTACTTTCTTCTCAGCGATACACGGCACCTACAGGAGGCTGGACTGTATTTATGTGTCGAATCACCTCCTGGAGAGAGTGGAGTCGGCGTGCATTGGGCTAATTACGGTTACAGACCACGCGCCAGTCTCAGTGGGAATACACTTCCAGGGAGCCCCGCCCAGATCCTGGACTTGGAGGCTTAACGAGACCCTCCTGGAAATTGACAAACAGATCCCAACTAGAAGAGAAATTAAAAATGTTCTTTGAGCTGAACGACGATTCACAGATAGCCACACCCATTACGTGGGAGGCACACAAAGCCTTTATTAAGGGGGAACTAATAGCCTTGGGGTCGTGGGTTTGCAAACAGAGGACGAAAGGAATAGACTCCGTTATAACCCAAATATCCATGTTAGAAAACCTTAATAAGAAGAAGCCCTCCAAAGAGACTCACGACGACATAATTAAACTGCGCATACAACTTAAGGACCTCCTAAACATTAGGTCAGCGAAGATGCTTAAAATGGTGAAACTCCAGGCTTATGTCCACGGTAACAGGGGATCAAAGTTACTTACACGATTAATAAAGGGTCAGAGGGAAAAGACACACATTGCACGTATTCAAAATAGTAAGGGAGACTCCCTGACATCGACCCCAGCAATAGCAAATTAATTTGCCTCTTTTTACTCCTCACTATGCAATCTGCAAACAGTAGACCCGAAAGATATACCGAAGGAAATTGCTTTATTCATTAAATCAGTGTCTGTCCCCAAACTTCAGTCCGGAGAGGCAGATAATTTGTTAGCTCCCATCACGGAGGAGGAGGTGAGTGCTTGTCTCTCTAGCATCCCTTCCGGTAAGAGCCCGGGGCCGGATGGCCTCCCCATCCTATATTATAAGAAATTCCAGAAGACATTAATCCCTCAACTCACTAAACTATGTAATTCACTGCTAAAAGGATCCCCTCTTCCACCACAGTTCCTGATGGCCCATATTAGTGGTCTTGCCAAAAGAAGAAAAAGACGCAAGTAGGTGCGGTAGTTACAGGTCCATCTCGCTTCTGAACGCTGATGTGAAGTTGTGGGCCAAAATTCTCAGCCAGAGGATGGCCAAGTGTCATCCCCGTCTTATCCAAGAAGAACAGGTGGGTTTCGTGGGGGGTAGAGAGGGCAGACATAACGTAAGCAGGATATTCCATGCCATACATTATGCAAGAGCAAAGAAGACACCTTTAATACTTATAGGGACGGACGCGGAGAAAGCCTTTGATAGGGTAAGCTGGGCATATATGAAGGCTGCGCTCCTGCACTATGGCTTCCCCTCCGCATTCATCTCTGCAATCTTCTCCCTATATGGGAGCCCCTCGGCAAAAGTTTTGGCCAATGGCTACCTCTCTGCGCCTTTCGGGATCACAAACGGGAAACGCCAGGGATGCCCCCTGTCGCCCACACTTTTTGTCCTAGCTCTAGAGATTTTTTAAATAAATAAGGGCTTCAGATAAAATAAGGGGGCTGCAGATCGGTCAAACCACGCACTCAATAGCGGCTTTCGCCGATGACCTTTTACTGCTAATTACGAACCCAGAAGAGGCCTTGCCGGAAATTATGCAATTGCTGAAAGATTATGGAAGGGTTTCCAACTTAAAAATTAACTATGAAAAGTCGGAGATACTCAATGTATCCATCGAGAAAAAGAGGGCAGACACCCTAGTCCCCCTTTCACCATTTCAATGGCCGAAATGGGCTATAAAATTCTTAGGCATTCAAGTTCCCTCAGACCCCCTACAATTCTATAGCTTGAACTATCCTCCTCTCTTCACCAAAATCAAGACTTATCTTAGTTCCATTAAAATTCCCTACTTGTCCTGGCTAGGCAGGAAAAACTTACTGACAACATATGCCCTCCCACAGATCTTATATACCTTGAGATGTCTGCCTATAAGAATCCCCGACAAGCTTTTTGCAGATTTTAGAAAACTCTTCACTAACTTCTTATGGGCTAACGGGAAGCCGCGTCTCTCCTACCCTCTCCTTATCAGGAAGAAAGTGGCAGGAGGCCTCTCTTTCCCAGACTTAAAAACTAGAAAGATGGACTGAACTAGCAGACTCATCCAATAATAAACTACATGTAGATATTGAGCGTAGTCTTATGGGCACAAATGCCACGCGATACTTGTGGGTCGCTTGTAGGGGTAGAAATAGGCTCTCTCAACTGATTGAAATGACAAACACCATGATCTCATACTGTCAGAAGACAGTAGGTCTTCTGATGCATCATAACAAACTCTCCCCGCTTGCCCCGCTCTCTACTCTCCCTTATTTTTTGAGAGGAGAGAGAGGTGCAAATCAACAGTGCTGGTATAATCTTACAGAGATACGAATTTCAACCTTGCGTAAGGCTCCCGACTTAGACTCCTTTATAATGGACATGGAAGCGACTATTCCGAGACCCTACATGAACACATTAGCAATAAGGGACCTGATATCACCTGCAGGGAATATAGGAGAAAACATGCTCTCAAACCTCTGGACCCTACATGGTTAGAAAATCTCTCACTGTCTTCCAATAGGCCCCCTCCGAAAATCCTATCCTACCTGTACACTCAGCTACTCCTTGTGTCACCTTCCGACAGAACTCCGTATTTAAAGCCGTGGGAAAGGGAACTTTGCATAACTATTTCAGACCCAGAAGTCAGAACTATCTTAGCTCACTCCCATGGCTTTTCAAGAAGCATACGCTTGCAAGAGAATTCCTTTAAAATTCTCACACGCTGGTATAGGACGCCGGATTTTTTGCATAAAATAAACTTGCTCCCAGACGACAAGTGTTGGAGATGTCAAGAGGGAGGGGGTACACTTTCCCACCATTTCTGGAGAGAAATTGAGAAACATATCAATATAATATGTAGCACACATATTAAACTCTCCCCGGAACTGGTGTTGTTGTGGAGACCCCAGCTGGATTTAATACTTTCCACTGACAGCCTTCCTACATACTTAATAGCAGCTGCAAAAATTTTAGTGCCGAGGAGATGGAGGGAGAGGGAACCACCGAAGGTGGTAGAATGGTTGGAGGAGGTTCACCACATCTGCCTTATGGAGGAGCTGGTGGGATGGAACTTGGGGAGAAGGACGATCTTTCTTAAGACTTGGCAACCCTGGTTAGACTTCCATGTAAAGAGAATACAAGTAACTAACCAATGACAAAACGTCCTTAGTCTACCTTCTCCTGTGTAGGTTCATAGAGTCTTGTCAAAGGGGTCTAAAGGCGTAGCATCCTTGGGTCCGAAATCGGTCTGAAGATGGCGATACCCTCCAACACTTTCCAATACTTTCCAACGCCTTACATACAAAACCTGCCTCACGCACATTCTTACATAGATCAGCCTTGTTAGACAGTCCACTGTTATTATTACTTTCTCCCTTGCCAAGGTGTTCGGTTTTTGTTTTCTGTATTAATTTGTTTTTCTGTTATGGATTTGTAACCTATGTCTACAGCTACCAAATGTACTGATGATTATCCACTTCCTTTGTAAACCACATTCACGCATAAAGTGTACGATTTCAATGCTCATCATAAATAAAGAATTAGAAAAAAATAAAAAAAAAAGATTGTGGATTGCACCCACAAAAAAAATCGCTATAGGTCCCCCACAGAATTAACAGCCAGATTCATTAGGTCACCAACAGAACAAATAGCCAGATGAGATTCCTAACACTGTTCCTCACTTCAGCTGCCTGCTTCCTGTCCCTGCACTACTCAGAGCTGATGGGCGGTGCTACACGTGATCCAGCTTTTATAGAGGCTGGGTCACATGATGCACCAGCCAATCACAGCCATGCCATTACTAGGCATGGATGTAATGGCTTCTAAGTGCCCACAGCTTAAAAACTTGCTGATTGACTGCCCTGCAGCCTTTTAACAAGTTTTATTAAATGCCCGAACACCAAACTCAAATCCAAACTTTTCCAGCAAATTGGGTACCCAAAATCGTAAAGTTCGGTACGGACCCAAACTTTACAGTTCGGGTTCGCTCAACACTAGTTATAAATAAATCTCAAATTTTATATTGATTTGATAAGGCTGTGCTTGACCAGTTATAATTTTTTTTCTTTTGTGTTCTTTATTATTATTGGTAAGTGGTCTAGCATGTGGGGGATTGAGTTCTCCATATTGTGTTAGTATTGTTTCAGTGTGAGATTACCAGGAAGATGCTCGAATTAAGCAACATGCAGCCATTTGGAGCACAAAAACATACTTGGCTCCATAATTTAAAGCAGGACAATTAAGAAAATGCACTATAATACCAGAGCCATAAACATGACATGTATCAGTAGTTATGTTTCCTTTTTTAAATTTCCCCTTCAGAGAGTAACGGCTGCCTGCTTTTGTCTAGTTTACACCTGTTTTAGGATGATGTGTTGCTGTTGATGAAAAAGTGTCTGTAGATTTCCCCGAGGCTACATCTTTAGATTTCACATATCCAACGTTATTAGCTATTATGCTAGAAGATATTGCCTTAAAGCAGCTCTATCACCCGGAATAAACCCTGCCCTACCAGGCTATCTACCTGTGCGTGTTAAGTTGAAATTGAGCTTCACAAATCAGTCGCCTGTTTACATATTTTCAGTTTCCACACGGTTGGAATTTATATTTTTTTAGGCACTGTGAAATGTAATTAAACCAGCATATATATACAGTGGGATGCGAAAGTTTGGGCAACCTTGTTAATCGTCATGATTTTCCTGTATAAATCGTTGGTTGTTACGATAAAAAATGTCAGTTAAATATATCATATAGGAGACACACACAGTGATATTTGAGAAGTGAAATGAAGTTTATTGGATTTACAGAAAGTGTGCTATAATTGTTTAAACAAAATTAGGCAGGTGCATAAATTTGGGCACTGTTGTCATTTTATGGATTCCAAAACCTTTAGAACTAATTATTGGAACTCAAATTGGCTTGGTAAGCTCAGTGACCCCTGACCTACATACACAGGTGAATCCAATTGAGACAGAGTATTTAAGGGGGTCAATTGTAAGTTTCCCTCCTCTTTTAATTTTCTCTGAAGAGTAGCAACATGGGGGTCTCAAAACAACTCTCAAATGACCTGAAGACAAAGATTGTTCACCATCATGGTTTAGGGGAAGGATACAGAAAGTTGTCTCAGAGATTTCAGATGTCTGTTTCCACAGTTAGGAACATATTGAGGAAATGGAAGACCACAGGCTCAGTTCAAGTTAAGGCTCGAAGTGGCAGACCAAGAAAAATCTCGGATAGACAGAAGCGACGAATGGTGAGAACAGTCAGAGTCAACCCACCGACCAGCACCAAAGACCTACAACATCATCTTGCTGCAGATGGAGTCACTGTGCACCGTTTAACCATTCGGCGCATTTACACAAGGAGATGCTGTATGCGAGAGTGATGCAGAGGAAGCCTTTTCTCCACCCACAGCACAAAAAGTGCCGCTTGAGGTGGGCTAATGCACATTTGGACAAGCCAGCTTCATTTTGGAATAAGGTGCTGTGGACTGATGAAACTAAAATTGAGTGTTATGCATGGAGGAAAAAGAACACAGCATTCCCTTGTTCAGGTCCCTTGCCGCCAGATCCACGTTCGCTTGTGGGACCGTGCGGAAAAATCAACGCGGCCTCCCTGCCTACCCCCTCCAGGTACCTATCCCCAGGGGTGATACCCATGCACTTACCAGTGGAAACCTGTTGCTGGTCAGATATAAGGACAAGAGGGATGTCCTTATGCTGTCCACAATCCACGGTAACAGCACCACCCCTGTCCCTGTGCGAGGTACCGCGGCAACGGTCCTCAAGCCCGATTGTATCGTCGACTACAATCGGTAAGTGGGAGGAGTTAATCTCTCTGATCAAGTCCTCAAGCCATATAATGCCATGCGCAAAACCCGGGCATGGTACAAAAAAGTTGCGGTCTACTTGGTACAGGTTGCCATGTACAACTCTTTTGTACTATCTCGAAGCGCTGGCAGCACAGGGACATTTCTCCAGTTCTATGAGGCAGTCCTTAAAGACCTGATCTTTTCGGACCGGGAAAGAGCAGGCTGGAGTACCTCGGGAACTGGAGGCACCCGGATTGTCCCTGGCCAACACTTTCCAGGTGTGGTCCCCCATACTGGAAAGAAGGGACGAACCCAAAAAAGATGCAGAGTGTCACAAGAGGGCGATACGGAAGGACATCACCACTCAGTGTGACACGTGCCCCGATCATCCGGGCCTCTGCGTTATCGATTGCTTCAGGGAGTATCACACTTCCATGGAGTACTAAATTTTTATAATCCCCAACAGTCCACTAGAGAACATAAAAAACTATGGCTCTCAGACTTTGGAGACACAGAAACAATTTTTTCCCCCCCAAAAAAATATTAGTTTTAGAGCAGGCATCCTCAAACTGCGGCCCTCCAGATGTTGTAAAACTATAACTCCCAGCATGCCTAGACAACCTACAGCCATCAGCAGGGCATGGTGGGAATTGTAGTTTTACAACATCTGGAGGGCCGCAGTTTTTAGGATGCCTGCTTAGTGTCTCCAAAATCTGAGAGCCATACATATTGGGCATCGTCGCGTGCGTAAAAGTCGTCGCTATAAAAATAACTTTTGACCAAACGCCTCGGATGAACGGTGTTAAAAATATAAAATAAAAACGGTGCCAAAACACCCATTTTTAAGCAAAATTTCTATTTGAATCCTTTTTGCCGGTAATAAAGCAAGGGTTAACAGCCAAACAAACTCAATATTTATGGCCCTGATTCTGTAGTTTGCAGAAACACCCCATATGTGGTCGTAAATGGCTATATAGCCACACGGCAGGGCATAGAACGAAGGGAACTCCATATGGTTTCTGGAAGGCAGATTTTGATGGACAGGTTTTTTTTTTACACCATGTCCCATTAGAAGCCCCCCCTGATGTAGCCTAGACTAGAAACTCCAAAAAAGTGACCCAATCTAAGAAACTACACCCCTCAAGGTATTCAAAAGTTACTTTACAAACTATGTTAACCCTTTAGGTGTTCCACAAAACTAAATAGCGAATGTAGAAACAATTTTAGATTTTTTTTTTTCTTACATTGCCTCAAAAAAGAGTAATATAGAGCAATCAAAAATCATATTTACCCCTAAAATAGTCCCAAAACAACAACCACCTTATCCCGTAGTTTCCTAGATGAGGTCACTTTTATGGAGTTTCTACTCTAGGGGTGCATCAGGGGGCTTGAAAGGCTACATGGTGTAAATAAACCAGTCCAGCAAAATCTGCCTTCCAAAAACCATATGACGTTCCCCTTCTTCTATGTCCTGCCGTTTAGCCAAATAGTAGTTTACGACCACATATGGGGTGTTTCTGCAAACTACAGAATCAGGGCAACCCATTTTGAGTTTTGTTTGGCTGTTAACCCATTTTTTCCAGTAATAAAGTAAGGGTTAAAATGGAAAATGTTCCAAAAAATAGAAATTTCTAAATTGTTTCTTCATCTGCAATTAACTCTTGTGCAACATCTAAAGGGTTAACAAAGCTTGTAAACCCAGTTTTGAATACCTTGAGGGGTGTACTTTCTTAGATGGAGTCACTTTTTTGAAATTTCTATTCTAGGGGTGCAACAGGGGGCTTCAAATGGGACATGGTATAAACAAAACCAGTCCTGCAAAATCTGCCTTCCAAAACCCATATGGTGTTCCCCTCCTTCTATGTGCTCCCGTTTGGCCAAACAGTAGTTTACGACCACATATGGGTTGTTTTTGCAAACTACAGAATCAGGGCAACCCATTTTGAGTTTTGTTTGGCAGTTAACCCTTGTTTTACTCCTGGAAAAAATTGATTATATTGGAAAATTTTCCAAAAAATATAAATTTCGAAATTGCTTCTCCATCTGCCAATAACTCTTGTGGAACACCTAAAGGGTTAAAAAAGTTTGTAAACCAAGTTTTGAATACCTTGAGGGGTGTACTTTCTTAGATGGAGTCACTTTTTTGAAATTTCTATTCTAGGGGTGCAACAGGGGGCTTCAAATGGGACATGGTATAAACAAAACCAGTCCTGAAAAATCTGCCTTCCAAAACCCATATGGTGTTCCCCTCCTTCTATGTGCTCCCGTTTGGCCAAACAGTAGTTTACGACCACATATGGGGTGTTTTTGCAAACTACAGAATCAGGGCAACCCATTTTGAGTTTTGTTTGGCAGTTAACCCTTGTTTTACTCCTGGAAAAAATTTATTATATTGGAAAATTTTCCAAAAAACAGAAATTTCGAAATTGTTTCTCAATCTGCCATTAACTCTTGTGGAAGACCTAAAGAGTTAATAAAGTTTGGAAAAACAGTTTTGAATACCTTGAGGGGTGTAGTTTCTAGAATGGTTTTTTTGGGAGGTTTCTATTATCTAAGCCTCACAATATGACTTCAAACCTGAACTGGTACATAAAAAGTTGGATTTTGAAGATTTCTGAAAAATTTCAAAATTTGCTTCTAAACTTCTGAGCCTTGTAACATCCCCAAAAAATAAAATATCATTCCCAAAATGCTACAAACATGAAGTAGACATATGGGGAATGTAAAGTCATCACAATTTTTGGGGGTATTACTATGTATTACAGAAGTAGAGAAACTGAAACTTTGAAATTTGCTAATTTTTCTAAAATTTTGGTAAAAATTGTATTTTTTTATGCAAAAAAATTAACTTTTTGGACCCAATTTTAGCAGTGTCATGAAGTACAATATGTGACGAAAAAACTATCTCAGAACGGCCTGGGTAAGTCAAAGCGTTTTAAAGTTATGAGCCGTTAAAGTGACACTGGTCAGATTTGCAAAAAATGGCCAAGTCCTTAAGGTGAAATAGGGCTGAGTCCTTAAGGGGTTAAAGGGTTTCTATCATCTCGTTTTGACATAATTAGCTATCAGACACTAGCGATCCGCTAGTGTCTGCTCTGCAAAACAATGCTATTATAATACCTTTGTGTGCAGCCGTTTGCCTAAAAAACAAACTTTTATTGATATGCTAATGAGCCTCTAGGTGCTATGGGGGCGTCTTTTCAGCACCTAGAGGCTCGGTCTACTCACACAAACTGCCGCCCAGCGCGTCCCTCCAGCCCGCCCATCTCCTCTGGAATGCGATCCTCCCTCTGAGCCAGCGGACGAATTCTCGCGCCTGCGCCGTGTGCGTCTGTATTCGGCGCAGGCGCAGTGAATGTCTGACCGCTCCCTGCACAGACATCTCCCCTGCGCCTGCGCCGATGACCGAGATGTCTATGCAGGCAGCGGTCAGACATTCACTGCGCCTGCGCCGAATACAGATGCGCACGGCGCAGGCGCGAGAATTCGTCTGCTAGCTCAGATGGAGGATGGCATTCAAGAGGAGATGGGCGGGCTTAACGGACGAGCGGGGCGGCATACAACGTGAGTAGACCGAGCCTCTAGGTGCTGAAAAGACGCCCCTATAGCACCTAGAGGCTCATTAGCATATCAATAAAAGTTCGTTTTTTAGGCAAACGACTGCACACAAAAGTATTATAATAGCATTGTTTGGTAGAGCAGACACTAGCGGATCGCTAGTGTCTGATAGCTAATTATGTCAAAACGAGGTGATAGAAACCCTTTAAATGTGGTCTTTACTACCATTTCTTACCACTACTTTTGACATGTGCTCAGTCAATGACCACACATACACTATATACCCAGTTGTAATTGGGTTTAAAGAGGACCTGTCACCTCTCCTGACATGTCTGTTTTAGTAACTACCTGCATTCTCCATGTAATAACAATTCTGGAATATCTACAGTATACTATGACTCTGTGTTGTGTCATTCCATTATTATTCTTTCTAAAACAGGGATGTCAAACTTGTGGTCCCCCCAACTGCTGCAAGACTTCCACTCCCAGCATGCCCTGATAACTGTAGCAGGCATGATGGAAGTTGTAGTCTTGCAACTGCTGGAGGGCCATGAGTTTGACAACCCCTGTGTTAGAAGTTATGAATAATTACTAACAGTTTGCAATGAAGATCTGGATGGATTTTACAAGTTACAGGTGTATCCCTGCACAGTCCAACACTAGCAGAACTGATTGAACAGTGTCAAACTGTACAGGGACACACCCCTAACTGTAAGCTGCTAGTAATTCCTTCATAACTTCTAGCAAGAATAATATTGGAATGACACATCATAGAATCTCAAAAATACAGTAGATGCACCAGAATTGTTACTACCAGGGGGAAGAAAGAGATGTCAGGAGATGTTACATGTCCTCTTTAAATGCCTTGGTGACTACTAGTTATTCCAGGACTCCTTATTTTCCGTTACTCTTTCTTCATTTCTGTCTTTTCTCCTCTCTATCTGCAGCAGGCAGTCTACAGGGGAGAGTGCTGTGAGGAGGATGGAAGTGGCAGTGCCACTTATAGGAGTAGTAGTGGCTCTCCTCATTCTTGCACTCCCTGGGGCTGTAGAGCAGTAAATGGAGGACGCACCATATTTCCCTCAGGACATTTTCTGAGTCTCCTGCCTGGTGATAGTTAGTAGACATGGAGACAGTGGCCAGACTCAGTGTAATTGCAATAAATAACATCTCTCGTTACTGCACAGATAATGGGAGTAGTAGTTCACACAGCAGCAAAAGCCACAGTTTTAAGGTATATTACAGTAGGAGTCTGCAAATACTTCTGTATAGGCAGTAGAAATTATGGTAGTAGTAGTCCTACCTAAGTCTCACTCTAAACACTCTTTGCAGTCTTCCCAAATAACCACAGGAGTGCAGTTCCATTCTCATTAACTTCTTCTTTAATTTCCATACTGAGGGGTGCAGAGCCAAGATTCAGGGATCCAAAGTCTTAATGCTCTAAATGATCGGGATCTTACTGTCTGAACCCAGTGCATGGCCTTGATGGTTCTAAACCTTCTATGTCTGTTCTCTTTCCCTCAGGGGTAGTCTCTAAGTTAGGGCTCATGCACACGACCATGTGCTGGCCAGGCCTGTCCTGCGGACCACAAGTTGCAGTCCGCAATGCACGGGCACCGACCGTGGGGCAGCCCCATGCGGATTGCGGACCTATTCACTTGAATGGGGTCCGCGATTCGCATCCGACAGTTCGCACGGTGCGGAGGTATGGACAGAAAACCCACGGAAGCACTCCGTTGTGCTTCCGTGGGCATCCGATCCATGCCTCCGTTCCACACCGCATCTCCCGGATTGTGGACCCATTCAAGTCAATGGGTCTGCATCCCTGATGTGGGGTGCACATGGGTTGCACACTGCCGGTGCACGTGTATTACGGCCATGGACGGGCAACAGCCATGTGCATGAGCCCTTAAGTTGTTCTTTGGCAGCTCTACAGTCTTAGGAATGGTGTTCTCTGGATGAGGCTTCATTTTCAGCAAACTTAGCAGCAGCTCAGACATGTAGTTCTTGTCTCTAGCTTCTCTGACTAGACACTCACTAACCAGAGGAGGCAAGAGCAGTAGTGTTGATCGAGCACCAAAATGCTTGGGTGCTCTGGCCAAACACATCGGGATGTTCAGGTGCTCTACCGAGCACCCGTGTATAATGGAAGTCGTTGGGAGAACCTAAGCATTAAACCAGGCACCCACTGCTCTGAAGAGGGGAGGGTGCCTGGTTCATAGGAAAAGGTCAGAAATTGATGGAAACCCCATCAAAATGGTTTGGGAACAGCATTATGAGGATGGCTGGCTGCGTCTTGGACTCCTATTATCCATGACATACAATAGACAACCGCACACAGGCCAAAAGCCAGGTATGTGTAAGCCAACAATCTATCCATGAGACAGATAACAGTCAGCATACCTTACAATGGCAGCCTTGTGCACTATGAAACATTCCAAACCAGCTCTCATCTGACTGAGAGCCAGTAAGCCTCAAAGTTGCTTCACATCTGTTGGTTGGCTTGGGTGGACCTGCGTACCTAGATCAATATCATTAGGGTGACAAAAAGTTTTCTGATTGTCCTAACATAATATTCAATAACCTTTCTATACAGTTTTGTCATGTAACAACTCATTTGCATAAACATGGGCATATGGGAAAGACATGCAGAAGCAGAATGAGCAGAATCTGCCTTGTTTTTCAGCTGAAAAACCATTTGCATGGAAAATTTGCGATCTACACTACTCATGACCAGCGCCATCTATTGGATTCATAGTCTTGTAATAAGACTATGAAACCAATAGATGGCGCTGCTCATGACTAAGTGCTTTTAACATTTGAAGGGGTTGTCCAGGTTCAGAGCTGAACCCGGACATACCCCCATTTTCACCCAGGTAGCCCCTCTGAGATGACCGTTTCATGCTCCGATGCTATGCTTTGCCCTGAGCTGAATCGCGCAGGGCAAAGGCTTTTTATAGAGTTCCGGTGACGTACTGGACTCTCACTGAGTAAAGCTTGGTGGAGGCTTCTGCCTAGCATTGAGCCTGGTGACGTCACAGGCACTAATAGGCGGGCTTTAGCACTGCCCTAGCCTATAAAACAACTAGGGCAGCGTTAAAGCCTGCCCATCAGTGCCGGTGATGTCACCGGCAACACTGCTAGGTGGAAGTGTCTGCAGCATACGGGTAGGTTACCCGACACTGCTAGAATGTAATGTGTGTTTCCCTTTAAGCCAGTTAGGCCTGGTGCAGGCAATCTTTATTCCAGCCAGCAGAGGGAGCCCCCAGTTCAGTATAAATAGGCTAGGGCCTAGCCAGGAAGGGAGTTCAGAAGTTTCTAGAGTCAGTGCTGGGAGAGACAGAGGCAAGTCAAGAAAAGCAAGAGGTACTCAAGACAACAGAGGAGGTACTTGATAGAGATAAAACCAAGGATATACGCCAGAGCTAGGGCATTGGACCTTGGAGAAGAGTTTCTATGTTCCAGGATCAGTCAGGAATAGAGTGCAAGCTGCCTGTACTGCAAGTCCTGTGTTTAACACTCTAAAGTCACCTTGCTATATATATATATATTGCCTGCATCAACTGTATTGAAAATCAACTGTCTTCAAAGGAACTGCGCTTCCGTCAATGTCCCTATATGATGACTACTAAAGTTTGAATTCTGTTTTAACATCACGTGGTTCCTCAGTTATTCCTGCTATCAGCAAACGGCGTGCCACCGTTTAATTGGCACTGGCGTCACGAACATTTCTCATCATCACCTGCCCTTGCAGAGAGTCAGCCGTCTCAGGTTAGTGTCTATTGCACTACAACACCCAGGAACATTTCTACACCTAACTTGAGTACGCTGCATGTCCGCCTAGCAGTGTAAAAAATATAAACAAACAGCCCTTGCCCTGAGTGATACAGCACAGGGCAAGGGAGAGCATCGGAGCATGAAATGGGGAATATGTACAGGTTCAGCTCTGACCCCGGACAACTCCTTTAACTCACAATATTCAGCTTTTAGCAAGTTAACATTTAGCAGTGATTTTTCCATATCTTTGTTATGTAGTGTTTTACCCTCATAGATTTAAGCTTACCATACACATTAGATTAAAGTGATCCAAATTTCCTATTTAGGTGACAGCGGTCGGCCATCTAAGTTGTATGGTGGGTCTTCCCACTCTCCCCTAATGGCATGTGCCTGGGGAGATATATATCAGGCAGCTGGATTGCAACTTCCCAATTCTTTTCGGGGGAATAAGCCACCTGGCAGAAGAGTCCAGCAGTGACTTTCTTCCCATTTAGGACACATGCATCTCACCTGAGCCGATCAGGCATGAGTAAAGAGAGGATGGAAGAGATATATTGCTGTAGCTGTTGGCCCCACAAGCTAACAGCTAATGTGTATGACCAGCTAATGTGCACACAGCCACTAATCTGAGTTATTCTACTGAACATTGGTTCTGTCATTTGCCAACAGTTTGTTAACAGTTATAGGCTTGCCCACATTTAAAAATATATGTGCCAAGTTTAATTTACTTAGTCTAAAAGGGGGAAAGGGTAATGAAATGGTAAGATGGCTGTATGTAACTGGCCTCAACATGGTTATCTTTGAAATGGGAATAAATCCCTTTGAACTGGCCAGGTATTATATTGCAGGGGTTATCTCTTGGAGAAGAGAGTGTCACATTTGGCATCTACGTCCACATCTGTGGTAGACTTTCCGGTATTCTGTTCTGGCAAAGGAGCAGAATACTGGAATTGCCATATCTGGCATATTTGGACACTGCTAGGGCTCGCTGGATCCCCATTTACTATAATGGGGCCTGAGAGTTTGCGGCATAAATGCCATCTTTCTGTCAGAAAAGAATACCAGATGTGGACATAGACTAATCCTATTTTTTGTAACTTCAACAGAAGGGAAGAAGGACATCTCTTTATCTAAACTCAGCAGCCATGAGAGGGACAACGAACTGTTCAATATTCCTGCTCATTCCACCTTACAGTCCAATCACTGATGTCATATAAACTAATGGGCAGTTCTAGAAATATGAGGCTGCAATAAAGAAGTGAGTACTTTACCTATCAGATCCAGTGCTGACGCGCAGTTCTCCTAGCTGGGCTTTGTTATTTCCCACTTGCAGCGGTGACATCACATAAACAACATATGACCACTGCAGCCAGTGACTAGCTGTAGCGGACACGTGTTGTTGATGTGATGTCACCACTATAGCCAGGTAAACAGTACCCAGTCGGGAGAATCGGAGCTGCTATGTAAGCACAGCTTACTGCTTTATTGCACATTATTCCCCAGTGTTGTCTGGTTTGTTAGTGAAACAAGATAACCGCTTTAAAGACTATTCACACGACATAAATACTAATTCACACTACATTGTGTGGCACTGCCACTACCGCTTGTTTAAACTTGCTGATACTGGCTGATGTGCCTTTGTACCTAGAATTCATTTCAGCCACCCAATGCATCTATAATAATAAATTGGGTACTTTGTTAACACTCCCAACTTGTTACCACCCCTTTGTACCCTTACTGCAGACTGCTAGCAATTTATTCATAACTTCTAGTTGAAATTATAAAGGAATGACACAACATAGAGCCATAAGAATAGATGCTCCAGAATTGTTATTACACGGGGAATGCATGAAGCTATTAGAACAGACATGTCAGGAGCGGTGAAAGGTCCTCTCTAACAAAGTACCCAGTTTATTATTATAGATGCATTGGGTGGCTGAGATGAATTCTAGGTACAAAGGCATGTACTACTCTACAGAGATCAGTCTTTGAAGCAGGACCTGTCCACAGGAGTTTAATTGTGGCCAGAAAAGCCACCACAACAGGGGATTGTATATCTTAGAGTCTATATTATGGAATGGATAGAGTCACAAAAATAATAACTGAAACACAAGAGGTGCGGGCGCTTGGTTGACACTGTTGGGGTTCTACCTGCGTTTTGTGCCAGTAGATGGTTAAAACAAAGGAAATCATGTCCTGTCACACAGGATTAAGATTCCTTATAAATACATTCATCAATAGCAGCACTACTTATGTGATATTCAGTATAGTCTGTGTAAATTGTACCCTTCAGTTCATAGGGTGCGTGACCAGAACTCTGAGGAAAAGGAACTTGGAGCAAATTTATGATATGTCAATCCCAAAGAATAGGCACCTTTCAGCTGCTTCAAAACATCTTGCACATGCTCAGGCACAGGATGTCTCTGGCTTCAGGATTCATGGTTGTAAGAAGACCAACAGATATTTTAGGGGTCCAGAATGGACCCATAAATTACATATGAGATAATTATATTGGATTATATTATTGGAGACTTGTTCCTTGAAGGGACTTAAGTTCTGATATCATGCATTTTTATTAAGTATGCCTTATCATAAATTAGGCACAGCATCCGGCAGTGCCTGGTTATAGTAGCCCGACTACACTGCCGGGCAATGATGAATCTCCTCCAAAGTGCTTATAGCTATGATGCACATGCTTTAGGGACTCCTCTATGTACACAGCTCTTAAACGGAGTCAATCACCTTCAAAATTGGTTTCAAAGTATGCATACCACCATGTAGGATATGTGCCCCAAAACATAGCTTTCTTGTGAGGATCCAGTCCTGTAATCCAGAGAAATGCATCTTTTTAGTCTTAGGCAAATAAGGTTTTCAGTGCACTGTGGGCATGGCCTTTCAATTTGGTGCACCATTCCTCCGCCATAGTAATACCCAGCGCATCCCTTCTTGTTTGAGTGACAGTCCCTGAGATTTCAGAGCTGTGAGCAATAATGCAGGAAAAGCCAGGTGCGCAAAATAAAGCAGCCCCACCCATGGGGCATTTAAATCCTTATTTGCATAAATATAAAAAGATGCATTAGGCAGGATTAGGGGTCATGCATACGACTGTATGTATTTTGCGATCAGCAAAACACAGATCCGCAAAAAAAAAACGGATGACATCCGTGTGACGTCCGTGTTGCATCCTTTTTTTTTTGCGGATTCATTGTAACAGTGCCTTTTCTTGTCCACAAAATGGACAAGAATAGGACATGTTCTATTTTTTTGCAGAACGGACTTGCGGACATACGGACATTTCCGTTTTTTTAAAGGACCCATTGAAGTGAATGGTTCCGCATATGGGCTGCAAAAAAAAAAATTGAACGGACACGAAAAGAAAATACGGTCATGTGTATAGGCCCTTAGAGAACTGGATTTTCACAAGAAAGGTATGGTTATGTTTTGGGGCACTGACTCTCTGGAGATATGCTTACTTGAAAATGATTTTGCAAGTGACAGACTCACTTAAGGCTACATTCACCTGACGGTATTTTGGGACAGTGTCCGATACGCATTTTTTGCGGATCACACATGGACCGGTTAATTTCTAGGGGGCTGCAAAAATTGGGGCCAGCAGACAGATGTCATCCATGTCCTGTCCAGATCCGTGCGGCCATTTAGCAGATTATAGAACCTGTCCTATTCTTGCAGGTTTTGCGGACAAGATTAGGCATTACTATACTAGGGCCCACGGAAAGTGTGGGATGCACACGGCTGGTATCTGTATTTTAATAGTTGTCATACAGGCACATCTTAATATGCGATTCAGCTATTCTGTTAACTTCAATAGCATTTACCAGACCGTTTCAAAGCAATTAAAGTCTTTAATCAAATGATTTCAGCTTTTTTTTTTATTATTGAAAAACACACAAGTGGTATAATTGTCATTATGCCAGCATGAACAGAACTTTCATACTTATACTGCTAAAATGATAAATGTACAATAACTTTTTATTAGTAACAGAATAGCTGCTAAATATTTTAACAATGTAATAAATATAATACAGAGTTTATAATCTAGATTTGTCAGAATTGTCTGCATGCATCTTGTTTTTTCACCAAGTAACTGCTAGTGGAATGATACATGGAATTTACTATACCACATTCCTGACATACACACAAAGTGGTCGTCACATTGCCTTGGTTACATAATCATATAAATCTAATTTATAGTACCTGTTCCAAAAGAGTATAGTTTGCAAACTAAATTGTATGAAACATATTTGAATGGGTAATGATAAAGTGGATTTATTGATTATGGCAATTAGAAAGTTGGCAAATCAGAAATAAAATAGAGCTAGTTAAATATAGGTATAGAAGCACGGGATCAAGATGTATAATGTATTGCCGACCTTAATGCATCATCTTTCTGTTTAAAATGTATGAATTACCGTATTTTTCGCCCTATAAGACGCACCGGCTCATAAGACGCACCTAGGTTTTTGAGGAGGAAAATAAGAAAAAAAAAAATTTTGAATCAAAAGGTGTGGTTTTGGTGGGTTTTGAACTAATGGTGGTCTGTGGATGACACTGTTATGGGGGATCTGTGGATGGCACTGTTATGGGGCCTTTGTGGATGGCACTGTTATGGGGGCATTTGTGGATGGCACTGTTATGGGGGCATCTGTGGATGGCACTGTTATGGGGGCATCTGTGGATGGCACTGTTATGGGGGCATCTGTGGATGGCACTGTTATGGGGGCATCTGTGGATGGCACTCTTATGGGAGATCATTATGGGGGCATCTGTGGATTGCACTGTTATGGGGGCATCTGTGGATGGCACTGTTATGGGGGCATCTGTGGATTGCATGATACTGCTATGGGGGGATCTGTGGATGACACATATATAGCATCTTATGTAATGTGTCATCCACAGATCCCCCTTAACAGTGTCCCTGTGTAGTGAATGTGGTCCGGCATCTGGTTTTGTAATGGCAGCGGGGCCCGTTGCAGTCACTGTATTCTACTACACCGGGCCCCGCTCACTGTAGTATAATCATATCTACAAATGTGGGGGATTCAGTCAGCACAACCCTATATGCAGGTGCACATCGCTATGGCGAAATACATATACAAAGAAAAGAACACAAATGCAATAGCACTCTGCAACCAGCACTCCGCCCTGCCTCCATGCTGGATGTTGAATGAGGCATTGGTGTACATTTTGGCCAAAGCGTAATAAGCCACTCACCACGTCAAGGTCGCCTCTATGAGTGGTCCCTAACACTAGTTACTACCTGTTTATGGCCCATGACAGCCACACAAAGTCCAGGGAGCGCAGGTACAGCATGAACGCCAGGCACACTCTGCTTTTAACCCCGTCCGGTGCCGTTACAGCTTTCATCGGATCCAGGGATGCAAGTAGCAACACCAGCTAGTCTGCCCTGGAGGCTGGTTTTAAAGTCAGTATAAAACTGAGTCTACTTCTACAGGGCCTACCAGTAGCCATTTGGCTCCAGGAGAAGTATATAGTGGGCTCAGCATGCATGTTGGTACTTGCATCCCTGGATCCGATGAAAGCTGTAATGGCACCGGACGGGGTTAAAAGCAGAGTGTGCCTGGCGTTCATGCTGTACCTGCGCTCCCTGGACTTTGTGTGGCTGTCATGGCCCATAAACAGGTAGGAACTAGTGTTAGGGACCACTCATAGAGGCGACTTTGAAGTGGTGAGTGGCTTATTACGCTTTGGCCAAAATGTACACCAATGCCTCATTCAGCATCCAGCATGGAGGCAGGGCGGAGTGCTGGTTGCAGAGTGCTATTGCATTTGTGTTCTTTTCTTTGTATAATCATATCTAACCTGTAGGTATTGTTAAACTATTCAAATCATCTGAAATCCAGCACATGTACTACTTACTACAAACTTTTTAGCAGCCAGGAGGTCGGGCGGGCGCTGTCAGCGTTACTCACTACATCACGCACCTGCGCCGCCTGCTTCATTCATAAAGTATGCGGAGCAGGCGCATGACGTAGTGAGTAGAGTTGAGCGAACACCTGGATGTTTGGGTTCGAGAAGTTCGGCCGAACTTCCCGGAAATGTTCGGGTTCGGGATCCGAACCCGATCCGAACTTCGTCCCGAACCCGAACCCCATTGAAGTCAATGGGGACCCGAACTTTTGGGCACTAAAAAGGCTGCAAAACAGCCCAGGAAAGAGCTAGAGGGCTGCAAAAGGCAGCAACATGTAGGTAAATCCCCTGCAAACAAATGTGGATAGGGAAATGAATTAAAATAAAAATTAAAAAAATAAAAATGAACCAATATCAATTGGACAGAGGTCCCATAGCAGAGAATCTGGCTTCACGTCAGCAGAGAATCAGTCTCTTCATGCCATAGCAAAGAATCTGGCTTCATGTCAGCAGAGAATCAGTCTCTTCATGCCATAGCAGAGAATCTGGCTTCATGTCAGCGCAGAATCAGTCTTCATGTCATAGCAGAGAATCAGGCTTCACGTCACCCACCACTGGAACAGGCCACTGTCACACATTTAGGCCCCGTCACCCAGACAGAGGAGAGCGGTCCCGTAACAGAGAATCTGGCCTTATGTCAGCGCAGAATCTGTCTTCATGTCATAGCAGAGAATCAGGCTTCACGTCACCCACCACTGGAACAGGCCACTGTCACACATTTAGGCCCAGGCACCCAGGCAGAGGAGAGAGGTCCCGTAACAGAGAATCTGGCCTTATGTCAGCGCAGAATCTGTCTTCATGTCATAGCAGAGAATCAGGCTTCACGTCACCCACCACTGGAACAGGCCACTGTCACACATTTAGGCCCCGGCACCCAGACAGAGGAGAGCGGTCCCGTAACAGAGAATCTGGCCTTATGTCAGCGCAGAATCTGTCTTCATGTCATAGCAGAGAATCAGGCTTCACGTCACCCACCACTGGAACAGGCCACTGTCACACATTTAGGCCCAGGCACCCAGGCAGAGGAGAGAGGTCCCGTAACAGAGAATCTGGCCTTATGTCAGCGCAGAATCTGTCTTCATGTCATAGCAGAGAATCAGGCTTCACGTCACCCACCACTGGAACAGGCCACTGTCACACATTTAGGCCCCGGCACCCAGACAGAGGAGGGCGGTCCCGTAGCAGAGAATCTGGCCTTATGTCAGCGCAGAATCTGTCTTCATGTCATAGCAGAGAATCAGGCTTCACGTCACCCACCACTGGAACAGGCCACTGTCACACATTTAGGCCCAGGCACCCAGGCAGAGGAGAGAGGTCCCGTAACAGAGAATCTGGCCTTATGTCAGCGCAGAATCTGTATTCATGTCATAGCAGAGAATCAGGCTTCACGTCACCCACCACTGGAACAGGCCACTGTCACACATTTAGGCCCCGGCACCCAGACAGAGGAGAGCGGTCCCGTAACAGAGAATCTGGCCTTATGTCAGCGCAGAATCTGTCTTCATGTCATAGCAGAGAATCAGGCTTCACGTCACCCACCACTGGAACAGGCCACTGTCACACATTTAGGCCCAGGCACCCAGGCAGAGGAGAGAGGTCCCGTAACAGAGAATATGGCCTTATGTCAGCGCAGAATCAGTCTTCATGTCATAGCAGAGAATCAGGCTTCACGTCACCCACCACTGGAACAGGCCACTGTCACACATTTAGGCCCAGGCACCCAGGCAGAGGAGAGAGGTCCCGTAACAGAGAATCTGGCCTTATGTCAGCGCAGAATCTGTATTCATGTCATAGCAGAGAATCAGGCTTCACGTCACCCACCACTGGAACAGGCCACTGTCAAACATTTAGGCCCAGGCACCCAGGCAGAGGAGAGAGGTCCCGTAACAGAGAATCTGGCCTTATGTCAGCGCAGAATCTGTATTCATGTCATAGCAGAGAATCAGGCTTCATGTCACCCACCACTGGAACAGGCCACTGTCACACATTTAGGCCCAGGCACCCAGGCAGAGGAGAGAGGTCCCGTAACAGAGAATCTGGCCTTATGTCAGCGCAGAATCTGTATTCATGTCATAGCAGAGAATCAGGCTTCACGTCACCCACCACTGGAACAGGCCACTGTCACATATTTAGGCCCAGGCACCCAGGCAGAGGAGAGAGGTCGCGTAACAGAGAATCTGGCTTCATGTCAGCACAGAATCTGTCTTCATGTCATAGCAGAGAATCAGGCTTCACGTCACCCACCACTGGAACAGGCCACTGTCACACATTTAGGCCCCGGCACCCAGACAGAGGAGAGGTTCATTCAACTTTGGGTTGCCCCGCAATATAATGGTAAAATGAAATTAAAAATAGTATTGAATGAGGAAGTGCCCTGGAGTAGAATAATATATTGTTAAGGGGAGGTAGTTAATATCTAATCTGCACAAGGGATGGACTGGTCCTGTGGGATCCATGCCTGGTTCATTTTTATGAACGTCAGCTTGTCCACATTGGCTGTAGACAGGCGGCTGCGTTTGTCTGTAATGACGCCCCCTGCCGTGCTGAATACACGTTCAGAAAAAACGCTGGCCGCCGGGCAGGCCAGCACCTCCAAGGCATAAAAGGCTAGCTCTGGCCACGTGGACAATTTGGAGACCCAGAAGTTGAATGGGGCCGAACCATCAGTCAGTACGTGGAGGGGTGTGCACAGGTACTGTTCCACCATGTTAGTGAAATGTTGCCTCCTGCTAACACGTTCCGTATCAGGTGGTGGTGCAGTTAGCTGTGGCGTGGTGACAAAACTTTTCCACATCTCTGCCATGCTAACCCTGCCCTCAGAGGAGCTGGCCGTGACACAGCTGCGTTGGCGACCTCTTGCTCCTCCTCTGCCTTCGCCTTGGGCTTCCACTGGTTCCCCTGTGACATTTGGGAATGCTCTCAGTAGCGCGTCTACCAACGTGCGCTTGTACTCGCGCATCTTCCTATCACGCTCCAGTGTAGGAAGTAAGGTGGGCACATTGTCTTTGTACCGGGGATCCAGCAGGGTGGCAACCCAGTATTCCGCACACGTAAAAATGTGGGCAACTCTGCTGTCGTTGCGCAGGCACTGCAGCATGTAGTCGCTGATGTGTGCCAGGCTGCCCAGAGGTAAGGACAAGCTGTCCTCTGTGGGAGGCGTATCGTCCTCGTCCTGTGTTTCCCCCCAGCCACGCACCAGGGATGGGCCCGAGCTGCTTTGGGTGCCACCCCGCTGTGAACATGCTTCATCCTCATCCTCATCCACCTCCTCCTCATCCTCGTCCTCCTCGTCCTCTAGTAGTGGGCCCTGTCTGGCCACATTTGTACCTGGCCTCTGGTGTTGCAAAAAACCTCCCTCTGAGTCACTTTGAAGAGACTGGCCTGAAAGTGCTAAAAATGACCCCTCTTCCTCCTTTTCCTCCTGGGCCACCTCCTCTTCCATCATCGCCCTAAGTGTTTTCTCAAGGAGACATAGAAGTGGTATTGTAGCGCTGATAACGGCGTCATCGCCACTGGCCATGTTAGTGGAGTACTCGAAACAGCGCAACAGGGCACACAGGTCTCGCATGGAGGCCCAGTCATTGGTGGTTAAGTGTGTCTGATCCGCAGTGCGACTGACCCGTGCGTGCTGCAGCTGAAACTCCACTATGGCCTGCTGCTGCTCGCACAGTCTGTCCAGCATATGCTAGGTGGAGTTCCACCTGGTGGGTACGTCGCATATGAGGCGGTGAGCGGGAAGGCCGAAGTTATGCTGTAGCGCAGACAGGCGAGCAGCGGCAGGGTGTGAACGCCGGACGCGCGAACAGACGGCCCGCACTTTATGCAGCAGCTCTGACATGTCGGGGTAATTGCGAATGAACTTCTGCACCACCAAATTCAGCACATGAGCCAGGCAAGGGATGTGCGTCAAACCGGCTAGTCCCAGAGCTGCAACGAGATTTCGCCCATTATCGCACACCACCAGGCCGGGCTTGAGGCTCACCGGCAGCAACCACTCGTCGGTCTGTTGTTCTATACCCCGCCACAACTCCTGTGCGGTGTGGGGCCTGTCCCCCAAACATATGAGTTTCAGAATGGCCTGCTGACGTTTACCCCGTGCTGTGCTGAAGTTGGTGGTGAAGGTGTGTGGCTGACTGGATGAGCAGGTGGAAGAAGAGGAGGAGGAAGCTGAGTAGGAGGAGGAGGAGACAGGAGGCAAAGAATGTTGCCCTGCGATCCTTGGCGGCGGAAGGACGTGCGCCAAACAGCTCTCCGCCTGGGGCCCAGCCGCCACTACATTTACCCAGTGTGCAGTTAGGGAGATATAGCGTCCCTGGCCGTGCTTACTGGTCCACGTATCTGTGGTTAGGTGGACCTTGCCACAGATGGCGTTGCGCAGTGCACACTTGATTTTATCGGACACTTGTTTGTGCAGGGAAGGCACGGCTCTCTTGGAGAAGTAGTGGCGGCTGGGAACAACATACTGTGGGACAGCAAGTGACATGAGCTGTTTGAAGCTGTGTGTGTCCACCAGCCTAAATGACAGCATTTCATAGGCCAGTAGTTTAGAAATGCTGGCATTCAGGGCCAGGGATCGAGGGTGGCTAGGTGGGAATTTACCCTTACTCTCAAATGTTTGTGAGATGGAGAGCTGAACGCTGCCGTGTGACATGGTTGAGATGCTTGGTGACGCAGGTGGTGGTGTTGGTGGTACATCCCATGTTTGCTGGGCGGCAGGTGCCAACGTTCCTCCAGAGGCGGAGGAAGAGGCCGAGGCGGCGGCAGCAGCAGAAGAGGCCGAGGCAGCAGCAGCAGAAGAGGTAGCAGGGGGAGCCTGAGTGACTTCTTTGTTTTTAAGGTGTTTACTCCACTGCAGTTCATGCTTTGCATGCAGGTGCCTGGTTATGCAGGTTGTGCTAAGGTTCAGAACGTTAATGCCTCCCTTCAGGCTCTGAAGGCACAGCGTGCAAACCACTCGGGTCTTGTCGTCAGCACATTGTTTGAAGAAGTGCCATGCCAGGGAACTCCTTGAAGCTGCCTTTGGGGTGCTCGGTCCCAGATGGCGGCGGTCAGTAGCAGGCGGAGTCTCTTGGCGGCGGGTGTTCTGATTTTGCCCACTGCTCCCTCTTTTGCTACGCTGTTGGCTCGGTCTCACCACTGCCTCTTCCTCCGAACTGTGAAAGTCAGTGGCACGACCTTCATTCCATGTGGGGTCTAGGACCTCATCGTCCCCTGCATCGTCTTCCACCCAGTCTTGATCCCTGACCTCCTGTTCAGTCTGCACACTGCAGAAAGACGCAGCAGTTGGCACCTGTGTTTCGTCATCATCAGAGACGTGCTGAGGTGGTATTCCCATGTCCTCATCATCAGGAAAAATAAGTGGTTGTGCGTTAGTGCATTCTATCTCTTCCACCCCTGGGGAAGGGCTAGGTGGATGCCCTTGGGAAACCCTGGCAGCAGAGTCTTCAAACAGCATAAGAGACTGCTGCATAACTTGAGGATCAGACAGTTTCCCTGATATGCATGGGGGTGATGTGACAGACCGATGGGCTTGGTTTTCATGCGCCATCTGTGCGCTTTCTGCAGAAGACTGGGTGGGAGATAATGTGAACGTGCTGGATCCACTGTCGGCCACCCAATTGACTAATGCCTGCACCTGCTCATGCCTTACCATCCTTAGAACGGCATTGGGACCCACCTAATATCGCTGTAAATTCTGCTGGCTACTGGGACCTGAGGTAGTTGGTTCACTAGGACGTGTGGCTGTGGCAGAACGGCCACGTCCTCTCCCAGCACCAGAGGGTCCACTAACACCACCACGACCATGTCCACGTCCGCATCCCTTATTAGATGTTTTCCTCATTGTTCCCGTTCACCACAATTTTGAGAATGGCAAATTTGGGAATGATTTTTCAACCCAGAAAAAAAAATTGTGCTTTTACGGTCACTACAAATAACTTGACCAGCTAAAACAGTACAGATTTGGTTAAATAGAGATGTGAGGCCTGTTTTTTTTTGCGCTGTGTGACAGGTATAGGTTTAATCACAGAATCAGACTTCTATCAGCACGCTAGCGTGTGTCTTAGGTTTTTATGAATGACACTATCAGTACCTTCAATGTAAGATATTCTTTTTGGGATAGATTTCAAGTAGGCCTCAAATACCAGAAACTAGTTATTTTGAGAATGGCAAATTTGGGAATGGTTTTTAAACCCAGAAAAAAAAGTGTGCTTTTACGGTCACTACAAATAACTTGACCAGCTAAAACAGTACAGATTTGGTTAAATAGAGATGTGAGGCCTGTTTTTTTTTTGCGCTGTGTGACAGGCATAGGTTTAATCACAGAATCAGACTTCTATCAGCACGCTAGCGTGTGTCTTAGGTTTTTCTGAATGACACTATCACTAGCTTTAATGTAAGATATAATTTTTGGGATAGATTTCAAGTAGGCCTCAAATACCAGAAACTAGTTATTTTGAGAATGGCAAATTTGGGAATGGTTTTTCAACCCAGAAAAAAGTGTGCTTTTACGGTCACTACAAATAACTTGACCAGCTAAAACAGTACAGATTTGGTTAAATAGAGATGTGAGGCCTGTTTTTTATTGCGCTGTGTGACAGGTATAGGTTTAATCACAGAATCAGATTTCTATCAGCACGCTAGCGGGTTTCTTAGGTTTTTCTGAATGACACTATCAGTACCTTCAATGTAAGATATTCTTTTTGGGATAGATTTCAAGTAGGCCTCAAATACCAGAAACTAGTTATTTTGAGAATGGCAAATTTGGGAATGGTTTTTCAACCCAGAAAAAAAAGTGTGCTTTTACGGTCACTACAAATAACTTGACCAGCTAAAACAGTACAGATTTGGTTAAATAGAGATGTGAGGCCTGTTTTTTTTTTGCGCTGTGTGACAGGTATAGGTTTAATCACAGAATTAGACTTCTATCTGCACGCTAGCGTGTGTCTTAGGTTTTTCTGAATGACACTATCACTAGCTTCAATGTAAGATATTCTTTTTGGGATAGATTTCAAGTAGGCCTCAAATACCAGAAACTAGTTATTTTGAGAATGGCAAATTTGGGAATGGTTTTTCAACCCAGAAAAAAAAGTGTGCTTTTACGGTCACTACAAATAACTTGACCAGCTAAAACAGTACAGATTTGGTTAAATAGAGATGTGAGGCCTGTTTTTTTTTTGCGCTGTGTGACAGGTATAGGTTTAATCACAGAATCAGACTTCTATCAGCACGCTAGCGTGTGTCTTAGGTTTTTCTGAATGACACTAACACTAGCTTCAATGTAAGATATTCTTTTTGGGATAGATTTCAAGTAGGCCTCAAATACCAGAAACTAGTTATTTTGAGAATGGCAAATTTGGGAATGGTTTTTCAACCCAGAAACAAAAGTGTGCTTTTACGGTCACTACAAATAACTTGACCAGCTAAAACAGTACAGATTTGGTTAAATAGAGATGTGAGGCCTGTTTTTTTTTGCGCTATGTGACAGGTATAGGTTTAATCACAGAATCAGACTTCTATCAGCACGCTAGCGTGTGTCTTAGGTTTTTCTGAATGACACTATCACTAGCTTCAATGTAAGATATTCTTTTTGGGATAGATTTCAAGTAGGCCTCAAATACCAGAAACTAGTTATTTTGAGAATGGCAAATTTGGGAATGGTTTTTCAACCCAGAAAAAAAAGTGTGCTTTTACGGTCACTACAAATAACTTGACAAGCTAAAACAGTACAGATTTGGTGAAATAGAGATGTGAGGCCTGTTTTTTTTTGCGCTGTGTGACAGGTATAGGTTTAATCACAGAATCAGACTTCTATCAGCACGCTAGCGTGTGTCTTAGGTTTTTCTGAATGACACTATCACTAGCTTTAATGTAAGATATTCTTTTTGGGATAGATTTCAAGTAGGCCTCAAATACCAGAAACTAGTTATTTTGAGAATGGCAAATTTGGGAATGGTTTTTCAACCCAGAAAAAAAAGTGTGCTTTTACGGTCACTACAAATAACTTGACCAGCTAAAACAGTACAGATTTGGTTAAATAGAGATGTGAGGCCTGTTTTTTTTTGTGCTGTGTGACAGGTATAGGTTTAATCACAGAATCAGATTTCTATCAGCACGCTAGCGTGTGTCTTAGGTTTTTCTGAATGACACTATCACTAGCTTCAATGTAAGATATTCTTTTTGGGATAGATTTCAAGTAGGCCTCAAATACCAGAAACTAGTTATTTTGAGAATGGCAAATTTGGGAATGGTTTTTCAACCCAGAAAAAAAAGTGTGCTTTTACGGTCACTACAAATAACTTGACCAGCTAAAACAGTACAGATTTGGTTAAATAGAGATGTGAGGCCTGTTTTTTTTTGCGCTGTGTGACAGGTATAGGTTTAATCACAGAATCAGACTTCTATCAGCACGCTAGCGTGTGTCTTAGGTTTTTCTGAATGACACTATCACTAGCTTTAATGTAAGATATTCTTTTTGGGGTAGATTTCAAGTAGGCCTCAAATACCAGAAACTAGTTATTTTGAGAATGGCAAATTTGGGAATGGTTTTTCAACCCAGAAAAAAAAGTGTGCTTTTACGGTCACTACAAATAACTTGACAAGCTAAAACAGTACAGATTTGGTTAAATAGAGATGTGAGGCCTGTTTTTTTTTTGCGCTGTGTGACAGGTATAGGTTTAATCACAGAATCAGACTTCTATCAGCACGCTAGCGGGTGTCTTAGGTTTTTCTGAATGACACTATCAGTACCTTCAATGTAAGATATTCTTTTTGGGATAGATTTCAAGTAGGCCTCAAATACCAGAAACTAGTTATTTTGAGAATGGCAAATTTGGGAATGGTTTTTCAACCCAGAAAAAAAAGTGTGCTTTTACGGTCACTACAAATAACTTGACCAGCTAAAACAGTACAGATTTGGTTAAATAGAGATGTGAGGCCTGTTTTTTTTTTGCGCTGTGTGACAGGTATAGGTTTAATCACAGAATTAGACTTCTATCTGCACGCTAGCGTGTGTCTTAGGTTTTTCTGAATGACACTATCACTAGCTTCAATGTAAGATATTCTTTTTGGGATAGATTTCAAGTAGGCCTCAAATACCAGAAACTAGTTATTTTGAGAATGGCAAATTTGGGAATGGTTTTTCAACCCAGAAAAAAAAGTGTGCTTTTACGGTCACTACAAATAACTTGACCAGCTAAAACAGTACAGATTTGGTTAAATAGAGATGTGAGGCCTGTTTTTTTTTTGCGCTGTGTGACAGGTATAGGTTTAATCACAGAATCAGACTTCTATCAGCACGCTAGCGTGTGTCTTAGGTTTTTCTGAATGACACTATCACTAGCTTCAATGTAAGATATTCTTTTTGGGATAGATTTCAAGTAGGCCTCAAATACCAGAAACTAGTTATTTTGAGAATGGCAAATTTGGGAATGGTTTTTCAACCCAGAAACAAAAGTGTGCTTTTACGGTCACTACAAATAACTTGACCAGCTAAAACAGTACAGATTTGGTTAAATAGAGATGTGAGGCCTGTTTTTTTTTTGCGCTATGTGACAGGTATAGGTTTAATCACAGAATCAGACTTCTATCAGCACGCTAGCGTGTGTCTTAGGTTTTTCTGAATGACACTATCACTAGCTTCAATGTAAGATATTCTTTTTGGGATAGATTTCAAGTAGGCCTCAAATACCAGAAACTAGTTATTTTGAGAATGGCAAATTTGGGAATGGTTTTTCAACCCAGAAAAAAAAGTGTGCTTTTACGGTCACTACAAATAACTTGACCAGCTAAAACAGTACAGATTTGGTTAAATAGAGATGTGAGGCCTGTTTTTTTTTTGCGCTATGTGACAGGTATAGGTTTAATCACAGAATCAGACTTCTATCAGCACGCTAGCGTGTGTCTTAGGTTTTTCTGAATGACACTATCACTAGCTTCAATGTAAGATATTCTTTTTGGGATAGATTTCAAGTAGGCCTCAAATACCAGAAACTAGTTATTTTGAGAATGGCAAATTTGGGAATGGTTTTTCAACCCAGAAAAAAAAGTGTGCTTTTACGGTCACTACAAATAACTTGACAAGCTAAAACAGTACAGATTTGGTTAAATAGAGATGTGAGGCCTGTTTTTTTTTGCGCTGTGTGACAGGTATAGGTTTAATCACAGAATCAGACTTCTATCAGCACGCTAGCGTGTGTCTTAGGTTTTTCTGAATGACACTATCACTAGCTTTAATGTAAGATATTCTTTTTGGGATAGATTTCAAGTAGGCCTCAAATACCAGAAACTAGTTATTTTGAGAATGGCAAATTTGGGAATGGTTTTTCAACCCAGAAAAAAAAGTGTGCTTTTACGGTCACTACAAATAACTTGACCAGCTAAAACAGTACAGATTTGGTTAAATAGAGATGTGAGGCCTGTTTTTTTTGTGCTGTGTGACAGGTATAGGTTTAATCACAGAATCAGATTTCTATCAGCACGCTAGCGTGTGTCTTAGGTTTTTCTGAATGACACTATCACTAGCTTCAATGTAAGATATTCTTTTTGGGATAGATTTCAAGTAGGCCTCAAATACCAGAAACTAGTTATTTTGAGAATGGCAAATTTGGGAATGGTTTTTCAACCCAGAAAAAAAAGTGTGCTTTTACGGTCACTACAAATAACTTGACCAGCTAAAACAGTACAGATTTGGTTAAATAGAGATGTGAGGCCTGTTTTTTTTTGCGCTGTGTGACAGGTATAGGTTTAATCACAGAATCAGACTTCTATCAGCACGCTAGCGTGTGTCTTAGGTTTTTCTGAATGACACTATCACTAGCTTTAATGTAAGATATTCTTTTTGGGATAGATTTCAAGTAGGCCTCAAATACCAGAAACTAGTTATTTTGAGAATGGCAAATTTGGGAATGGTTTTTCAACCCAGAAAAAAAAGTGTGCTTTTACGGTCACTACAAATAACTTGACAAGCTAAAACAGTACAGATTTTGTTAAATAGAGATGTGAGGCCTGTTTTTTTTTTGCGCTGTGTGACAGGTATAGGTTTAATCACAGAATCAGACTTCTATCAGCACGCTAGCGTGTGTCTTAGGTTTTTCTGAATGACACTATCACTAGCTTTAATGTAAGATATTCTTTTTGGGATAGATTTCAAGTAGGCCTCAAATACCAGAAACTAGTTATTTTGAGAATGGCAAATTTGGGAATGGTTTTTAAACCCAGAAAAAAAAGTGTGCTTTTACGATCACTACAAATAACTTGACCAGCTAAAACAGTACAGATTTGGTTAAATAGAGATGTGAGGCCTGTTTTTTTTTGCGCTGTGTGACGGGTATAGGTTTAATCACAGAATCAGACTTCTATCAGCACGCTAGCGTGTGTCTTAGGTTTTTCTGAATGACACTATCACTAGCTTTAATGTAAGATATTATTTTTGGGATAGATTTCAAGTAGGCCTCAAATACCAGAAACTAGTTATTTTGAGAATGGCAAATTTGGGAATGGTTTTTCAACCCAGAAAAAAAAGTGTGCTTTTACGGTCACTACAAATAACTTGACCAGCTAAAACAGTACAGATTTGGTTAAATAGAGATGTGAGGCCTGTTTTTTATTGCGCTGTGTGACAGGTATAGGTTTAATCACAGAATCAGATTTCTATCAGCACGCTAGCGTGTGTCTTAGGTTTTTCTGAATGACACTATCACTAGCTTCAATGTAAGATATTCTTTTTGGGATAGATTTCAAGTAGGCCTCAAATACCAGAAACTAGTTATTTTGAGAATGGCAAATTTGGGAATGGTTTTTCAACCCAGAAAAAAAAGTGTGCTTTTACGGTCACTACAAATAACTTGACCAGCTAAAACAGTACAGATTTGGTTAAATAGAGATGTGAGGCCTGTTTTTTTTTGCGCTGTGTGACAGGTATAGGTTTAATCACAGAATCAGATTTCTATCAGCACGCTAGCGTGTGTCTTAGGTTTTTCTGAATGACACTATCACTAGCTTCAATGTAAGATATTCTTTTTGGGATAGATTTCAAGTAGGCCTCAAATACCAGAAACTAGTTATTTTGAGAATGGCAAATTTGGGAATGGTTTTTCAACCCAGACAAAAAAGTGTGCTTTTACGGTCACTACAAATAACTTGACCAGCTAAAACAGTACAGATTTGGTTAAATAGAGATGTGAGGCCTGTTTTTTTTTGCGCTGTGTGACAGGTATAGGTTTAATCACAGAATCAGATTTCTATCAGCACGCTAGCGTGTGTCTTAGGTTTTTCTGAATGACACTATCAGTACCTTCAATGTAAGATATTCTTTTTGGGATAGATTTCAAGTAGGCCTCAAATACCAGAAACTAGTTATTTTGAGAATGGCAAATTTAGGAATGGTTTTTCAACCCAGAAAAAAAAGTGTGCTTTTACGGTCACTACAAATAACTTGACCAGCTAAAACAGTACAGATTTGGTTAAATAGAGATGTGAGGCCTGTTTTTTTTTTGCGCTGTGTCACAGGTATAGGTTTAATCACAGAATCAGACTTCTATCAGCACGCTAGCGTGTCTTAGGTTTTTCTGAATGACACTATCACTAGCTTCAATGTAAGATATTCTTTTTGGGATAGATTTCAAGTAGGCCTCAAATACCAGAAACTAGTTATTTTGAGAATGGCAAATTTGGGAATGGTTTTTCAACCCAGAAAAAAAAGTGTGCTTTTACGGTCACTACAAATAACTTGACCAGCTAAAACAGTACAGATTTGGTTAAATAGAGATGTGAGGCCTGTTTTTTTTTGCGCTGTGTGACAGGTATAGGTTTAATCACAGAATCAGACTTCTATCAGCACGCTAGCGTGTGTCTTAGGTTTTTCTGAATGACACTATCACTAGCTTCAATGTAAGATATTCTTTTTGGGATAGATTTCAAGTAGGCCTCAAATACCAGAAACTAGCTATTTTGAGAATGGCAAATTTGGGAATGGTTTTTCAACCCAGAAAAAAAAGTGTGCTTTTACGGTCACTACAAATAACTTGACCAGCTAAAACAGTACAGATTTGGTTAAATAGAGATGTGAGGCCTGTTTTTTTTTTTGCGCTGTGTGACAGGTATAGGTTTAATCACAGAATCAGACTTCTATCAGCACGCTAGCGTGTGTCTTAGGTTTTTCTGAATGACACTATCACTAGCTTCAATGTAAGATATTCTTTTTGGGATAGATTTCAAGTAGGCCTCAAATACCAGAAACTAGTTATTTTGAGAATGGCAAATTTGGGAATGGTTTTTCAACCCAGAAAAAAAAGTGTGCTTTTACGGTCACTACAAATAACTTGACCAGCTAAAACAGTACAGATTTGGTTAAATAGAGATGTGAGGCCTGTTTTTTTTTGCGCTGTGTGACAGGTATAGGTTTAATCACAGAATCAGACTTCTATTTGCACGCTAGCGTGTGTCTTAGGTTTTTCTGAATGACACTATCACTAGCTTCAATGTAAGATATTCTTTTTGGGATAGATTTCAAGTAGGCCTCAAATACCAGAAACTAGTTATTTTGAGAATGGCAAATTTGGGAATGGTTTTTCAACCCAGAAAAAAAAGTGTGCTTTTACGGTCACTACAAATAACTTGACCAGCTAAAACAGTACAGATTTGGTTAAATAGAGATGTGAGGCGTGTTTTTTTTTTGCGCTGTGTGACAGGTATAGGTTTAATCACAGAATCAGATTTCTATCAGCACGATAGCGTGTGTCTTAGGTTTTTCTGAATGACACTATCAGTACCTTCAATGTAAGATATTCTTTTTGGGATAGATTTCAAGTAGGCCTCAAATACCAGAAACTAGTTATTTTGAGAATGGCAAATTTGGGAATGGTTTTTCAACCCAGAAAAAAAAGTGTGCTTTTACGGTCACTACAAATAACTTGACCAGCTAAAACAGTACAGATTTGGTTAAATAGAGATGTGAGGCCTGTTTTTTTTTGCGCTGTGTGACAGGTATAGGTTTAATTACAGAATCAGACTTCTATCTGCACGCTAGCGTGTGTCTTAGGTTTTTCTGAATGACACTATCACTAGCTTCAATGTAAGATATTCTTTTTGGGATAGATTTCAAGTTGGCCTCAAATACCAGAAACTAGTTATTTTGAGAATGGCAAATTTGGGAATGGTTTTTCAACCCAGAAAAAAAAGTGTGCTTTTACGGTCACTACAAATAACTTGACCAGCTAAAACAGTACAGATTTGGTTGAATAGAAATGTCAGGTCTATTTTTTTGGCGCTGAGTGACATGCTCAACTTGCCCCTGATGTAATATATGGCCAAAAAATAACCACACTGTTGATGGTTAAATGCACTTGGGTGACACAGGCTCAGCCTGCACCAGATGTAGTATATGGCCAAAAAATAATCAGACTGTCGATGGTTAAATGCACTTCGGTGACACAGGCTCATCCTGCAGCTGATGTAGTATATGGCCAAAAAATAACCAGACTGTTGATGGTTAATTGCACTTCGGTGACACAGGCTCAGCCTGCAGCTGATGTAGGATATAGCACAAAATAACCACACTATCGATGGTTAAATACACTTGGTGATACCTTGTGCTGGCGCACCACAAGTCACAAAATGGCCGCCGATCACCCCAGAAAAAAAGTGATCTAAAAACGCTCTGGGCAGCCTCAAAAAAGTGAGCAAGTCAATAATAGCACTTCAATGATCCACAGCTGCAGATCGATCACAGAATGAAGTCTTTTGGAGGAGTTAATCTGCCTAATCTCGCCCTAACGTCGCAGCTGCAACCTCTCCCTATACTGATCATAGCAGAGTGACGTGCGGCGCTACGTGACTCCAGCTTAAATAGAGGCTGGGTCACATGCTGCACTGGCCAATCACAGCCATGCCAATAGTAGGCATGGCTGTGATGGCCTCTTGGGGCAAGTAGTATGACGCTTGTTGATTGGCTGCTTTGCAGCCTTTCAAAAAGCGCCAAGAAAGCGCCGAACACCGAACCCGAACCCGGACTTTTACGAAAATGTTCGGGTCCGTGTCACGGACACCCCAAAATTCTGTACGAACCCGAACTATACAGTTCGGGTTCGCTCATCCCTAGTAGTGAGTTACGCCCGGCCTCCTGACTGCTACGAAGTTAGTAGTAAGTAGTACATGCGCTGGATTTCAGATTATTTGAATAGTTTAACAATACCTACAGGTTAGATATGATTATACTACTGTGAGCGGGGTCCGGTGTAGTAGAATACAGTGACTGCACCGGTCCCCGCTGCCATTACAGAACAAGATACCGGCCCCCAGCCCCTCCTCCTTCTCAGCCGATACACCCGAAGGCCGCAGCATTCGCCCCATAAGACGCACTGCTATTTCCCCCCCGCTTTTGGGGGGAAAAGTGCGTCTTATAGGGAAAAAAATACAGAAGTCAATTCGTTAAAATAAGTGAATCAAAAGCTTAGACTTAATTTTCATGAATGTTTAGAATTCAAAAAATGAGAATGATATATAAAATATGTACTGAAAACTTAAAGTGACACTAGAATTTTCTTCTGAAGTCAGACCTTGGCATGGAGGATATTTCTTCAAGCACTTAAATAAATGGACCTTTGTTCCTCTTAAATGGTCTGCTTCATTTTTCTCTTTAAAGGGATTTTCATTAAGCTGTTAGATCACATGAAAGCTGTACATGGGGTTATCTACTCAGCAACCCTCCCTATTAGCCAGTGGAGTTGCGTTGTAAAAATAACATAGTAACATAGTTTGTAAGGCTGAAAGAAAATCTGTCCATCCAGTTCAGCCTGTTATCCTTCAAGTTGATCCAGAGGAAGGCAAAAAAAGGAGGTAGAGACAAATTTTCCTAATTTTAGGGGGAAATAATTCCTTTCAGACTCCAATCAGGCAGTCAGAATAACTTCCTGGATCATGACCCATCTCTAGTAGCTATAGCCTGTAATATTATTACACTCCAGAGATACATCCAGGCCCCTCTTGAACTCTTTTAGTGAACTCACCATTGCCTCCTCCTCAGGCAGAGAGTTTCATAGTCTCACCGCTCTTACCATAAAGAATCCTCTTTTATGTTTGTGTAGAAACCTTTCCTCTAGACATGGAGGATATTCCCTCGTCAGTCACAGTGCTGGGTATAAATAGATCTTGGGAAACATCTCTGTATGTTTACATAGTTATTAGATCTCCCCCAGTAGTCAGCTATTTCCTGGCTTCAGAGAGCCTGTATAGTGGTGTAGAACACTGTGCCTTGCAAAAACATGCATAGGGAGTCTGGTGTGGTAGTGAAACAATACTGTGAGTCAGTATGACAAGCATGTGACAGGTGTCGCTTATTTGGGCAGTTATGGCGCCAAAACTGACCAAATCACTCAAGTGTGAACTCAGCCTTGCAGTTCAATGTTAGTGCCAGGTATAAAGAACCCTCCAGTGTCCTGTAACTGGCCAGCTGAGACCTGTCCTAGGTTGCTAATATATCTTGTGTGTTTATACAGCTAGACCTGCCAATAACCTTAACACAGTTTCTATGTTTGTGTGTTAAATACAATGGCATTATTTACAGTGACTTCATGTTTGGATGTCATATAACTGTTATATATATTGTGTTCACAGAAGTAGAAAAGATAATATGCCTTTAAGATTTATTATATGGATGTGGGGTAAGCTCAATGACACAGCAGAAACAACAGAAAGCATACAGTTAAACTGTTGTAGAGTCTAGACCAATCACAGCCAGCCTCACACACAGCAGGAGTATTGGCCAATCACAGCCAGCCTCACACACAGCCTGTGTGGGAAATTCCCTAGCAGGAGCTGCTAGAAATTATTATTCACCAGAGAGAGAAGCTGAACAGACATTCACTCCACTAAGAGCTGTGTTTTATGGAAGCAGAGAGGCCAAAATAGGTATTTAAAAGTTATATAATGTTCCTACTGTTAATATAATGTTTAGAACTGTATACTGAACCAGTTATATGTGTGTTTACTTACAGTTCCCCCAATTGCAAACTACAACGTTCACAATCCATATTCAAATTCCATATTGCAATCCAAATTACCATACCAGATCATACTCAACCAATCTGCAAATGGTTATTGCTAACTGCATGCTGCAAACTGCGACCAAATTCAGCAAGTGAACTATTAGTTAAACCTCAGATATACCTCTCAGAGAGATCATAAAGTGCTTAAATAACTTAAAGTAAGAGTACAGATACTCAAGAGAGAAATATATCCACCATTTTATGTTGAATGACAAGATTGAACAGTTGAACCACCATCTTATGCATACCGCCATTTTGTGATATCTTTTCAACACGTGTTTTGTACATGGACTAATAAAGAAGTTATTTCAAGCATTTGGTGTGCTCTTTAAACCTACTGTTTCCATAGAACGGCACTAGAGGAATTACAGAGTAATAGACAGTCTGGTTAGACTAGAAAGTCAGAGATATCAAAATTCTTCTAATGCCACAGCGCAAAAGGCGCTTCATAGTGCTGTGCCTGCCACATAGACCAAGGTTCTACTGTAAAGTGAAAGAGCACACTCCTTTTCCACTGTCGTCAGCTGATTCCGCATAGATTTTGACAGAACCTGTTCTATTAAATGCTGATACAAGTAGAGCCCCCCTGACCGAGTGGTCAGTAATCCATCAGTATTGCTAAAGCCAAAAAAAAAAAAACAGGAATGGATCCAAAACAGAAATGACACATGAATGGAGTATTTGTCTTCTGTGTTTTGTAACCACTCCTGCTTTTGGCTACCAAATCTTAAGCCAATTCTGCAAAATAGGGACCATGTCATACAGGCATTACAGCTGCTACATAGACAGGATCCGTTGTGTGTCTCATTTTTTCTTCCTTATGACAGATGAGAAGAAGGGTCAAATAAATGATGATGTTATCCAGGCCAAAAAGACAAAATAGTGGCCCAGTCATGGAGTGGGGAGGGTGGGAATAACATGGGAAGTCCACAGAGTGGCCCAGTGACATATTGGTAAGGTGTCAGCAGCATGAGGAGACCACAGAATGGCCCAATAACAGAGTCTTGAGGTAGCAGCAGCATGAGAAGACCACCGAGTGGTGAGGTGGCAGCAGCATGAGGAGACCACAGAGTGGCCCAATGACAGAGTCTTGAGGTAGCAGCAGCATGAGGAGACTACAGAGTGGCCCAGTGACATATTGGTGAGGTGGCAGCAGCATGAGGAGACTACAGAGTGGCCCAATGACAGAGTCTTGAGGTAGCAGCAGCATGAGGAGACCACAGAGTGGCCCATTGAGAGAGTGGTGAGGTGGCAGCAGCATAAGGAGACTACAGAGTGGTGAGTTGGCAGCAGCATAAGGAGACCACAGATTAATGAGTTGGCAGCAGCATGAGGAGACCACAGAGTGGTGAGGTGGCAGCAGAATGAGGAGACCATAGAGTGGTGAGGTGGCAGCAGCATGAGGAAACCACAGAGTGGTGAGGTGGCAGCAGCATAAGAAGACCACAGAGTGGCCCAGTTACAGAGTGGTAAGTTGGCAGCAGCATGAGGAGACCACAGAGTGTTGAGTTGGCAGCAGCAACACTAAACACTCGCTCTGATGCTACACTGCTGGGCAGGCAGGAAAGCTTGTCTAATGCAAATCGGGCCAGTTCTGGCCACAAATCGAATTTGGCTGCGCAGAAGTCCAGGGGATCTTAGATGTGGGGTGGCAGGGTGACCTGGGTGGACCAGTAGTGAGGGTCTAACATGGTGGAGAATCAGTAGTCATCCCTCTGACGAATGGTGACAATTCGGCTGTTACTACGCAAGCAACTGAGCATTCATCGGGCCATTTGCGTATGTATGTCCACTGCTGAACTTCTTATTAATACACCACACAAATTTATATGAAACAATGTACGTTCCACTGCTGAACGGCTAATAATACGTACTTATAGTTCCTATTAATGCACCCCATAAATGGCTGTATCACACAGAACTTGCACCCCAATAACAAGCAAGGTTTGCTGGAATTAGTGAGCTATCATATAGTGCAAACATAAAAGCAGAAGTATAACAGCAATTTGGATCCCAAGTTAGTGCAACAAGGTGTAATAAAATCACTCCTATTACCCAGGCTGTACACTCCCCTATTGGACCCTGTTCTCTTTTTATAGTGTAGATAATGTCTCCCTATCCTTTCCTTACACCTTGAATAATCTTTCCCTGAACTTGTAAATCTTTTTCTCAGCACAATAAAGTCTTTCCTAATACTGTCCCTAGGCCTGTCACGTCTCTCCCTGCACTAAGTACACTGGAATATGGCTGAATCCAAGATGGCTGAGGCTATTTATAGGGCTCTGACATCACAGGGCTGTCTGGCTGCTGATTGGCTGCATGCATGGCATTGTGGGTGATCTCTCGTTCAGCAGCCATTTTAGGAAAAAAGATGATTCGTTACCACGAAGCGTGAGGAAATTCATTTTCAGTGCGAATACATTTTTTCCTGAAATTCGGATCGAATACCACTTCGTCAACTTCGATTTGTTCATATCTAATTATGAGGCTTATAAATGAAATGTCACAGATTAAAATTTTTGCAGTACAGTCTGTTGAAGTAAAGTGTTTACTATCCCGGGTATGATAATCTGGTTTGCTACAGTAAAATGAATTTGCTGTAAATACCTGTTATCAGTAACACAAAATAATGCACTGATGTCCACAATTACAAATTTAAACAGGTTTTGAGAAGGCACATGTGCAATTTCTGAGTGCTTGCTGTAAAATTTGTGCTATTGGGGTGCTGGCAACAAATCTGTGAACTGTATAAACTTAAAAAAAAAATATAAAGCTGGATAGCTTAAAAATATGATTTTCTTGCAGGATTTTGTAATGCAAAACCAGTAGCTCACTCCTTCACTCTCTCGATTTGTTTTCCCTGATCAAGGTACCTAAAATATACTAAATTATATCTCCCTATTTACTCGATATTATCTGCTTACAGTGTCCATTTCACACTAGAGACTTGTGTCTGCAATAGCTTTTTTCAGACACTGCCACAAGACATCCTTTCAGGTTGCTAGTTGAACACAGAATTGGGTTCTGTGAGGTTTTCAGCAAAAGGACCTTCTTAAATCTTGCCCTTGATTTGCTGATTAGGCTATCTGTCAGCCTCTGAGACAATTAGGGCAAGGCCCACTTCATCTCAGTGTCATGTGATCCTCCATCTTCTTCCATCCTCCTCATAGTTTTCCCCAAGCAATATTTACAGTAAAATGGTGCTGGGTGCTGTTTTTATGTGATTTGTTCAAATATTTGTAATGTGTAATCCATATTTGTAATGCGTTTATTCACAATCCCATATTACACTTTTAAACAACAAGTTGATGACGTTCTATCACATAGCAATGGAAAGAAAAGACAAGGAAATACCTGTTGACTGTAGAGTTGTAGTTTGGTTTCCATCTTCTCCACTGGCATTGTTTGATAATGCTGTATAGTTGTGAAAAGGAAAGTTTGTGGTTAATACAAGATTGTATTGACAATAAGACGTACAATATACAGGGTGGGCCATTTATATGGATACACCTTAATAAAATGGGAATGGTTGGTGATATTAACTTCCTGTTTGTGGCACATTAGTATATGTGAGGGGGGAAACCTTTTTAAGATGGGTGGTGACCATGGCGGCCATTTTGAAGTTGGCCATTTTGAATCCAACTTTTGTTTTTTTCAATAGGAAGAGGGTCATGTGACACATCAAACTTATTGGGAATTTCACAAGAAAAACAATGGTGTGCTTGGTTTTAACGTAACTTTATTCTTTCATTAATTATTTACAAGTTTCTGACCACTTATAAAATGTGTTCATTGTGCTGCCCATTGTGTTGGATTGTCAATGCAACCCTCTTCTCCCACTCTTCACACACTGATAGCAACACCGCAGGAGAAATGCTAGCACAGGCTTCCAGTATCCGTAGTTTCAGGTGCTGCACATCTCGTATCTTCACAGCATAGACAATTGCCTTCAGATGACCCCAAAGATAAAAGTTTCCCCCCTCACATATACTAATGTGCCACAAACAGGAAGTTAATATCACCAACCATTCCCATTTTATTAAGGTGTATCCATATAAATGGCCCACCCTGTATTATCACAAAAAAGAGTGCAGATACATTTGAAGATTTATTAATAAAGCAAAAATTACTTCATGTAATTAGCGCATATACATTGTATTAACAGTAATGTAAAGACACACACATGCTGTAAGTCTAGTACAGTCGCCCATAGCTGCATGAAACCAAAGCATGCAGTTCCTTATTTCAGTTTACATAGCATCACCCTGGGACAGGAAGGCTTCTATTTATATTTGGGTGGAGGAGTTTGCAAAGCAACCCACTGAGTGCAAGAGTCTGTGTAGGTAATGGTTTCCTTTATTTTAACCCTAATGACCTGTGACAACTGGAGCTATGAGTTTTACAACATTCTGAAACGTACACAGATTAAAGGGGTTATCCAGGTTTAAAAAATGAATGAGCTAACAACCATAGGGTAGACTACCACGAATATTAGATCAGTGGGGCTCAAACTCATGGGCAAGAACTGCAGCCTCATCATTGTTTACATTGGTCCACTTGGCAAAGCATATCATACTTTTTGTATCAGCCATGATAGGTATTATAGCATTGTCCCTAGGACATGAATGGGACAAAGCTGCATTACAATGCAGACCCACTATTAAGTGTATGGCAAACAGTTGTATATAGACTGATTTAAAGAATGAAGAGGCTGCAGCTGTTGTCTGAACTCCATGGACCCATCGTGCAGCTGACTGGGGGCTGAGCATGGACTTCCATGAATTCAGATCGATGGCCTATTCTAAGGTTGGGTCATTAATTTTAAAACCATAACATATTATACAGTCATATTTGTTCATGACATTATATTATTGCCTGTGCTGGAAAATTACAAGAGAATCAGTTATAACTTACCTAAACTATGCCCTAATAGTCACTAAAACTGCTCAAAACTGCTGGCGTTTATTAGGTCAAGGATTGTCAATTTTAAAGGGGTTATACCATTATTCATGTAAAAAATTAAAATCAGACATAATATAGAACATGAGAGTTGCTTTCTAACAAATCTAGAAGCAACCCATATATATAACACACATGTATATATATATATATATACAAAACTAAACATTAAGGCCCATTTAAACAACTGTAAGGGCTTCATGCCGGCCAAGTGAATCCCGTATTGCAGTGCAGACCCATTGACTTGAATAGCTCCAAGATCCGCAAAAGATAGGAAATGTCTTATCTTTTGCAGTGAGGAAGCATGGACCTGGAAGCCCATGGAAGTGCTTTTGAATGTTTCCGTTCGCTTCTGATCCATGCCTTCGCTCTACAAAAGATAGAACATGTCCTTTTTTGCCGTATTTTGCAGATCGCATAGTTAATCAAGTCAATGAGTCCACATCTGCAGCACGGACTGTACACGGCCGGTGCCCATATATATTGCAGACGCACCATTTGCGGTCCACTATACGGGTACTGAGCCCTTATGGTCGTGTGAATGGGGCATAAGTGACATGTATATAACCAATAATCCTTTACATTTAGGACAACAGATAAAGTACATAGCAATATTTCAAGTGGCATCATATGATTAGGCACAGCAGCACTTTCCATTTATTTAATTTTATTCTCGTGGCTAAGGCTTATGCTATAAGTAGCAGGCATAGGACAAAGGCTCATTAAAGGGGTTGTTTGCTTTTGTAATATTGATGACCTACCCTCGGCACCTTTGCCGATCAGCTGTTTTAAGAGAACACAGATGTCATATGAGCGCTGCCTTCTCTTCACTGTTTAATTGCTCGCTGTCGTCATTGCAGCGGTGAGCAGATGTAATTAAAGCCCCAACGTCCCATTCATTTCAATGAGATGGCTCCTACCTATTCAAGTGAAGTGAGGAGAAGGCAGCACTCGTAAGAGTGCTGTGTTCTCTTCTTACAGCTGATTGAAGGGTGTGCAGGCAGTCTGCCCCATGCCGATATGATATTGATGACCAATCCTGAGGATAGGTCATCAATATTACAAAAGTGGACAACTTCTTTAAGACCATTATGACTAAATCACTGCAGGTGGCATATCCATTGGACTTCATTTTGTAGAATGTGGTGATTCCAAGCGCCTCAATCCCAACTGGGGTTGCCTTTGCTGCTTCATGTATATGTCTAGCAATGGGTTTCTGTCAGACCTTAGCAATATTGCCTACTATAAGTGTTCAATGATTCTCTTTCTAAACTCCCTAAAAGTTTTTGCCGTCATAGTCCGGACATATGACACTGACATGGATAAACAACACCTATGGAACGGCGATTGATGAAATAGATGTAAATAAGCTTTGCAACCTCCAGATTTAAAATTACCAAGGGGTTTCTGATCAAGCTACTTACCAGGTAATACCGTAGATAGTCTATTGACAATTACATCCTGATGGTCTTTAACCGCCAAAAGTATGTCGCGTTGATCAGACAAGATTCTAAATATTTCTGTTGCTGATGAATCAAATGGTACATACTTTCTTATCCTGAATCTAATGACTGACTGACAGCAGACAAATGCAGTTTGCAGAACTAAGCCCTGCCCTCCCTATAAATCTATCATATTGATATGAAACTCCCAATCTGAGGAACAATTTCTCCAGACTTGAAGGTGCTGACCTTTGGGGATGCCCCGTCTAAGGGGCAAGTGGTGATGACTCTCCTAATGCAATAAACTATTCATTGCTGTGGGCTTACAGAAAATGGTGCTGGAGATATACTTCCTGGAATCTTTTATTAAATTCAAAAAATGAATGGTATTCCCCTCAAACTCCCAAAGGTAAATGTAACCCCAAGCCATTATTATTTAAGGATCCTGCAAATTCCAAAAATTGACCGTCTGGTCCCAGACCAAAAATCTGGTTGCCATTGATATACTGTATCTTAACTAACTGATTATTTGTGGAGTCCAGACTGTTTCACTAGTTGAGAAAACTACCTGGTTCTTTCACTATCCCAGGAGGAAATTGACATACAATGGGGCTCAAGGACTCCCAATCGCAGTCCCACAATTATAGCATATTTTCATCAAATGGAGTGCCTATATAAATACGCAATACTGTCACATACAAATGATGGTAATGAGGTGACAAAAATAGGTCTACCTTTCAAGCCATTGTACATTTGTGGATTTTAGGTAATGTGCAAAAAATGGCAGAATGGAAGCATAAAGATGCACTACCTTTTATTAATAAGATTCTTATTCAGGGCATCATTGAGAATAAAGACACTGGGGGGGGGGAGTATCAAAACTGATGTAAAGGAAGACTATCTAAGTTGCCCATAGCAACAAATCAGATTCCACCTTCCTTTGGAAAGTGAAAGAAACAATCTGAATGGTTGCTGTGGGCAACTAAGCCGGTTTTCCTTTAGACCAGTTTTGATAAATCTCCCCCAATTTATTTTATAAACCCAACAGTAGGATCTTGCCTAAGAATGGTGTAACAAGGTGGGTCATTGAGGATGGCTAGACACATTTTGCTGTAGTTCTCATGGTTAAGTATTACCAGATTGCCTCCCTTGTCAGAAGGTGAAATTAAGATAGAGTTGTCCCTTTCTAGATTACAGAGAGCTTGAAGTTCAGCTGGTAACAAATTCTTATTCTTATGCATGTCCAATTTTTCAATTTCCTTGTTACAATCTCCAAAAAAAAAAAAAAGTCTACAGTCTAGTGTCAGGGAGAGAAGGCATCTTCAAGTTTTTTTGTTTAAGATCAGTGAATGAGCCCTCACTGGGCGTTCTTGAACCCTCTCTTGCAAGACACATGAGAGTATTTAGGTCTGCTAGGTCCTCATCCCCTAGGTCTAATTCCTTTCACTGATTAAGGTAATTTTGTGTAAAAAAAATGTATGCCATTCCAACCTATGTGTTTATAGATTCAAGTCATTTATCCATGCAAAACAATTAGGGGGAGATTTTTCAAAACTGGTTTAAAGCAAAACTGTCCTAGTTGCTCATAGCAACCAATCAAATTCCACCTTTCATTTGTCAGAGCTCCTCTGAAAAATGATAGGCGGAATCTGTTTGTTAAAAAAGAAGATGAGAAACAAGAAGATTTACTGGAGGAGTAAGTTAGAAGTGAGGGTATGTTTGTGGGTGAGGTTTGGTTTATTCCTCATCTGGCATACTTTTGAAGGTTGGCCCAGCAGAACATTTATATCTGACAGCTAAACCTTACATTATGGGTTTAAGTACTCTTTTATTATGGTATCTGATATCTATATATGAGAACTCCAATTAATGCATGTATGTAAGTTCTCTTTATAGACATTAGACATGCTTTTTTCTCCATGTACACTTAGGGAGAATGTATTATCATATTATGCTCTCTGGTTTTGAATTACATGTGGATTACTGCACCAAGCATACCCAGGACCAAGGCCACCAATATATAACTCATATGGACACTAATGGGTCTTAATCTGGATTTTGCATGGACATTTTTTAGAATTTCTTAGTGTATAGTCCCATGATGAACCAATAATATTGGGGAAATGCGTTGGGCCCTTTTGACTTTATGTGCCGACAGGGGGCCTGTATAAGATCTCTATAGGTAACCATGGTGACCTTCTTGGGCCATCTTGATGTATTTTTAATGTAGAATTATTCACGTATGGTTTGCAATTTGTTTGATTTTTTTTATATAGTGACCATTAAATGTCCTTATATAGCACATCATTTCTGTTTTGGTCAAACCTTGTTGCAAGGTGGCAATAATCTATGTATTATGGAATTATGAATTATATAATTTTTGATGTATACAACAAATAGCGCATAGTTCATGGCTTACTGTATTCGTAAGCCCTATCTAGCCCTAATTGAAATAACTAAATCTTCAGCGATTGGGTATGCCTGTGTGATCGCCCTTGTATATGTATAGGAGGTAGTTATGGGAGGAAGGGAAATATTCCCTACCCACTCACAGACAGCAGGCCGATTCTTGATTAACACATCAAAGTGATGTGAGTGTGTGATTGGCGATAGCAATGGGATCGAAGAGTGAAGGGGATTGCTCTGTATATACCTCTTTTGTATAGCAGTGTGTATGGCTAATGTCAATGCCAGCACCACACTATTATGCTGAAAACAAATGTGAACTTGGCATCTTACCAGTTGTACACTGTTAGGCCTCATGCACACGACCGTTTTTTTTAAGGTCCGCAAAAACGGGGTCCGTTATCCGTGACCGTTTTTTCGTCCGTGGGTCTTCCTTGATTTTTGGAGGATCCACGGATATGAAAAAAAAGTCGTTTTGGTGTCCGCCTGGCCGTGCGGACCCAAACGGATCCGTCCTGACTTACAATGCAAGTCAATGGGGACGGATCCGTTTGACGTTGACACAATATGGTGCGATTGCAAACGGATCCGTCCCCCATTGACTTTCAATGTAAAGTCAGGAGTCCCTATTATACCATCGGATCGGAGTTTTCTCCAATCCGATGGTATATTTTAACTTGAAGCGTCCCCATCACCATGGGAACGCCTCTATGTTAGAATATACTGTCGGATATGAGTTAGATCGTGAAACTCAGATCCGACAGTATATTCTAACACAGAGGCGTTCCCATGGTGATGGGGACGCTTCAAGTTAGAATATACTAAGAACTGTGTACATGACTGCCCCCTGCTGCCTGGCAGCACCCGATCTCTTACAGGGGGCTGTGATCCGCACAATTAACCCCTCAGGTGCCGCACCTGAGGGGGGTTAATTGTGCATATCATAGTCCCCTGTAAGAGATCAGGGGCTGCCAGGCAGCAGGGGGCAGACCCCTCTCGGCCCCCCCTCCCTCCCTCTATTGTATTAATTTCATTGGTGGCCAGTGTGCGGACCCCCCGGCCCCCCCTCCCTCCCTCCATTGTATTATTTTCATTGGTGGCACAGTGTGCGGCCCCCCCCCGGCCCCCCCTCCTTCCCTCTATTGTATTATTTTCATTGGTGGCACAGTGTGCGGCCTCCCCTCTCCCCCCCGATCATTGGTGGCAGCGGAGAGTTCCGATCGGAGTCCCAGTTTAATCGCTGGGGCTCCGATCGGTAACCATGGCAACCAGGATGCTACTGCAGTCCTGGTTGCCATGGTTACTTAGCAATATTAGAAGCATCATACTTACCTGCTGCGCTGTCTGTGACCGGCCGGGAGCTCCTCCTACTGGTAAGTGACAGGTCTGTGCGGCGCATTGCTTAATGATCTGTCACTTACCAGTAGGAGGAGCTCCCGGCCGGTCACAGACAGCGCAGCAGGTAAGTATGATGCTTCTAATATTGCTAAGTAACCATGGCAGCCAGGACTGCAGTAGCGTCCTGGTTGCCATGGTTACCAATCAGAGCCCCAGCGATTAAACTGGGACTCCGATCAGAACTCTCCGCTGCCACCAATGATCGGGGGGGGGGGGGAGGCCGCACACTGTGCCACCAATGAAAATAATACAATAGAGGGAGGGAGGGGGGGCCGGGGGGCCCACACACTGTGCCACCAATGAAAATAATACAATAGAGGGAGGGCCGCACACTGTGCCACCAATGAAAATAATACAATAGAGGGAGGGAGGGGGGGCCAGGGGGGCCGCACTGGCCACCAATGAAATTAAAACTGGGGAGGGAGGGGGGTCTGCCCCCTGCTGCCTGGCAGCCCCTGATCTCTTATAGGGGGCTATGATATGCACAATTAACCCCTTAGGTGCAGCACCTGAGGGGTTAATTGTGCGGATCAAAGCCCCCTGTAAGAGATCAGGGGCTTCCAGGCAGCAGGGGGCAGACCCCCCTCCCTCCCCAGTTTTAATTTTATTGGTGGCCAGTGCGGCCCCCCCGGCCCCCCCCCTCCCTCTATTGTATTATTTTCATTGGTGGCACAGTGTGCGGCCCTCCCTCTATTGTATTATTTTCATTGGTGGCACAGTGTGCGGGCCCCCCGGCCCCCCCCTCCCTCTATTGTATTATTTTCATTGGTGGCACAGTGTGCGGCCTCCCCCCCCGATCATTGGTGGCAGCGGAGAGTTCCGATCGGAGTCCCAGTTTAATCGCTGGGGCTCCGATCGGTAACCATGGCAACCAGGACGCTACTGCAGTGCCCGCACACTGTGCCACCAATGAAAATAATACAATAGAGGGAGGGGGGGCCGGGGGGGCCGCACTGGCCACCAATGAAATTAAAACTGGGGAGGGAGGGGGGTCTGCCCCCTGCTGCCTGGCAGCCCCTGATCTCTTATAGGGGGCTATGATATGCACAATTAACCCCTCAGGTGCAGTACCTGAGGGGTTAATTGTGCGGATCACAGCCCCCTGTAAGAGATCGGGTGCTGCCAGGCAGCAGGGGGCAGTCATGTACACAGTTCGTAGTATATTCTAACTAGAAGCGTCCCCATCACTATGGGAACGCCTCTGTGTTAGAATATACTGTCGGATATGAGTTTTCACGAAGTGAAAACTCAGCTCTGAAAAAGCTTTTATGCAGACGGATCTTCGGATCCGTTTGTATGAAAGTAACCTACGGCCATGGATCACGGACGCGGATGCCAATCTTGTGTGCATCCGTGTTCTTTCACTGACCCATTGACTTGAATGGGTCCGTGAACCGTTGTCCGTCAAAAAAATAGGACAGGTCATATTTTTTTGACGGACAGGAAACATGGATCACGGATGCGGCTGCAAAACGGTGCACTTTCCGATTTTTCCACGGACCCATTGAAAGTCAATGGGTCCGCGAAAAAAAAAAGGAAAACGGCACAACGGCCACGGATGCACACAACGGTCGTGTGCATGAGGCCTTAGGGTCCATTCACATGACCGTATATCTGGGTCCGCATCCTTTCCGCAATTTTGTGGAACGGGTGCAGACCCATTTATTTCAATGGGGTCGCAAAAGATGCGGACAGCAAACCGTGTGCTGTCCTCATTCGTAGTTCTGTTCCGCCGCCCCACAAAAAAGTTAGAGCATGTCCTATTTTTGTCCGCAATCGTGGACAAGAATAGGTATTTCTATCATAGGGTTGGCCGTGTACATTCTGCAAAATGCCGGTACCCAAAACACTTACGGTCATGTGAATGGACCCTTATACAGACACCCGATGAGTGTGATGAAAGAAACTCGTAGGGTTGGTGCAGTGTAGTGTAGCAGTGCATTATTAGGCAGCAGATTAGGGGTAGGGTTAGTTTTTAGCCCTGCACAACAGCTCAATCAAACTTGTCGCAATTATTCAAATCGCAAATTTTTGTCGCGAATATTGGCATTTTGAGAATTCGCTAATATCTAGAATATAGTGCTATATCTTCGTAATTGTGAATATTCTAGATTTTCTTTCATCAGCACCCATGATCCCTTACTGGTACTTGCTTGTGGGCCAATGAGAAGGCTATAATATCTTTGAGTAGTGTTGATTGCGAATTTTCGTATCTCTAATTTTTTTTTGCGCAAATTTTCGGATTGCTGCCGATTTTCGCAATCAAGAAAATAATGACTGGAGATCGCGAATTCGCAAATATATGACGAATATTCGCCTAAATATTCAAGAAATATCGCAAATTCGAATATTGCCCCGGACTCTCATCACTGCTTCTTACTAGTCCCTGCAGTGCACCAGGACAGGGGGAGAAGGAGAGGTAAAGACAGTATATACACAGTATATACACTAGCCACCAGCAAATACTATAAGTGCAGGAGAGCTTCATTTTTACCATTGTATTCTTGTTATGCCCCTGATTAAAACCATTTTACATGGTACTATAGTATCCCTCTGCTATTATACTTATATTTCGTAATAGCCTTTGTTTCTAATATATTCTAGGCATTATATGCTAGGTTTAAATTCAAAGTTTTAAAGCATACAAAAGTACACCTGTAGCTCTTCTATACAAAGTCATTGAATTTGCTGATATGTATTTTGTTTGCTTCAGTTGCTTTTATCTCCAAAGGTAGACTAGATATTGCATACAAGCATAATACATTTCCTCAAAATATCTCCTGTACCTTTCACAAAAATAAAATTGAAAATATCAATGTTGTTCTCCAGTAAGGTAGAAGGAAGTTTCTTATTACAGTGATGTGTCTTACTGGGTACATTTAAGGTATGCCAACCATTATTATAGACGTCCTACACAATATGTACAATCATCCCCTTCCTGTTTACCAAAAGCCTCAGTAAGGTTTTCTCCATACATAAATGTTTCTTTTTTATCACACAAATAGAAGAAAGAGGGAAACATGCCAGCTTACAGAACTGGCAGTACTTAAGAGATTTTCTTTGAAGAGAAATTCATGCAGTAACAATGGAAGGAAAGGTAATCTGTAATGTGTGTGTTAGCAACGACGTGACATAAAGGCAGTCTTTATTTTCCGGTTTATATTTGTGTTTAATTACCTATTTTGATTTTATGGCCAAAAATATAGTATAAGGAGATGAACGGGAAGTCAACCAATTCACTGAGTAGAGAATGTGGCAAATTAGTATTACAGAAAGCCATTCACATACTAAGTACCATCAGTCATTTGCTGAATGGTTTTATTACAAAACTGTTTACATAAATGGAAAATATTTTAAATGGGCAGATAACAATTAAATGAATGAATCTCTACAGAGTACTTCAAACTACATTAAAATAGTTTTACAAAGTAAAGCATCATTAAAATAAAAACTGAATGTTCCAAGCTTACTCCACATCTTTAATGCCACTCTTTTAACCACCATGTCCACTCAGTGTTCTAAAGTAGTGTTTCTCAAACTCTTCACACCACATACTTTATATTGAAAAATTCTAACCAAGGACCTCCAAGAAAGTAATCAGTGATAAATATTAACAAAATAAGACTATTCTCATACAGCTGTCCACGGTTCCTTAAGATTTGATGGAAAGAATAATGCAGAATGCAATGCTAATCTTTCTGAAAAAAAAGCAGACACCACATTTAGATCCATGATGGTTGGCTATTACTTTTTAAATTACATTTGCTACTAAAAATACAGTACTGCATATCTATTACATCCAGTAACATCTCTTCTGATTGTAAACATTCTCTTTCCTGGTTCCCTTTTGTCCCAGACCACCATGACGACTTCTTCCAGTCACATCTCATCACTGCAGGGTTTGCCACACAGATATCTTAGATGCCTCAATCTTCCATCATCCTCCTCCCCACCTTCTCAAAACAACCTCCCCATCCTGATACCTCCACAGTGTGATTCTGCTGCTACCCACCAATACTGTACCACTGTACTCCCCAATGCTGCCAAATGTTGTACTACCGAAACACATACTAGTGCCACACAAATAGTGCCCCCTTTAATTATTTTTGCCACACAGTGCCGTGAAAAATAATTGTATCGACAAAATAGTTCTTCTGACAGTAATAGTGCTACAAATATAGTCCCCCCCCCCCCCCCACAAAAAAATAAATAAATAAATATATATATAAACAAATTGCGGCACCGGAAAAAACAATGTGGGTGCTAGGTCCAGGGATGTAGCTGCTTACCCCATATAATAAAGATGAAAGACGGACAGCACTCCAAGTAAAAGTAGTGGTGTTTATTCACCATTGTGGATGGCAACGTTTCAGCTCATACAAGAGCCTTTTTCAAGCTTGAAAAAGGCTCTTGTATGAGCTGAAACGTTGCCATCCACATGGGTGAATAAACACCACTACTTTTACTTGGAGTGCTGTCTGTCTTTCATCTATATATATATATATATATATATATATATTTATATATATGTATGTACCCCCAGTAAAAGTGGTCCCAAAAGTTTCCCTAATAGTAATAATTCTCTACTAGATTGCCCTCAGTAGTAGTGACCCATAAAGTGCTACAACAGTAATAATGCTCCCCCAGAGTGCACACATTAGTAATGGTGCCCTCTATAGTGTAACGAATAATGCCCCCATAGTGCCCCTAGTATTAATATTTCCTCAATAGTATTCATAGGGTTTCTCAACTCCGATCCTCAGGACCTACCTAACAGTCATGTTTTCAGGATTTCCTTAGTATTGAGCAGGTGATATAATTAGAGTCCATGCATCAGGAATTATCACAGGTATTCATTCTGTGGGATACTCTCAAATCCTGACTGGTAGGTGGGTCCCGAGGACCAGAGTTGAGAAACCCTGACCTAGTGTAATGTCTAAGATCTCGGCTTCCATGGACATAATAGAACAGTGTAATAAGAGGGGGACACATTCAGACAGACACAAAAGGACTAAAGCCATATTTAGGAGGAGTGCATGATCGAATAAGTATCCTACAGTGACCAAATAACCTGAAATCTGTCCACTTTATTAAAAGTAGTGCAGTAAGATATTCCATACTATGGATTTATTTGATCCAAATCCAAAGGTCAGTACCTAGCTGCTATTAGAATATGTAAGATTAACCAAAGAGGATACTTGCCCACCTTTGAAGGTAAAATGTTAAGTAAATAACTAAGAGGTAGGTGTATACCCAGTATTTTATGGATATGTCTCTGCACCTCTGTCCAAAATGGACAAATGAGAGGACAAAGCCAAAAAATATGTTGCAAGGTTCCCCCAGACATCCGGACTAACTGGATACAAGCAATGCAAAAAATGTAGGCATATGATACTATTTTTTATATTGATTTTCACGACATGTGTCACATTGAGATGTCTTGGCTGCTCGTTGCCATATTAGCCTCCAGGTGTCTGGGGGAAGGGTATGACCAAAAAAGGCCTCCCATTTATCCATATCTGGAAAACTAGTCAATGTACCCGGAGGAGGGCATGTATCATGTATATTGCTGAGATTAACCCCTTAGTAGTTGATATTATTTCACAAAGCCTTTCAAAATGGGTGGGATGACTGACCTGTCCTAGTTAAAGTGGCTACAAAATGTTTGATTTCAACATAAGAATAATGTGTTCTGGCTAGGATGTTAAAAGTGGAACGATAAGTATCAAAAGGTAAACTAGCAAATGCTTTAGGCTGGCTTAACACAAGCGATTTCAACACATTAAACTCGCAGTGTGTGTCTGCGGAAGCTACTGTACTGACCTCCCTAGTAGTGATGGACGAACATCTGCAGGGACGGTTCGCGAACACGATCAAATGTTCGCGAACCGCAAGTTCGTCGGCGGGTCCCATTCATTTTAATGGCAGGTGAACCTGAAAAACCTTCAGCTCATATTTGCAGCCAAGAAATAATTACTAGAAGTGCACAAATAGTCCCACAACATGGACAGTGACATACCAGATGTATTATTCGAATTTGCGATCTCCATTTAATATTTTTTTCAATGCGAAATATCAGCAATATAATTTTTAGCGTACGCGCATGCGCAAATGCACTATACAGTACCCAAATGCACTATAGAGAAAGTATATTGGTATATAACACCCCACTTCAATCAGTTTCTTGGGGGGGGGACTGATATATCACACCAGTAGAAATTATTTGTTCCAATAATGCTTGTCCCTCTATATACCTGCAGTATTGCAGCAGAACCGCACACAACTGCTGCACAATACAAATGCACTATAATATACTTTCTAACATAGAAACTATATTATAACATTGTACAAGGAAGGCAATCCATTAGAATATACAGAAAAATAAAACGTAACCTTTAATAATGTTACTATGAGGGTCCATTCACACGTCCGTAAGTGTTTTGCGGATCCGCAAAACACGGACACCGGCAATGTGCATTCCGCAATTTGCGGACCGCACATCGCTGGCACTATAATAGAAAATGCCTAATCTTGTCTGCAATTGCGGACAAGAATAGGACATGTTCTATTTTTTTGCGGAAACGGAAGCACGGATGTAGAAGTGCGGATCCGCAAATGCGGACAGCACATTTTGGCCCCATTGAAAATAAATGGGTCTGCACCCGTTCCGGAACGGATGCGGACCCATTTTGCGGACGTGTGAATGGAAAAGGAATCCCTCAAAATGAAAATAAATTAAATTATTAAAGTTAAGCAAAAAGCATAGATGTGGTAGGCAATAACAAGTGCTCGGCACCAAATCAGAAACCATATGTCCTACCACAATCCGGGGGGTTCCAGTACACATCCATGAATCCCAGAGGGAAAGCAAATAACATCCATCCCTGGGCTAGATGATGATGTGGTATTCAGGGCTGGATTAACGTAGGGGCGGATGGAGCTGCAGCTCCAGGCCCCTGCATGAAAATAGGCCCAGCAGCCCGCATAGGCCAACCGGAGCTAGGTCCGCATAGGCCGCCTCGCTGAGGTTGCCTGGCGGCCGCCCCGCAGCCCTTTAGTAGGACCGAACCGTGCCGACTGTCAGATGATGACAGGGCCGGCGCGCAAGGAGAAATCTCCCAGGCCGGCCCTTTACAGAACTCACCAGGACAGTGACAGCTGACAGATCAGGTCAGGTGACAGGTCAGCTGTGCACGCCGCGCTGCGTCGTCACGTCAGACTCCTCCCCTGGGGCCTAGGCCATGCCGTAAAGTGAAAGACCATGACGGCTGCTGCGCGCAGAAAGTTCAAAATTCTTCCTGCGTGGAGTCAGGGGTGCTGCCAGTGGTGAGTCGCGTTCAGCAGCCTTCAGTGTACTGCCCAGAAAACAACTCATAGGCGGTAAGTAAATCAGCATTGGCTCACCTCACCTATTATACTGTATACTGTATAATTTATACATGTCATTCAGGAGCATGGAAAAGCTGGGTGATGATTTTTTTCACCTAGCTTTTCCATGCTCCTGAATTGCATATCTGCTTATAGGCATATACAGGTTCTTCTCCGAAAATTAGCATATTGTGATAAAGTTCATTATTTTCTGTAATGTACTGATAAACATTAGACTTTCATATATTTTAGATTCATTACACACAACTGAAGTAGTTCAAGCCTTTTCTTGTTTTAATATTGATGATTTTGGCATACAGCTCATGAAAACCCCAAATTCATATCTCAAAAAATTAGCATATCATGAAAAGGTTCTCTAAATGAGCTATTAACCTAATCATCTGAATCAACTAATTAACTCTAAACACCTGCAAAAGATTCCTGAGGCTTTTAAAAACTCCCAGCCTGGTTCATTACTCAAAACCGCAATCATGGGTAAGAATGCCGACCTGACTGCTGTCCAGAAGGCCATCATTGACACCTTCAAGCAAGAGGATAAGACACAGAAAGAAATTTCTGAACGAATAGGCTGTTCCCAGAGTGCTGTATCAAGGCACCTCAGTGGGAAGTCTGTGGGAAGGAAAAAGTGTGACAGAAAACGCTGCACAACGAGAAGAGGTGACCGGACCCTGAGGAAGATTGTGGAGAAGGGCCGATTCCAGACCTTGGGGGACCTGCGGAAGCAGTGGACTGAGTCTGGAGTAGAAACATCCAGAGCCACCGTGTACAGGCATGTGCAGGAAATGGGCTACAGGTGCCGCATTCCCCAGGTCAAGCCACTTTTGAACCAGAAACAGCGGCAGAAGCGCCTGCTACAGAGAAGCATCACTGGACTGTTGCTCAGTGGTCCAAAGTACTTTTTTCGGATGAAAGCAAATTTTGCATGTCATTCGGAAATCAAGGTGCCAGAGTCTGGAGGAAGACTGGGTAGAGCGAAATGCCAAAATGCCTGAAGTCCAGTGTCAAGTACCCACAGTCAGTGATGGTCTGGGGTGCCATGTCAGCTGCTGGTGTTGGTCCACTGTGTTTTATCAAGGGCAGGTCAATGCAGCTAGCTATCAGGAGATTTTGGAGCACTTCATGCTTCCATCTGCTGAAAAGCTTTATGGAGATGAAGATTTCATTTTTCAGCACGACCTGGCACCTGCTCACAGTGCCAAAACCACTGGTAAATGGTTTACTGACCATGGTATTACTGTGCTCAATTGGCCTGCCAACTCTCCTGACCTGAACCCCATAGAGAATCTTTGGGGTATTGGGAAGAGAAAGTTGAGAGACGCAAGACCCAACACTCTGGATGAGCTTAAGGCCGCTATCGAAGCATCCTGGGCCTCCATAACACCTCAGCAGTGCCACAGGCTGATTGCCTCCATGCCACGCCGCATTGAAGCAGTCATTTCTGCAAAAGGATTCCCGACCAAGTATTGAGTGCATAACTGAACTTAATTATTTGAAGGTTGACTTTTTTTGTATTAAAAACACTTTTCTTTTATTGGTCGGATGAAATATGCTAATTTTTTGAGATAGGAATTTGGGGTTTTCATGCGCTGTATGCCAAAATCATCAATATTAAAACAAGAAAAGGCTTGAACTACTTCAGTTGTGTGTAATGAATCTAAAATATATGAAAGTCTAATGTTTATCAGTACATTACAGAAAATAATGAACTTTATCACAATATGCTAATTTTCTGAGAAGAACCTGTATAGCTTTATAATAGCTGAGCCTGATCTATTATAAAGATATGCCATTCAGGAGCATGGAAAAGCTAAGTGAGAAATAGTCACCTAGCTCTTCAATGCTCCTGAGTGGTATATCTGCTTATAATAGATCAGGTATTATAAACAGATTGGCAGATTTGCCACTCAGGAGCATGGAAAAGCTAGGTGACTATTTCTCACCTAGGTTTTCCATGCTCCTGAATGGCATATCTGCTTATAATAGCTTGGCTATTATAAACATGTATGCATATAAGCAGATATGCCATTCAGGAGCATGGAAAAGCTAGATGACTATTTCTTGCCTACCTATCTTTTCCAAGCTCCTCAATGGCATATCTGCTTATAATAGATTAGCTTTTATAAACACATATGCCATTCAGGAGCATGGAAAAGCTAGACGTGAATAGCTTTTTCATGCTCCTGAATGACATATCCAGCAGCACTAGTTAACTCCTTGGGGGGTGGCTATACATAATACAGCCATCTATATAGATGGCTGTATATTTAAACTGTGGCCAGAGATGTACACTTAGGCTAAGTTCACACAGCAGATTTTTCACACGCAAACCCGTGCGTAAATCTTCTTCAAAATTACGCATGAACTTTAGTCCAATAGACTTGAATGGGATTACGCAGACCCGTTCACACTTCAAACTTTATGCATGTGTATTTTCACATGTGTAATTTTGCGTAAATTCACACTTTATTTGAGCTATAAAAAGTTGCTCTGCGTTGCGTTTTCATTTTCTATAAAAAGGCCCATTAAAATCTTCTGCACCAGGCCAATGATGCTCTTAATCCGGCCCTGGTGGTATTGAAGGACAGGGTGGGCAAAGAACTGTCCCTGATATTGCCCTACAGGGGGGTGCTATTCTGGCCCTGATAGCCTAACCACAGACCACCCGGCCTGATAAGAGCGACCCTGTCTGGAACCTTACCCTATAGAAAAATGGCCCTAGTAAGCTCCTAGCCCCTAGGCCCTGACTCCAGGTGATCACTATATAGATCTATGTGTTTTTAACTCATTATAAAAGTATATGATAAGTATATATCACACCCCTCTGTGTATCACACCTATTGATAGCACACCTATACCATCCTTAAAAACACTTTGTGGCGGCCCTATTAGCTTAGCGTTTGGTGTCCCCTAACAGCCTGTCCCCTGCTCCACACAGCAACCTCTCCCTACACTGGCAAAACACTGAATGTAAAATGCGGCCAGATCAGGTTTATTTATAAGGTAGGGGGTGTGTCCATGTGCTGAAATGTCTCAATTGGCTGTCCTGTACCACCTGATGATGTGTCATGGGTCAAAGTTCTTCACAATGTAAAAGAATATGGCGGGCGCGAATTTCTCCATATGTTCGCATGTTCGGCGAATCGCGAACACGCAAAGTTCGCCGCGAAACGACCGCTGGGCGAACCGCAATTAGTCTATAGTTAACACAATCAAGATGGTCCTTGCCAGGTTCAAAGTGATATAGGAATAAAACATTGTACAGGGTACCAAGGAGCCTGTCATAAAACTGTCAAAAACCATGAAAAGGTATGGCACCAAATCAGGGCCTGGGGATTTACTATGGGGATTTACTATTATGGAGACCCTGAATGACAATGTCAATTTTCTCAGTTGTAATAGGGGCATTGAGGTAGGTCAGAGTGTTTGAAGTCAGGAAGGTTACAGAAGTTAAAAAATTCCTTCAAAATCCTATTTCTACTAGCCAAAATCCACCCAGCTCTATTAAATTCAGTAGATTTAGGCCTCATGCACACAAACCTTGTTTGGGTCCGCATCTGAATGCATTTTTTGTGGTTTAGATGCAGGCCCTTTAAAGCCAATGGGGCTGGAAAAGATGCGGACAGCATTCCGTGTGTTGTCCGCATCCGTACCTCCATTCCGCGGCCACACAAAAAAGATAGAACATGTCCTATTCTTGTCCATAACATGGACAAGGATAGGACTAGTCTATTGAGGGCCTGACATTCCTTTACGCAAAATGCCG